>NW_016690262.1:743928-900549 GCF_001604755.1 Lepidothrix coronata
CTAGACTGTAGAAGTTAACGATAATTTGGTTTGCTGTTACGAAATCAGCTTAAGGGGCCCTTCAGGACTTTCTCATCTCTTCAGGCTTTATTTTATTTTTTTTTTAACTTCCTCTAGGCTACTGCACAAAATCTGCTTTTGTTCCTTGGGATCTTTGTAAATAAACTATGAAAAAAAAACAAACCTGAGTTTCAAATAGAGACATATCTGTTGGACTCTGTAGGTTATGAAAGCGTACAGACCAAAGAAAAATATTCAAGCTATGATTTACATTATAATCTAAAATCTTGCAGATATTTCCTGACTCTAGGGAATCCAAATTTGAGATGTCATCAAAAGTCACTAAATCTTATAAAGCCAACAAATTTCTACTTCCCCCCACACCCCATACTGATGTTAGTGATATTTTAAAGGGATTGACCCTAGCAGAGCAGAAATACATGTGGTATTGCAAGAGGAAATCTTAATGATTCTCCATACTCTATAATCACACTACCTGCTGGAGGAGTTGATGCTTTACCATATAACAACCTAGATTTTTTTTATTTTTTAGTACTCTTCTAGACCTGTAAGGTTTTTTGAGACACACTTTTCTCAGCAGTAATAACTTCTTCAATGCTTTCATATCCTGTTTTACCACTGTTCACATCAAGGTAGTGTGGTATTCTCACTCTTTGACTTAAGTCTTTTCTACTTTGTGTGACATATTATTAATACTAGCAAGACTGACAGATTTACCCTGAACTAGTACGATAGCTGGGAAGTTGAACTGTTCCTGCAGAATGTGAGAGATCTCTAGTTCTCAATCATATCTCTAACATGTTTTAACCTATTACATACAATAAAGTATTTGCACTTCTCTGCTTTTAAAAACAAGTGTCTAGAATTATTGGAGGATCTCAACAGACAAAACAGCCCTTAACGGACTACACTAAGTAGTTTAGATTGATCCGTTTTGAGCAATCAATAATCTTCTGGGGAATTTTAGACCCCTTTTTACCTTCTGATCAGTATTTTGGTCAGTAGAGATATTTCATTTCACTTTTTAGAGGTAAGCACTGTCTTTGACCTTGCCCAGTCATTTGATAGCTCATGCATGTTCTGTATGCTCCCAAAGCACTGCCAACAACTCCGAGTTGGTGCCAGCCAATTCTTTGCATGTCCTAGAATGGCATCCAAGATCAGATTATTTGAAAACATATTCTTGCTGTCTAATTTCCTTTGTAGTTTCCAGAGTGACTGACAGTTTTAATGATCCCAGAAAATCACTAATGCATAAGCAGGTCATTAAGAATGGCATGGAAGAAAAACAGGGACATTTGACAGCAGGAACCAATGTGGAGGAAACTTAAGGAGATGACAAACAGCACAGGCCAGAATATAGAGAGAGGTTTTATCATATGTCCTTCTTCTGTAGCATACTTATAGTAAGATTTATGCTGTCCACAATTCATTTTTTTATATTATAAATCTTCTTCATCTGAGGAAAGGAAATTTTAAGAATTAAATATTTTACAAATAATTTTGAAGATGAGTGCTCAAGGTTTAATATTTTTTATATATTTACTGATCCATGTAGCACTCAGTTTGATAGTTGCTAAAGGAGGAAACTTTTAGACACTAGTTTATAATGTCAAAATCCAGAAATACTGCAAAACTTCTCATGAAGAGTGGTAGCATCAAGAAGAAAAAAGAAAATGTGCCTACCACTAGCTAACTTCACATTGGTACTATTTTGTTAGTTACAGGTAAAAAATTATATATGAACACAGAAATGGAGCTTACCCAAATGGATCTCCTGATTTCAGGGTAGCAACACGTATCTAGTGATACTTTTTTTTTTTTCATGGAGCAGGGAGGAGGAGGAAGACACAAACATCTGATAAAACATTTTTAGAAACATTTGCTAAACAAAGAAGCTAAACAACTTCTGGGAATAAATGGAGAAAGGGAACAAGGGAACCTGAACAAAGGGAACCTATCTTAATATTTAGGAATATCAAATTGTTCTTCTTGTTGCTGATATTACTTTAAAAGGTAGAGTTGTAGCTTGTAGTGCCATCCTCCTGATGAGTTGGAAAAGTAAGATTCTGTAAAGGAAAAGAGAAAGTTAATCCAAAATTATTCCACAGCATTATGAAGATAGCCATCTTAATGCCAATCTGACAAGAGAAGGAGATAAAGCTGTCTTATGGTATTATGATTTTTTTGTTCTCTAGAATGATGCTGGAACAGGGGTGGTGGACTACAGCTTCTCACTGATCAAAGATGAGCCACCTCCTAATCTTTTATGCATAGATTTTTATGACAAGATTATGGAAATCCCTAGCTCATCCAGTTGTCCAAGGCTGGATCATAGAAATTCTCAAGCACACAGGAAACATTACTAGCTATGATTACAATCATGGAACTCATTTCTTGAGTAAGTAATCCTAATACAAGCAAGTAAACAATTTTTTAATATTTTTTTACCCACCTAAGCACTCTGATCTATTTTTCTATATTGGGACTGTTGGCATGAATATGGATTAAAAGATCAGAGAAATGATGAAATGTATGAAGTCTCTCATATCTGTTTTCTGGACAAGGCTTAACATGTCAAATTATCTTTGGAGAAATCCATGTCTATTTCTAATTTGATCAATGTAACTAAAATAATCTTTCTTATGGTGTAGACTGCTTGTGGGTCCTCCAGGAAAGGTCTTACACCCCTCCCCCCCTCGCTTCCTTTTCTGCAACTAAAATGGCTTTGAAGTAGCAAATAAATAGTTAAGGAGAAAAAGACTTAAATATAAGAAAGATCAGTACACATGCATGCACTTGATTACAGAAATGTTGAGGAAATATGATCTCCTGAAGGGGGGATTGGATAAGGGGGGTACAGATGTCACTGGTACTTGTCTTATATTAATTTTGTATTTTCATACTCAAGAATTATCCTGATTAAGTAGCAAGCTAGAAATTAAACCAATTCTTAAAATAGTCTTGAGACAGAAATCTTCATACTATGTAATAAGATATATTTTTCTCAATTAAGGAAAACTTTTACATTACTTTTTTCCTAACCAAAGAAGATGGTCTGGGAGAAGAACAGTTTTATTATACTTCCATTAGGATTCAGATAAAATCTTATTCTATTGAATTAAAAACCTAGGCAAGCTTGCCTTTCGTTACGGCAAGAGGTAAACTCTTTCTTCCAAATCTTGTTGGATCCTGGAGGTCAGCACAGTCTCATCCAGGAACCCCAGTTTACTTCTAACAAGGTTTTCTTGATGTGTTGCTTGCCTTTATCTTCTCAGAACTAGGGTCAACAGTATAGTCTCTTCCATCAAAATTTCTAAGCCACGTTTTTTAATGCACATCTCAATTAATTCAATTTTTTTCTTGCCCTTCACCTCCTACAGTTTTATTTTGACTCCATTTGCTTCCCCAAACATCCAGGGAACTATTCTGTCAAAGAATGACAGAGATTTCTTTCCTTACTGATTGGATACCCCCACTGTTTCACTACCTTGCTTCCAGCAATGCAAAACTGATGAAAATCAATGATGGTCTGGCACAGTTTTACATAACGTTGTTTTTCTGTCACCTTTGTGGAAACCACATCTTACCTTTACAATTTCATAATAATATATAGCAGGTTCAGAGTGAGCCTGGATTTGACTGAAGGAGTGCAGAGAAACTGATGTCAGTGAACTAATGTTTTGCTGTGGCTTTGTGTAATGCAGTTATTACTTAAAATATAAAAGCTTGTGTGGTGGTTGCATACTTCCTTCTGAGTTATTAGCATCTCATGTACTTTTTACAAGCCGAGTTGTGATTCATGGAAAAAACCTCTGATATGCTGAAAAGCCCTACTCGTGTGTGGGGCAGTACAGGTGCACACACACAACCCTAATGAAACACATGCTCTCTCACTGCATATCAACAATCCAGAATTTTCTTGCCAAGTGTCAGTATAAATGAGCACTCCTTGCAAAATTGCTTAATTTCATCATATGACTGCAAGCTTTGGGGCCTCTAGCTGGCTTTTCTGCACCTTGTTCACACATCTCCCCTAATCACAAGTCTGTAAAGTTAACTCTTGTTTACAGAATTTCCTGCCAACTGTTGTTCACAAATCATTCCTGATAACCTGTAGTGAAGTAAACATCCTGATGAAAGTGCATTTGTTGTGAAGCTTCAGATACACTTGACTGTTGTTAACTCTACTTGGAAATTACTCTTATTTGGGTGTCAGAACTATGTTGGTGTTTGGCTATTGGGACAGAAGTTGGGAGATTAAAGGTGTAGTTGGCTGTAAACCTGCCTTTTTGGATTTATTAGAATTAAAAGAGCTGAAAAATAGTCAGGTAGTTGCATGGGGTTTTTGATTCTTACAAACTTTAATAGCTAATAACCTGATAGTGCGTTGCTGGAGTCTTATTATTGGTGTTAACAGCTGATCAACAGTCTCTGTACATTTGGGAGGATGGAAACACTTATGCATGCATATAAATTAGTACAAATGCCCCCAATTTAATGTGTTGCAAAGACAGTGCACATGGACAGAGACTAAAAAGATTTGTGTGCTGTACCAGTTCTTTCATTAAACCCGATTCTTATTAAGAGACATTTGTGTTCCTTGCTTAAAAGAAAATAATTGTTTTGAGGCAATACATTCACAACTTTAGATAGGCATGATATTATTAGTTGTTGTTTATATGAACAGGTTTAGTTACTCTTCAAAAATTGTCTTTTACATGATCTGGAAGTCAGGAGTACTCCAGAAATCTATCTAATTTATGTTAATTTATGTGAACCCGGGATATTTTTGATGACTGATAAGTAAATGCAACTACAGGTAACAGAGAAGCATCCTTTTTTTATTTTTATTTTTTTTTCCCCAAAATTATCAACAAGCTATCAAGAAAATTATTTGGGGTTTTAGGGGGTTGAAACTGACACAAATTTCCAAGCCTTGTTATTATACTGTGCACCTCAGCGCCTAAAGTACTTTCCTGCTTTTTTTTTTGATCCTGCATCTTACTTCTAAACTACAGTCTTTTAAATTCTTTAAAAAATATGTCAGTACTCAGAGGCAGGTTGGGCCTTTTGAAATTCGTTGTATTTAAATATGTATGTTTACAGTCGGTTCCTATTGTTACAAGCTAACCTTAGGAGGATCCCAAAAGTTACAATGACCATTCTGTTCTTTTTTTCTCCTTAAAGCCCTCCACCCTTTTTCTTCTGTAACTGCAAAGCCTCCTGACAGTGCAGAGATTAAGGTTCTTGCTTTGTAATGTTACGCTGTGAAACAGTTGCTTTTTGATGCAATAGGATATTTAGGATATTGTAACAATTATTTTCACTTGCAGTGCATATAAGTTCTGTATATGTTAAGATGTTTTTGCTTTGATTACATGACCAAATTTTTTTCTGTTTGTTGAATGTTTTCAATTGGATATAGTGCTTAAGGAGTTTGAACCCTCACCCCCCCCCCAAAATCAACAAAGGAAAATCTTTATAGATATCTCTATTAGTGTTGATTCTCTTAGTTGATTAAGTAACACAGTCAACTGTTAATTACTATTTTAAAATGGATTTTTTTCCTGTATAAATATCCTTACTGCAGAACAGAACTTCATGTCTTGTTGAGGCTTCTTGCACACTGTTGACTTGCATTCATATCAGAGGAAATTGAGTTGCATGTAATATTGAACAAAATTGTTCAGCATTATTCAGTATTACCTTAAAAGATAATATAATGAAATTTAGTATCCAGCCAAAGTCTGAATAACTGCTAATGGTATCCTGTCAGAGTGAATCAGAAACTCAACGCTGGACAGAGCAGTAAGTGTTACTCATTTTCAACATTGCCAGCAGAAATAACAGAACAAATGGGCAGACACAGCACTGTGAGTTATCTGTGTAATTGGCACCACCTAAAGCTGACCTTTAGGTTTCCAAAGCATAATGTATGTCTTGGGTGCACAGTAAGAAGAGAAATAATGAAACTGGCAGACTGGACTCATAATTGAAAAAAATATATAATCCATTTTACATCGACACATAATTCTTTGAGATTCTGGAAGCCATCCAGAATCCATTTTAGTATTTTCAGACAAATGGCTGACACTTTAATGATCGGCTATTTAAGGTCAACAATTTAAAACAGAGTGGTGCACTTGTTCCAAATGAAATTTAATGTTTGAAAAGGAGTTTAATGTTCAGCTATATGTGCAGCATCTGAAAACATAAACTGACCTCCTAGAAGGAACATATCTGCATATGTATCCATTTACGTGCACATCTCATGATGTTAATAGTGTTGTAAAGGTTGATCAGTTTGATTAAACACATTTATCATTCTCTAGTTATGTACACAGGGGTGCGTGCATTGGTTATAAAATGTTCTGTCTGCTGTGACATATTGAAAGACACATGGCATGTATACCCAAATCACATATCAGACCTCACTTTTCTAATTAATAAACATTGTGGCAAAATTTTGCTCTAGGCATGTTTTGACTTTTACTGCATATGTTTATAAAAGCATGTTCCAAATGCTGCTCTGTCGTGTTGCATCATTCTTTATTTCATAACTTAGTAATCACAACAGACTTTTGTAGGTGCACTGCCTACTGAAAGACAGCATTGTGGTCAATACAGTTTATTTAAATGAAAAGAAAGCATTAACTGTGTTAATATCGTTCTCAGAATTGCACTTAACTGAACCGGTGCTTTATTATGCTTCAGCAGTGATATACAAAATAATACCTACAGCAGCATGAGGTATAGTTCACAGAATTACACAGTGCTTTTAACATGAATAAAGCTAGAGCTTAAGAGAATTAATTGCGACATTGGATGTAGAGCACTTTGGATTATCTTTCTTGATCATTTGATGGAAAAAACACTTCCTCCACATGCTTTCTCAATACAAGATTAGAATAATTACATCTAAGTAAATATCTCAAAAAAACCCCTCCTGTGTTTACAGTGAGTAAAACAATATGCTAAATTGCCCTTGCCTGTGCTTATACTTTCCCCCTGCTTGCCCCAGCTGTTTCAGTGAATGGTTTAATGTGAAAAATATGTGCAGAGAAAGCTGCTTTCTCTAAGACTTTTCAGTCACTCTTTTTGAAGTTATCAGTCCCAAAACACAGTTTTAATTGCTCAAGAAATACCATTATAAAAGGATTCTTGGACCAGTCATACTGCAGATCACACAGTGTGTGTCCAGTCCTAATTAGAGATCATTGGATACTAGATTTGACAAGTATTACTCAAGTATGCGAGCTAAAACTGCTACCACACACTTGGACAACATGAAGTGAGAAGAAAGGGTGGACAGTTCCTTCACCTGCTTCCTCAGAGATGGATGGTGCCAGAATTTCACTCAGAGCCTGGAGAAAAGTCACAGTGTGGTCCTGTGATTGGTATTCCCCTGGTATCCCAGCCTAATGCTCACTCAGCTTGAAGTGATGGTGCTTTGAGCAGAGGGCTGAACCAAGGGACATCCAGAAGTCCTTTCCAAACTAGATTAATCTCTGCATTTGTCATGACCAGGTTCCCACCCCCATAAAGCAAAATTGTATTGGTGAATTTACTTCATTCTTCTGAATCTGCCTTTTTCCTCAGCTGCTGTTCCATTAACTCAGAAATAAATACCCCTGCTCAGCTGTGCCGCTGGTGGGATTTGGAAAAGCAGTTGAGTTGGGTTTGTCTTTGTGGAAGCTGCTTGTTTGAGCCACAGTGATTATTAATCTTTTGTTTCCAGTTGTTGAATAGCACATTAGTTTTCTTAGTATTTGATGTACTTAATTTTTATCCTGTTGCTGCTTGCTGAGAGGAGTAATCCTTCCTTTTTTATTCTTCTAATTTAGTTGCCCAAGGCAGGATCTTGACTGCACCCTGGAGCTGATGGTATGTCAGGACCCTTGATCCTGTGCTAGAAATGG
Source organism: Lepidothrix coronata (assembly GCF_001604755.1). Taxonomy (NCBI): domain Eukaryota; kingdom Metazoa; phylum Chordata; class Aves; order Passeriformes; family Pipridae; genus Lepidothrix; species Lepidothrix coronata. The sequence goes on from NW_016690262.1 coordinate 751,872, forward strand.
GGTGCATAGACCTGGCAATCTGAAGCTCCCACAGATGCATAGTGATCATGGTACCTTCTGGTGGTAACTCAGCTATTTGGAAGTTAAGATCTGCAAATGTATCCTTCTCAAAAACCAGTTGTGCTGGTTTTGACTGGTGGCTGGTATGGGGCAGCATTTTGGGTTTGTGCTAAGCACAAGATTGATAATAGAGAGATGTTTTTGTTATTGCTGAGCAGGGCTTACACAGAGCCAAGGTCTTTTGTATAACCATGTTGGCGAGGAGACTGGAGATGCACAGGAAGTCGGGAGGGAACAGAGCTGTGACAGGTGACCCTAGCTGACCAAAGGAGGTCATCATCATCAAGGACTTCATTGATTTTCAAAGTGTTCTTCATTCTTGTGGCTTTACTGGCAAACTGTAAGAATATGGTATATTCATATCAGGTGACATCATGCTCAGTATATAAAGTGGGGGGAATAAATCAAACTAGTTTTGGTTTAAAACAGGTTTCCACAAAGCTATCAGTACTAAGGATAGATTAGTTTTAGTAAGTGTATTACATACTTCCTCCAGCTGCTTTTACAAATCCAGAATTTCTTTGCAGTGTCTCTTCAGGAGGTTGTCATCATCAAAGTACTTCACTGACTTTTGGAGCGTTCTTTGTTTCTGTAGCTTTGTCGGCAAACTGGAAGAATATTCTCTCATGGGCAATAATTTGAGAACAAACATCTCAAAAAACTTATTCTGTGTCATATTTCCCAACAGAATTAAATTGACCAAAAGGATAGTTCCTGACCATATGACATCACGTTCAATATATAAAATGTGAGGAAGAAGGAGGAAGGGAAGGAAACTTGGAGTGATGGCGTTTGTCTTCCCAAGTCACTGTTGTGTGTGATGGGGCCCTTCTCTCCTGGGGATGACTGAACACCTGCCTGCCCATGGGAAGTAGTGAAAGAATTCCTTGTTTTGCTTTGCTTCTGTGTGCTACTTTACCTTTTAAACCTGTTTAACCCACAGGTTTTCTACCTTTTGTCCTTCTGATACTCTTGCTGATGTTGCTGGTGGGGGAGTGACTGAGTGAGCGGCTGTGTGGGGCTGGGGTGAAACCCTGACACATGGTCAAAATGCAAATAAAATGCTTCAGCAGACAAACCCATCTGTTTAGGCCCAGTTCTGCATGGGCAGAACTCCTGTTTTACAGGGAGTTGTATTCAAAGACCTTGTCTGGATTAGGAGGGTACTGCCCTCAAGTGGTGCTGTACTTATGTAATGAACCCATGTAATTCCTTAATTGCTCAGCTGGTGTGAGGTAATGAACAGTTGTGTGTTGAAGTGTGAGGGGGGAGGACCAGCAACACAAGGCAGGAGGTACAGCCCTCCTAGGGGCACCTCACTGCCAGAAGGGCAACTGGCTGCATCTTCAAAGCTCTTCAAAGAAAGGGAGATCTGCAGTAGGATGGAGAGGGCTAAAAAAAACTTCACTATCCCTGTTAAAAATAAACACAACTTTCTTCACGTTGACCAAGAGAAGAAATGAGCTAGAGAATTTTAAGGTGTCCCTGCCCATGGCAGGGGATTGGAAGTAGATGATCTTTGAGATTGCTTCCAACCCAAACCATTCTATGATTTCTTTTTGTGATATAGAATGAATGAATCACTAGGCAAAAATTTGAAAAAAAGTGACAGTGTTTGATTGGGAGGTGTTACTATCGTCATTCTTCTTAGAATATTATTAATGAAACAAACAAAATCCCTATAGGTAAATATACAAAGACATTGATAACTATAGATAAAAGCTTCCTTTAGCATTTTTACAGTTGATCTTGATGATAAATATGATTTTTTTTAGCATGATGTTATGCAGTCTGTTTAACCTCTCAATACTGAAAGAACTAAACAGTTGTGGAAAAAAGAAGTTATTCACTGTGTTTCCCATAAGATCATATCTTCTTGAGTTATTTACACCTATTCACAGTGGATGCAAAACAGTGTTAGATTGTAATTATCTCAGTGTGAAACAGTGCTAGAGGTTTATCATTTACACTTTGCCTGGGTGTAAATTACACAGTCAGGCCCAGAACATTCTCTCAGGAGTGGATTGCATGCAGAAAACCTGAGAATGAGGTCATCGAAGTAGTAAACTCTTAATTCATAATTTGAGTGTCAGTGTCCTGCTTGTGTTGAAAACAGTGTTTGTAGTTTTTTCCACAGTAGGTGGGGAAAAATTTGAAAATTAGGGGTTTTATTTGAACTGCCTAAAGGAGATTACAAGGAAAGAATTAAATAAGTTATTTATTGTTGCTTTGTTTCCATCAGGTACAGGTAGTTGGTTCTGCAGTTATGTCCCAGTCATGCTTTACGATTAATATTGCTTCACTTTCTGCATTTGGAGCTACCTGAGTGCTCCACTGTCAACGCTACTGGAAGTTGTAGTGAGATCCTGTATGTCACAGGAGGTAATGTGTTAGTCTCACTGAATACATCAAGCAGATTGCAGGCTGAAGAGCAAGATGCTGCTTAATTACTTAATTATCACCCTTTTTTTTTGTTCACCCAGACCCTGTTATAGTTCCACATTGCTAAAGAACTGCTTAGGGACAGACTGTGCTAAGAAAAGTGCAGATGCTGTCTTATGTCAGTGCTGTAATTTCTGTTTTCGTTTCTCACCTTATGTTGTGAGAAATAATCATCTTATTACTTCAAGTACTTTTGGTCTTTGTTTTCTTATCACATCTTGGATTTTGATTTGAACAGCTCTGGTTTTTAGAAAAGGGACTTCACCAGTCAACAGGTACTGATTGATAAATGTATGTGAAGAGTTTTGCAGTGTGTTCAATGGTGTGACTTTTCCTTGGGTACACTTTGTTGCTGTAGCAAGCTCTTTGAATACACAAGCAGGACTTCAGCATCACAGAGTTAAGTAACTTTCCCACGAAGAAAGTGAGCATTTCTTCTTTTGGAAGTAAAACTGGGGATGAAGCACTTTTAAAACCTACTTCTGAGGAGCTAGTTGCAATCGAACATCTTAGTAGTTAGGGTGAAAGGGATTGTGAGAGCCAATGAAGCATATCTAGAGAAATAAAACCTTTAGAACCTTAAAAATTTGGATTAAAAAAACCCTCTATGAAGTCAGTATTATTAATTGAAGTTAGTATCTATTAGTCTGTATATGAGGAATTCCCTGAAGAAAACATCTCACTTGGAGTAAAAGAACCCAGGGTCAGATGACAGTTTTGGAAAGGGAGCAACCTAAATGCACAGTAATGACCTCTTTTATGTTGAAAAGGAGAGCAAGGTACCAAACATGTATTTACCAGGGCCTTACAGTGAGCTGAAAATCAAAACAGAATTGTAGAGGAACATGGAAGTAGGCATTGTTAGGAATGGATATAAAATAATAACATAAGAAAGTTTGGACAAGATAAGGACTATTAAAGTTTCTGGAAATACTGTGAAATCACATTTGAAAATGGGGGAAGCTAAAGGGAAGTATGGTTCCAGTGCCTAACCACATGAATAAGGGAAGAGTGAGTGAAATAAATGAGGCTGAAATGCTTAATAATTTTGTTTTCTAGTTTCTAAATTATTAGTGATCATCTGGTCACCAGCATTATCACAGAGCAATTTCTGTTAGCTATTAGGGCAATGAAAATATAGGTCTGGAATATTTAAATAAACTAAATCTAAATTGGGATAATGTGATGATATTCGTTGTAGACTGGCTGTAGAGTTACCTTAAAAAAATATCTGAATTCATAGTATTTGAAAATGATCATGGTCCATAGGACTCTACATGAATGGAAGTCACCTAGCACATTTAGAAGGAAGGCCTAAAATTCAGAACAAGTTAGAATAACATTAATAACAAGGAAAACTTTGAAATATCTTACGAAGCACTTTAAAAGCCTCAGTGAATGGTTTAGGACAGGTTCAACAGATGTCTCAGAGGTAACACACCCAGTGTTATCTTAGCTCAGAAGTGGGGAGTTACAATCACAGGCTGTTAGCTTTTAGTCAAAAGGAAAGTTCTTTTAGCAAAGGTAACTTCCTAGCTAGATCTCTTAGTCTTAAACAGTAATATTTTTACCACCACATTTCTTAAAACAAAATTTGTGACCTTCTATAAGTGAAAATAATGTTTATCCTTGGAGATCTTGCCATTTTCATCCACAACTGGGGAATTTCCTTCTAATATAAGAATACACTACAGAATGTAGTGCTTTTGACAAAGACATAAATTTTTTCTTTCATGTTGCTTTATCTGTAATGTAGGGCAATAGAGAAATCTGCTTTATTACATTTTATTTGGTTTTCTCAGATGGGGACCACTCCAAATTGCAAAGAATGGTAGGATTACATGCAACTAAAAAGAAAGAAGCTTGTTCAGACTTTTATTTCCCTCCTTCTATTCTAGTTTGAACTTGACTATACGTGATCCATATTTAAATTTCAGTAGGTAGAAAATCTGAACCCTGACTGAAGCCTGAGATTTGTGGTAAAACCATTTTTGCTTTCACTGTACAATTGTCTTAGAATCATAGGATAGTTTAGGTCACACCTCAGTAGCCCGGTGAGTATTCGAAATGATCATCATATTATAAGCTTTTGTAGGCTTAGAACACTGCTGATGTCAGAAATATCCTGTCTCTTATATTACTGCTCTGGAGCTTTAAAATGCGAGGTTTGCAGAAGTTGCCACTCACTAGCATTAGGCTTAATAGTCAACATGAGACATTGCATTAAGTGGTAGAGAATGTGAAGTGCATAAATGAAAACCTATTTTCCTTAATCCCTTGCTCCAGCTTTTCCTTTATTCCCTTTGAAGTCCAAAATTCCATGATACTTCCAGTTGCCCAACTATTCCTTTTTTAGCCAGTAGTTTTGGCTTGTCCTTGTGTCCTTATTATGGGTACGTAATTTGCCTGGTTGGCAAATATATGTGTTGGTGTTGGCCACTTAGAAGACCCATCTAAGTGTTGAAGTCACACTTGCCTTTCCATGTTGGAAACACTTAACGTGTGTGTATTTTCCCTATATCAGTTTCTCAGGCTTCTACTGATTTTTCAGAGGGCATGTAGAAACTTTATCTTTTAGATATTTCTATTCTTCTCTCAAACTGGGTTGAAATTGGCCAATAAATCATAGCTTGCTAAGGAAAATAAGTACAGAATTGCAATTCCAAAAAAGTTTTGGGAAACTGGCTTTAGAACCGTAACAAGCATTAATCCTGCAGCTCTGTTTTAAAAGTGGTGGAAGAAACTCCAGAGAACTCACATAATTTCAGTTTACTGGTTGAAAGTTGATAGATGAAATAATTTTGCAAGTCTACAGCCAAAAGTCGAAGTCAAATCTGAGACCTGAAACCATGTGAAGACGTGTGATTGATAAATAGAGTGTACACAGAAGTGTAGCACGTAAATGCCTGGTTTTCATGGTAATAAGTTGGTTGTGCTTGAGAATCGCATTCAGCTGTTTGAAACAAAATCTGATGTCATTTGTGTGAGCTTAAAAGAAAAAAAATTATTAGCTCTTTAAATCACAAAGGCTAAAGCAGTATATTCAAAACCAAAAAAGTGTGTCTTACCTGTTCCCCCTTTCTATGGGACTTGTCACAGTCATAACCAAGTGAAGCAACACAAGGGCAAGAAGTTCAAGCATAAAAACGCGTGTATCCCATTATATCATAGGATAGAATCCCTTTAAACACTGCAAAGATGAAAAGTTATGACAAAAGCAGAAAAGAAGAAAATAAGAGAGAAAAGGAAATTTTGACATTTTAAAGAGGACTTAGGAGGGTGCTTAAAAAGTAAAGTGGAGCTGGGGAAGTCTTGTCAGTGCAGTTAAGACGGAGAGGTAGCATAGAAGAGATGTGGAAGAGAAAGGTACCTGTGCAGTGAGTAGGTAAAACACGGGGAAATGTTCCTCAAAAATAACGTTTCTTTATCCATGTCTCTTTTAACAAATATGTAGAACACAAATAACTGATAAAATAGTGTTTATTACCCTGTCATTCTATAGCTCATTGGCCTAAATATCTCATGCTTTTGCCACAAATGTAAAGCTGTTTAGTTAATATTTCCATGGCAAAATCCCAAAGCATTAATGAAATTTTAATTTGTTCTGGCAAGTTGTGCATTGAAAAAATATTTTCACTAGGGTGTTATGGATTAATTTACATAATAACTGGAAAATATTGATAAACGGCTTGCTAATTTTGTAATATTTTTTCTGCTTAAGTTTTCTGTGTCTTGAGTAACTTTTAAAATTTTTCCATTGGAATAATATCTATTTTTTTCCATTTGCAGCTCCAGATTGTCTTTTCTTCTTCTGCCAAAATAATTGCCCCTGGTAACTCCCAAGTTTTCCTGAACTGTAGCAAGTTATACTTTTATACAGTCTCAGCTTTTTTAATGCCCAACCAGTCTTAAAAATTGTCCACTGTTAGGGAATCTGAAGAATATTTTTGTGTGATTGTATTGTTGTTATCTGATTACAGTAATTTACACTTATATGACCTATTGATCTGTTGTGGGATCTGGAGTACCCTGATAGGTGTAATAATGTATTAAAAATAATAGCTTTATGACACATTGAATGCCAGAAATAGTATCTGATGGAGAAATCTGTTTTATGGGATACTGCAGACCTGTGAGATATTTAAGAGCCCTCTAGATATTTCAATCTTAGATTATCTTGGTCCTGGCTAGCTAATTCATGATTTTGTACAATAGACAAGAGCAAAGCCAGTGACACTGGATGTGCATCTAACAGTGCTACTACTTGACCACTACTAGTTTATTTAGCACTACTAAATCTACTCACTGTTGATTTAGATACTATTTCCCCCTTACTAATTCACAGCTAGTGAAAGTCTTTTGACTGCTTTAAAGATACAAACATTTTTTAAGATTTTTTGTTCCTCTTACCACTATTTCAGATACTTTCAAGGAAGAAAAGAATAACCCACACTTACTGGAACAGGCTGCCCTGGGAAGTGGTGGAATCACCATCTCTGGAAGTGTTAAAAAACGGGGTGGATTTAACACCTGGGGACATGCTTTAGTGGTGAACACAGGAGTGTTGGGTTAGCAGTTGGACTAGATGAACTTGGAGTTCTTTTCCAACCTTAATGATTCTATGATTCTATTTATTACTCACATAAACTGCAGACCTTAACAGGTAGGTGAGCTTTTACATTCAACATTCTCCAGCTTTTGCCACTGATGAACTCAGTGCAGACACAAAAATTGTTTTAAAGGCAGCTTCTCACTCCTTTTTAACTGCTACTAGTGTCCCAGGAGATGATGACAGCTGTATGGAAAAAAAATAGTATAGAGGGCAATATTGTTATGCTTCTGATCTTAATGTTCCTCATATGTGTATTACTCATAAAATATGAAAGTGTACACCATAAAGTATTTCTGTTGCATTGCATTCCCACGATGAATTATCCGGCCATTTCATAATTAGAAAAGACAGTTACTCATTGGCTTTTTTATTTCTTGGCTAACTTGGAAGCCAGAGAGATTGCCCTTCCTCCTACCCCTCCACTCATGATGTCTTACAGGTATGAGGACTGGGATGACTTGAAAAATGCCTGCTGCACTGACTGTGCTTAAAATAAGAAATATTACTGGTGACAAGCAAAGGGTTATTTTAATATAGGCAAAATAGCCCGGTGTCCTTTCCCTGTGTAATCCATTTTTATGCCTTCTCTGCCAAGTCTGAGAAGGAATTATTTTCTTAGAGTAGAGCTTTGCTGAATCAGTTGTCATAGATGTTACTGGACAAACACTTTAGGGTTACCCCTGAAAATTGCATGAACTCATGCAATTATCTCTTGACATAAAATCTTGAATTAAACAATGGATCCATATCTCTCTCAAAGAGATTTTTAATTTATAGTCTGGAAATTGGAATCTTAATGACGGCTAGTCCAAATTTTATATATGGCAGTGAAGGTTAGTATGAAGAATAGAAAAACACTCCATATTAAAAGAAAAAAGTTGTCATACAGGTTTTCAGGTTTTACTTCCTTTTTTTGGGGGGGGTCTTAATTTTTTGTCACATAAACTCACAGCTTTAAAATAATTCTGCACTAGAGAAGCAAAACTTAAGCCAATTTTCCAGTTCAAATATTTGATGTGAACTCTTACTTGTTCTGTAATATTAAGTCCTGATGTAGAATAGGTTACTTTTTGTAAGTGGAGGTGCCTTATGTTGATGAACAATATATGGATTAAGAGCAGTATTAATATTATGGTAGATCAGGAAAAAAACCCAGTTTTCAGAAGGGGACTTGAATTTTAGGGTAATGTTTGTAAAGCAGCATATAGTAAAGGAAATATTAAGTCTGTGTTTCTTCTGTGTTTATGGGAGAGCATTGTTTTTATGCTTGTGTTTGAACAACATGATAACTCTCATAAAATGGAATACTGAGATTACTTAGGATAACTCTGTTCCCAGGCAACTGGATTTTTGGTATCAACTATTAAAGATATTTAGGCTACCATCTTTTAAAAGATTCCAGAATTAATCATTATAACCATTTTGCCTTTAATGTTCTAGTTAGGTTTTTATCATTTTTCTTCTTGTACTGAGTAACTCATATGTTTTGTTACCATCAAATGATAAGACAGTCTCATCTATAGGAGCTTGCAGATCTTTGGATTACTTGAAGAGGCAAACAGATGTTTTCTCAAACATCTAAGTTACTGAGCTGTTCAGAGTGGCTCTTAAAGAACTTCCAAAGAATGTAAAAATGTTTTTTCTGAAGAGCAAGTAGTGATGTTTTGACACAACAACATGTTTTACAGCAGTCCTTTATCACTCCAAAGTTTAAATCCTCACAGGGATTTTTATATGTTTATAAATACACTACTCATTCAGGATCAGGAATCAGAACTCCCCGAGGCTGCAGTGGCATTTCTGGTCACTGGAGCATATTTCACTTCCCAAACTAACCCTTAAAGCCAAATATAGTGCCCCACTATCAGCATTTTCTATTGTTCTTTGTGTGTACTGTGTACTCAGTGTACAGAGGTTCTGATGTCTGTGTAAGTCACTTCTGAACTTGGCTTCATGAGCCACTGAGTTCAGAAACAGACTGTGATGAAGTTAGATGTTTGTTTTGACTCAATATTGATTAACATAAAATAACTAAAATCTCTTTCCTTTTTTTTTCCCTCACAATGTTGCAGACTAAACAGAGTTGAAAAACTTTATATAGGTATATCTAGAGGACAATGAAACCCCAAATTGTATTTAAATAAATATTTCGATTAGCTCTGTTTTTAGTTCTCACTTTCTGTGCATACATTTGAGAGATGTTTTATAGATGTTTTGTAAGCCGATGACTTGATTTTTTTATTTTTTTTTAACCTTGTGATGTCAGGTCTCTCTCATGGAAAGGAGTTGCAGTTTGGGGAATCCATGCTGTTTAATGTATACTTTGCATAATTTTCATTTAAGGGGATTTTCTTCCTCTCTTTTCTTTAAACAATGCTTTAGTCTTTAATATTACGAGAAATTAGTTTCAACCACTCTTTGCACTTTAGCAGTAGAAGCATTAATATCCACTGGGCATTGGTAGATGCAGTTGTCACCCATCCAAGTAGGTCAACACTATGCAAGACAAAAATGTATTGTGAAGTCAGTATGACACAAAATGTTATTTTTTTTCATAGGCCTGGACCATGTCCAATACAAGAGTAAAACAGTTCTGTGTCTTTCTGACAACTGTGTTTTATATAGAGATGGACATTGTCAGTCATGTCCAACAGAGCCATATAAATGGGATTAAGACAAGCACACCATTGCTGGCTGTCTTTATGATGTAAGGGTTGATAGCCAGTCATTTTATAGTAGTACAAGGGTTGACGTTCTGACTGATTTCCTGAGTGATATGGCATTACATTTACTGCAATAATTTAATTTTAAAACCGCTTTAAAATATTAGTTTCCTAAATGATAAAGAGTGTTATTGCTAACACTCTCAGGCTTAAAAGTTGAAACTCTTGCTGTTCTTTGATCACTTGAAATGCTAATGTGTTCAAAGTATGTACTTAGAAGTATTTTCCATATAAATGTAACTTACAATATGATTGCCAATATGATTTTTATGTGAGTGATGGAGTATGATAGAGAGACCTGGGGAATTCGGGCAATAATAGTTTTTAAAACTGAAAAATATTTCACTAACAAAAGTCTCTAATTCATATAATCCTAGACATATTAACTCACTGACCAGTAATGCTTAGCCCTCTATGCACTAATCGGAAGGAAAAAAACAACAACAACAACAACAAAAACCCCTCTTTGAAAATAAGTGAAAATAAATTATCATGCTTCTTTGTTGTTGTTGCTTATACATTAAAGACTTTCAGAAATAAAAGGTTTTGGATAGAAAATAGTAATCTTTTTTCAGTTTCTTGATACTCAGAACTGCTACATTACTGCTTATTCTGTTTATCTATGCTGTAGAAAATAACATCATCAGGCCAAAATTTTTTTGCCCTTCTATACTTTGTCTCAGTTTCCTATAATTCAGATGAGATAAACAAAATTTAAACCAGCAGTAAGTTCTGTCTGAGCAATTATTTCTATTGAAATAATGAATCATGGAGACAAATTTCTGGGAGAAAATCATAACTAAAAAAAAAGTTAAAATCACAGTTACATAAAACTAAGTCTTAGTTAAAATATAGACAACTATTTTTATCTGTACAGTTAATTAAGAATTAAATACTATCAGTATAAACATATATATAAAAAAATGTTCAATGTAATAGAATCAATAGAATCACAGTTGAAGGCCTCCTTTCTGACTGGTTTTTCCTTGGGAAATACTTTTTCTTGTATTCTGTTTACATACTAATCCATTAGTTTTGTTACTCAGGTAGCAGCAACATTTGCTTCCGTGTGCAAATAGGAGACTAATGTGTGGCCTCATGTCTGTCTTCAGTAAAGGATGGTATTTGGTAGTAGATATCAGTACTTTAAAAAAAAAGAATGACATCAACTTCTGTAATAAATATTGTAATTGAGTTAATTTTGTGTTTCTAGATGTTGAAAATATTTTGAAAATAGAGATATTTTATGATTTTTTGTTGTAGATGAGACTTCTGAAACTCAGCTTTGCAGCGGTGGGAGAGCTGGCTATTTATTCTGGTGAACAGTGGATTTCCACACTGCAATATTCACCTCTCTTGGTAGGGACTGATAAAAGCTTGAATATTCATAGTAGGATGGAAATGTTAAGTTTTCCAGAGAAAAATAAAGGTTTTTAAATTTTTAATAGTTTTTAATTAGAACTCTGAAATAATTAATTTATGCAGTACATGTTTAACTAAATACTAATATTATTCAAACTCTCACTGTAATTTGCTGTATTTCTCATATCTGTTGTATAGCCAGTGACTTAGAAACCTACTTTAATTTCTTTCTGAAGGCTTTGAAGTTCCATTAGTGAGTTGCTTAAGGTAACTGTAAATGTTAAAAACTGCCTGCTGTCAAATAAATAGGTGGGAGTATAAGTTTTTTTTCATTATAAAGATGTTGAACTGAAGTTCCATCCAAGCACTTATCTGCTTTCAAAATTGGAGTTGATACATTTTCTCCTCATGACTTCTACGGGACATTTTACACCACTTTGTCAATTTAGAAGCAAAATATGTAAGTGGAGATTTCTTCTGCTAAAAGTGCTATAGAAAACTGAAGCTTTCTGTGCATACCTAGGGCAATGAAGTTCTCTAAAGGAGCAATAAACTCATGTACTAACTAATGGGCTTTCAAGTGAGTAAATTATTCTTCTTTCTTGTAAAGACGTACCAGCATAAAATAAAGTGGAAAATATGGAATTTGGGGTAGAAGAGAGGAGAAGGTGTATTTGTTGTCCCTCACAATAAAAAATCTAAAATAACACCTTTTAAAAATACAATCTTATGCAACGGTATTTATTAAAAATTTATAGGCAAGGATACAATTTATTATTTTTTTTTACATTTGCAATGTTCTTCAGAAAGAAGATTTTAAATGGATTTAAATTACAGAAGCAGAGACTTGAGACATTCAACCTTAACTCAGCCCTGTAGTGACACCAGGAGGAAAAAGGAAATCTTTATCTTCTAGAATCACTTTTCTCTAAGCTGGTATCTTGGTCACTAAAAGGCTTTTATCATGTCTTCATGATTAATGCATAGAATCAGTAACAGGAGAAAGCTGATGCCTCTCATGTCTGTTCTTCCATGTTTGGAAATCTTTTACATTAATCTTAAATTAATATGATTTTTCATATTCATGTACTGCTTTGTTTTACCCATTTTTTCATATTCTTTTAATAGCTTACCTTTTGAATTATTGATAATTTTAATGAAATCTTAAGTTTAGAAATACTTTTGTATTATGTGCAACACACAGATATACCCTCAAATACATCTTACCTCTGCTAGATATCCACTTATAGAATTTTTTGCAGGAGAATGGAATATATTTTATATGTTGATAATGATCTTGCTTTACCCAAATCTTACTTCATGCTTGCAGTCATGCTTTCAAATTTGAATACCTCTACTGATCATTTATGAGGTCAAATGTACGAAAAAAATGTTGATACTGAAGTGGTTCAGGGATTCTGAAGGATATGATGTTGCTCAGGTGACATTAATGTTTCATTTCCCAAGAAACAGGAGTAGCCAAATTGTATTCCTCTGGCCAGTATTGTTCAAGGAGCATGAACAATGTTGATGTTCACGTTAATTAAAAATGTTTTCCTCCTATAGACTGTGAGCTTTCTTATTAGAAGCTTCTTCTGCTTTCCCTTTCAGTTTCCCTCCCATAAAAGGGGTTGGTTGGGGCAGAGCAGGGAAGCACACTCTTCTGTCTCTTGTCTGATCAGGGAAAAGTTTTGAGTCCTCAACTGTTTTCTTGATTTTGTTCTCCACATCTCACAGAAGGAAGATTTTTTTGTTGTTGTTGTTGTTTTGTTTGTTTTTAGTTGCTGCTAGAAATACTTGAATTAGAGAAGATTAAAACCTCACAGCAGAGCTCACGATGAGGATGGACAGCTAGACAGGGAAGGTTGGGCAGTTTCCAGTCTATTCTGCAGTTATGAGGGCCAAGAAACACTCTGTGTTTTACCTTCTCTCACATCATCCTGAAGTCTCTGCCCTTTTCTTCTTCAGGATCCTTTGGTACTTCATAGCCACTGATAATTTAGGCCTTCAGCAACGAGGCACAGGGCAGGAAGGGCTCTGGAGAAGAAATGAGAACACTGGATCAAATAGAATAATGTATAAATTAATGCATGTGATTTAGTGTGTGGGTAAAATACCAAACAGGCAAATGTTTGGTCTTGGGCACAGTCAAAAAATCTATTTCTATGAAATGTATTCTTTTTATGGTGATAGTTGTTTTGGAGCATGCTATCTGCTGATCTGCAGTGTGCTTGCTTATTATTTTTAAAATAGTTTTTGCTCTGTAGATTGTATTTATGTAAAGCTCTGCTTCTTGGTAAAGCTCTGCCTCTGGGTGCCCAATTTCAATATGAAATTTCTATTAATGTTAAGGCTGTTAAGTTTAAATATTGCTTAGCTCCTAAGGTGGTATGTGTGGAACAGTTCTCCAAAACAAGTGGCAAATTTCATTGGAAAGCCGTGACTGACAAACATAATACAGCTCAGAGGTTGCTGGTTTACTCCATATGCTTTATGAGGTGATGCAAAGTAATTTCCAAGATCTGTGAAGGAAATCTAATAGATTGATGCAGTAAAAGCTTTATTTCAGCAAAGAGGTTAGGGAAAAAAATAGGTATATTTTTTGATTCAGCAATGAACTATTGATAATTTAACTTGAAATAATTGAATAATTGCCTGAACTTCTCATAAATAATTAGTATTCTTTTTATTAGCAAGTAATCACTAGCAGTTATGCTTTTCCAGCACTGTCTACTGCTTTATTTAATACCTCATAAGCAACCTCCAGTATAAAACTCTTGGTTTGCAAACTAAAGATATTAACAAATAAAAGAAGATATACTACTGCTTTGACCCTAATACAGTGCATGTATTTTAGAATTGTAGGAAAAAGTCTAGTAATAGGATAAATAGCTAAATTAACATTTTCAGGATTGAAGTATTCCTTGTGGACTAAGAAATTTTTTACTTTCTCCTCATTTCAAACAGTGTAATTAGTGGCTCTCTTGCTCTTTTGAGAGTGGTCTTTCTATGTAACTGAGTCAAATAATTCTTTTAAACTTTAAACCTACAGCTGTGACTTAGCAGATTCCAAGCCAAGCCTCACTTTCTGCTTTCTCACAGTCTTTAAAAGCTTTCTTAAAAATAAATAGGTAGTGAAAATAGAATTTAGCCAGTCTGCCTGCCCCTGTCTCCAAACTAGTCGATGAGTCAGCCTGACCATCTGCATCAGATGGAAAAGCACAGTTAGCAAAGGTAAATGTTGTGTGTGTTCTGATGAAATGACAGGCCCAAATGGTCTTGCTCTGTCCCTGAGCAGCTTCATGTAAACATTGAAGAAGAAAGGCAACAGAGTGGAATGATGAAAAACCAACCTGTTTATGAGAACCCTCTGGGCAGAGGAGTAATTGTCGGACATCACCCTCTGAGACCTCCCGGAGAGGAGAGGTCATTGCACTGATTTCTGGCCATCCTTGCCAGTGTCCACAGATGAGTCAACAAAACTTAACGATTCATGTTAACAGGTTGCTGACAAATCTACAATAATCAGCGTGGAAACTTGACCTCTGTTTTTGCCAAGAGTAGATCATAGACCAATTAAGCCAGTGTAGACTTTGTACCTTACCTAGGCTGGAAGCCAGATTGAAAAGGGTCATGGAAGTCAGAGATGCCAGATGGCATAACAGCTGTTTAACATAAACTTCTCAGTCACCTTCTTCCCTACAGGCAGTTTAGACAGAGGATGACAATTGATAAAATTACCAATACTAAGCTGACATCTCAAAGGCAGGTGTGTAGCTGATTGTTAGAAGAATGCTTTTAGCATCTTAGCTTTTCCTGTACTGATGAGAAAAATAGAGTTGACAGCACTTCTGATAATTTGATTTTGTATCTGAAAAATAGGTACGTCTTGCCTTATTTTACCATGCCTATCAGGATATGGTTAAAATGTCCAGAATGCTTGGAATGTATCCCTGTATTTATTAGCACTGCAAATGCCTTTTTTTTTTCTATTATTATTTCCTGTTGACAGTCTCATCTTGAATCACAAATCTGCAGCTTCCTTTAACACCTGGATAATTGTATTAAACTGAAGGATATCTGCTGGATACTGCTTTAACTTTTTCAGTTCATCTGGATAGTACAAATCCATCTTTTTCTGCCAAGGTGGAAAACAAGCTGTTAAGTCACATCCATGATATATATGTTAGCATTTTGCCAAATTAATTAATTGATAAAATTATGGATAAATTATAGGTAAAATTGTGTCTGAGATTTTTTTTAAATATTTATCCATCCCAAGTTTTCAAACACAGAGATGTTTACATTTCAAGAAAGAAATAATCTAATTTATTCTTCTGTTATCATGGAAAGTAAACTTCTTATGAGTAGATGCAGGAGTATTTCTTCTGATGGCCTCTGTGATAAATAATCAAGAATTAGTTGAGTTTGAGTTTCTTTCATCCCACTGCAGTCTAAGGTGTTCTCCTCTGGAACTATCTATATAGTTGGTAAATAAAGCTGTATTGCCCCACAAGCTCCAAAAATTTAGAGCTCTAGCTGATAGATGTATAAGGTCATCAGTGCAACAGGCACTTAAACTGTAATTTCTAAAGTTTAAACCTCTTTAAATCTTCTGAAAGAGCAAATCCATTAGGCCTTGTGATCCTCAAGCTGAAAAGAACACTGACAAATAGCACTGAGTTCGACCTGAAATGTAATAAGGGAATAGGGAGGTTTTCCTAACTCTTATAAAACAGCCTGTTGATTAGAAAACTTGCTCAAGAAGTGGAAAGTCAGTTTATAGAATTTCCCAGCTGTGAGGGAGAAGGGATCCACCACATCCATTAGCTGTGGAAGTGTCCTACCTGCACAGCCTGTGGGGCTACAATTTGGACCATTCTCCATCTTTTCATAATGGGCCGCTAAGTAGAAAGAGATGCAAACTGGGGTTTGAGGACTAAGAATAAACCAGAGGAAACTGGATCTGTCAGCATGAGCTCATTGAAGGCAGTCATAATTTCAGGGATTACTTGTGAATTTGACGGATAAAGGAAAACCTAAAATGCTCAAGTAGCACTAGTAGTGAGGACCTGAAGGCAGGAGGTGGCTCTAATCCAACCAGAAGCCAGACTGATGACATGCTAATGATGACATTAATAAAGGCCTGTGAAGCTTTCTGGATTAATTTTGGGGTTTTCTTACAGTTACTTTTACTGTAGAAAGAGGCTGGGGTTTTTTGTTTTGTTTTAAATATCTGATGTATTCTAAAGTTTTCCACTGAGTAGCATGCATAGAAATGGAGACACTGGCAGATGGTAGACTTCCCTATTCAATATAGGTCATACTTAGATACAGTTTTTATTAAAGAAACCTCTACCTACTCAACTATATTTTTGGTAGGTATTCTGCTTATATTGCTGGACCAGAATTTACAGAAATCATCACCATCAGAGAACAAAAGTGATTCCTATATGGAAAAAGGAAGGACAAGAAGGCTGAAAGACATTTGCTTTCCTGTCTGAGGTGGCACAGAAAGGCAGAAAAAAGCAGTGACTTGCTTTTAGTAACTAGTAACTTGCTTTACTTACTAGTAAGGGGAATTTTTCCCCCTTTAGACTTCCTTCTAGACTTAACATTAAACTGTAATAATTTGGAGAACTACAGGTAAGCTCTTCCTTTTCTCTAGCTATCAGTGGCATCCTTGCAAGACTAAAAGGAAAAAGAGTGATTCAACCTGATGATGCAGGAAGCTTTAATTTGCTTCTTTCCCTTACTTTCCTGTGGAGCTAATAGGTATCAGAAAGGAGCTAGAGATGAGAGCTTTTGCACATGTGAATTTATGTTTTCATCATTGCCTCTGTGTTCAAAAGAAAAATGACTGTGGGACTCTTTTTTTGTGTGATGAGCTTTTGTTACATCAATTGAGAAAGGAAGTAATCACTTGGGAATAGCTACTTTATGCAAGTTCAAAGGACTCCCAAAAGAGAAGAAAGTCTTGCTTCTCTGTACAATACAGCAAATGCCAGAAAAGGTTGGTCATTCTCACTGCAAGCCACAGGATACATGAGGCCAAATTTAACCCTTGTGTAAATTCTACTTGAAGTGACTGGAACTATCAGAGGATGAAACCAGACAATTATCGATGGGAAAAAAAAATATTAAGAGAGCTCTTTTGAATATGTGGCAGTTTCATGTCAGTATGCATAAAGGCTATCAAAAACTAGTGACTAGGTAAAAATTACTTACTAACTTTTTTCCCCAACCAAGTGCTGAGTAGGTCCATGTTTCCTTTCTGTTCAATAAAATAAATGGTGGAGGATCTCCCTCATCTCATCCTAGGTGACCAGGTCTGCTGGTGGAAAGGTGTAGTGGTGTGGATCTGGAATGTGACAGAGATCTCTAGACCTTACTCTGCCGGGAGGAATAGATGATCTTAAAAATCAGATTTATTTGCATGCATCTAATCTGTACTGAAGCTTTATTTCTCCCTAGTTAGTTCTGGGTTTATACAAGGCCTACCTAAAGGCTGCCCCAAAAAGTAAGAGAAAATTTAGATAAAAGGTAATCGATTTGCATATACAGATCAGAATAGACATCCGGGGACAGGTAAGGGAGGAGAGCAGAGATATACATCTGTGGAGATGCTGTTCCCACTATTGCATAGTAAATGTGGTCTTGTGGGTTTTGTTACAGACCTTGTTGTTATGATAGTATTTTCAGAACATGTAGTGGTTACTTAATTCATAGTTTGAGTGAAAGCACCATGATTTTTATCACAGATTTCTAAGTAAACATAACACAAAGCGCAAGGTAGCATATTAAGAAAGCGTATTTTTGAATACAGAAAGCATTTAAAATAGAACACCTGCATGTATATTTCTGACTGTGTTCTGTCAAAGAATTGTTCTGCTGTGAAGTCTTTGATTAAAAACAATTCAAACTACAAGTAAAATTGCTCGGTAGTTGCTTACAGCATCTTCTCACTAGTTTTGTATACGATCTCAGAAAATGTTACACTTCACAATGTCCCCAGTACCTCTCTTTGTGTTGGCAGAAAAAAATGATAAGAGTGTATTTAGCAGCAAGACTCAGGAGTCTGCCTTCAGACCTGTCAGACATCTGTTTGTATGTCTGTAGCTTCTGATAGCACCTTTCCCCTGTTGCCTCACATTTGGCACCCAAATGGACTCGTAAGTCCTCCCACTGGTTAAAGGATTCTGGGGAAGGATTATTTGTATTGATTTTTCTCCCTGCTTTTTGTACAGGAAAAATGCATTTTCTCATTAGTTTTGTCAGTTCGGGCTTTTTCCTTCAAAACAAGAACACTCTATTTACAATGCCTTTCCTAAAGAGAGCAACAGCTGGTTTATAAATCAAGTAGGTTCAAAATGCTGGAACTTCTTGCTCAGAGTATTTTCCCAGCTGACAGTTTTGTGGCACTCAGCTGCATTGTACTAGCTTGTGAAAATTTTTGTTTATGTATGTAGTTCTGAATCTTGTCTAAATTAATTAATTTTAATTTACTCTATCACTTTAAATGTCTAGTTTGTTAAATTTACCTGTTGTAGTTGCTTTAATGTACAGTGTTAGTAGTCATAAATCTGATGCTGCTGAATAAACATTAGTTGTAGTGGGTCATATTCTTTTTATTAGACTTTTTAGAAGGCTTTCCAAATTTATGCTTGACTCTATTTTAATAATATTAGTTACCATTTATTTGTGTTTATTTTATTATTTTGAAGAAATGAACCTCTTCAGGGAAAAACTTGTAAACAAGGAAAGTTTGCTCAAGCAAAAGGTTCCTAAGTATTGAATTTAAATAATAGAGATAAGATTCTGGTGCCTGGTTTGATTTGTTTAGCTCTTTTGTAGTATTTGTTCTGGTTGCTTCATTAATTTCTCAGTATTAAGATACAAAATATATTGTACCATCCTCTCATTGTGTACTAATTAGCAGCTTTGCAATAAATTTGGCAAGTTAGTTTGATAAAATCTTTGGCAGTTATTTTGATTTTTACAATTGTTGCTCTGCAGTTGTTTTGTCAGCTGTAGAAATGTTAACATATTCCCCAGGGCTTCCAGAAAGCCATTAGCCCTAGACTTCTGCATGTATACCCTAGCACAGGGTCTCCAACACTAGTTTTGAGTGTTTTCCATTTTCAAACCAGCTGGTTGCAGAGCATCCACAGTGAGAGGAATGAAGCCAGCACTACAATTTGCAGTAAGAATGTTCTATACTCCTTGAGGATTAAATGTAGTCTTCCTTAATCCTTATCTTTTACTCTGAAGTATGCAATACTGATTTCATTAGGCAAATTCACATAAATTCGTCCCAAAAAGTGGTATAATGAGGGACAGTTTTATTCAGTTGTTTTGGCAGCTTGTTCTTTACATACTATCTTCATTCTTCAAATGAGACCATCATTATATTTATTGTATGAGATTTAAAAATGACTTTCTGGTTTTGGTCAAACTTATTATAATTGATATCTTACCACTTGTGGCTCTGTGGTTATTTGTAATACAAACTAGTGTCAGTTGTGCCTAGTGGTCAAACAGTAAACTGGCAGACTACTAATCTTTTCTTATTTGTACTGTATTTCCTCCTACCTTGGTGACTTTCCCTGGCTCAATAGCCATCATTTAAAGAGCTAAATTATTTCTCAGTATCACAGTGCTCATTAGAGTAATTGTATGGGGTTTTCTTCTCCTTTTTACAGGTGGGAAAATAAATGACAATTAGTTTACTTTAAGACCATTAAACTGCATTTGTTGCTTCTTGCTAAGTACAATAATGGAAAGTTTCTATTGTGTGTGTGTGTAAAATTCATTGAAATTCTTTCTCTGTGCCTGCACATACCATACAGGCCAGTCACTGTGTGCTCAGACACATTCATTTTATAGTAAGTTAGTCACTGGAGATAATTCTGTGCTTCTCTGGGGCTGGGGTTGTTTACAAAGAGCAATGGGAAAGCGCTAATCCTCCCTCAGAGCTCTCCATCTGCAGAAGCAGATGACTGTTCATTTCAGAAATTTGTCCTGATATAGGGTAAAGAGCACATCTGCTTAATCACCCAAATGGCCCATTTTTATAAATGGGTGCTTTCTTGTATAACTATCATGCACACATACAAATACAGACAGAAACTCCACTGTAGTTTTGGTGATTGATTTCATTATTTTAATGGGCGATAATCCACATTGTGGAATAACACTGATCTTTTAGGGTAAAGCTTTTACAAACCACTTTACTAGAATATGCCACTTAGAATAGTGAGAGAAACAAACAGAATAGCTACTACTTAACATACATATACATGTATTTCACCTGAACTGACAGACACCTAGCAACTGCTTATTGTAAAACATATGCAGAGAAAGAATTATATGTGTAGCAGATATTATCCCTGACCCAAGCAAGAGAATGCTAGAGGTAGAATCCTTTGTTTGAAAGACTGCTGCCAGAAGCATTGTCCCAGTACCCTTTGTGCTTTCAATATTTCATGCTTAGAAGCAACCCTTTTTACCTGCAGGAACGATGGAACAATTTCATGCATATAGACTTAGACTGTGCAGTTTTCTTGTTAAGCCAGTCCAGTTTTTAGCAGTGGGTAGCCACTGGGGCAACATTCTAAAAGTGAAAGAATTCTGGAAGATTTTCCATATGGTGGACAAATACTACAGTGCTGTGCAGTTTGTTTATTCTAGGAATTACAGCATTATTTCTCTACTGCCAAGACAGGCCTCAGCCCTAAGCAATAATAGGGCCTCTTTAACTACAGCAGTGTGAGAAGCTACGTAGAAAACAGTTTTCTATACAGTGAAACTTTTCAACTTTTGAAGTTCTTCTCCCATCTTTCTTAAGGACTAAGAAAAAAGGCTTAATAAGTGTGTGCGTGAGAATATGCATAGTTGTTGATTTTCATTGGTAGAGAAGAGAGATATAGAAGAGAAATAAGATGAGACAAGTATTAAAAAAACCCTCAGACACACCAATGTGTGATAACCAAGTACCTGTTTTGATGTCTCAAGTCAAGTTCCTAAATTATTAATACAATTTCTCTTCTTTCCTGGTGGATGTTGTGCCAAAGTTGACTTTGACTGAAATGTTTCATTTTTGAACACCTGGCATTTTTCCTACAGCCACAGTTTTGCTAAAGCTTTCCCCTTAGGAAAAAAAAAAAATCATTCAGTGACTAGTTTGGAAGTGTGGACTCTGCAGTACCTGTCTTACAGCACTGTGAGGAATGAACAGTGGCTCCATAGGGCTCCTGGAATGTAGCATTCTCACCAGTGCTCTGATTGTGTTGTATGTGGCACACAATAATGTAGAAATACCATAATGTGATGAATATTTTATATCTTTCCTCGTATAAATTATTAATTTGGTTATTCATTCACCTTTAATGAGCTAAATTAGAATCACATTTGAAACATTGTTTAAAACGTCACCCATTTTTACTCCTCTTATAACGTAATCACCCATTAAAGATTCTATATATCAAGCTGCAGACATTATTTTTCTTTAGATTTCCCTCCTCCATGCAGCCCTGCTGCCTTTAGTGATATTTGTGTCTTATATTTTGCTTAGTTACATGAAAAATTGTAAGTAGCAGGAGGAACTACATAGAGGTGCCACCGAGACTGTGAACAACAAGCAAGAACGAGTTCTCATTCCTATTCCTCTTACTTCAGTCTGGAAGAGATGCACAAAACTTCCTCTTTATCTGTTTCTTGTGGTCACAGCGTGGGATTATCTGACACAGTCAATGACACTCCAAATGACAAGGAGGTCTGGCTTCTTTCATTAGATGCAACCACAATTCAGACTCAGGTGGTAATACAGAATAAAAGCACTCATTTTCCATCAAGCATGCTCAAAGGAATGTGGAAAGTACAGGATGAAATTGTCAGAACAAAATGAAGCAAAGTGAGGAAAAACATAATGGGGAGTGGAAGAGTAATCAAAAAGAATGAGGGGATGCCAGGTAATTGGCCAGGCAAATGGCATCAAAATGAGAAAGGGCATGAAAAAGAAACTGAAAAGAGTAATCAAGAAGATGAAGGAAGCATATGTTAAGACGTAAGACATCAAGTACAAGTGTTTAAACATTACCTGTGCACTCTGTCAGATATATCTGAAGGGGAATGTTTTATTCAGTCATATTTTCAACTTTATGAGTTAGTAATTACATAGCCTGACTGCCTCAGAAAAGTGAATTAAAATACAGTATTTAAACTACTATGAGTTGCTATCTCATTTGCCAGGTGTTAGGCATTTCAGAGTGGCTTGAGGACTCTATTTATATGTATTATATGGCTTTAAATATTGTCCAGATGTGAATACAATGGCAGCATTTTAAGTGTGCACATTCAATGAGGCATCTGCGTTTTTCACAATCATAATTGCATAAAAGAGAGAATTGTGAATGAATCCTCAAATCTGTGATTTTAACATAAATATGTGGTAAATATTGTTAGCTCTCTATTAAAGGCTAAATACAATGAGTGTTGAGAAGAAGTGTAATTTCCAAGTGCTATTTGTAAAATATCTAATTAGCATGGAAGGTTCCATTTAGATCTCAGTAATATAAAATGATTGGCTTTCATTTTATCTTTCTACTATATTTTTCAAAGAAAAGTGCAATAAATTCCACTAAAAAACCTCCCTACCCCTCACCTCCAAATCCCTAACCCTCTTTTCCCAAGAAATGGCTTTCAAAGTTGTATTTTTATTAAAAGGACTGAGCTGAATGCAATTCTTGCTTAAATAGTTTTTCAGGTTTCAGTTCTACAATGCAATGTGTTTGGTGAAGAGAAATAGCCACTGTTTATAAACTTTATTAAAAAAAAATGGTAATGCAAACACTTGTATTTTTCAGGAGTGATTCCCATTGCATTGCTATCCCCTCCATGCTCTGGTAGGCATGCTTGAGATAAAGTAACTACTTGCTGCCTCCCACCTGAAATAAGACCCTGACTGCTTCCACTGCTCCTTCTCAAATGAGGTTTTGTGCTGGTATGGAGTAGAGCCAGCTGGTCATGCAACTGGCTGTTTTTTCACCTGGAAGGTGTTTCTCTTCCGGATGAGAATAATGTATTTTGCATGGTCCCTTCTCTTCAGTCTGTCCTGTGTTGCTTTATTTACTCCTGGTGTGCACTGGAATGGAACTGGCAGAAGTATATGGTCAGCTGCTCTCAGACTGGCAATTCCACTGTGTTATAATTTGGCCAGGTCAAGGGAAGATCAAATGTTTATTTAAACCATCTTTAGTGGTTTTAAGCCTAACTCTACAACCTTTTTGTTCTGAAAGGGACTTAGGTGTGTTCATATCGTCAGATATAGCAAAAAAGCAGACTGAGATTTTTTCCTTGCCTTTTCCAACAATTGTGATCCTTGGGATGAGAATCCATGTCAGTGTGACTGCAAGTGTAATTGCTATGTAACTGCTGTGCTTGTTTATTAGATATGGACGCAGCACAACTGAGTTTATATTCAGGAGCTTGATTTCAGTGCTGCAGACATGGCCCTTATTGTGCTGGGTCATGCTATTCAGACTGTTTGCTGCAGAAGTGAACTTTGACCAGTGTACTTGTCTTTCTTTGGAGAGAGGCTTGGACTAAGCTGTACAGGAAGTGTCATTTTGTTGGGTTTAAAAAATCGTGTTGACTTGGAACGTTTTCTCATGATGTAATGGTACATTTGTATTAGCAAAGACATCTTCATGGAGATAAGGATTTTCAAGTGTAGTTTATATTACTAGCAATGCTTATCAAAATACATAATTTTAGGAGTTTAAAAACTAATAAATTATTTATCTCAGTTTTTCCATAATTTACATTCAGGCCTGAATGTTGTCAAGGCATGTTTTTGAAAACTTGATTTCAAGTTAAAAAATTGCTATAATTTGCTAACTAAATAAACACACAATTTTTTCTGAAATGCAAGCAGCAGAATGTGAGACATTTTTTATGACTTGCATCACTGTAGCTCCAAGGCTAGTGTTATGGCTCAAGTTTCTGGGGAATTTGTGCCTAAAACCTGTACCACTAACAGTTCAAGGTTATTATATTCATACATCTATTTGGCTATTTTGAGCAGAGAATATAATTCTCAAACACCTCTGGTATTTTTTACCATAAGTTAATTTTTTTTTAACAAATTCAGCACGTTCTTCTGAGGAGTTATTATTACTACTGTAAAATCATTTAGAATGCATTTGCATGGCTTAATTGACCTTGAATAATGCAAACTCTTCCACTTCGACTGACATGAGATGGAAGGAAAAGGCAGTGAGACTTGCATAATCTTCCTATTAAACTCAAAGCACTAAAATGAAAGGGAAACTGACTTGGAATTTGTTCTAAATCACTTTTGCCTTTCCCCAGTGATGCAGATACAGCAGGAATCTGAAAAGAATTTGGTTAGCCCTCAGGAAGGAACAATCACACTTAATTTCAAGGCATTTAATAATGACTGACATTTGTTATGGTTCATGGAGCTCTCCTTTATAAAGATTAACGTTTCAGTAATGATAGGTTACTTTAAGTTTATAGTAAATTTTGAATTATTTTTTTCTTTTAGTGATTGCTACTCACTATGCTATTTCTCAGTGCATTGTACAGCAATGCTGAGTATTACTGAGATACCCAAGCACCTTTAGTTGTTGATCTGCTCATCCACCCACCTACAATGTGTAAACCAGTCCTTTCCACTGCTCTTTGAGATACTTGTATTTCCCTCTAATCTGTGATGACAACTCTGGCCTTCAGTTAAAATTCCTATTTTTCTAAGTCTACCTTATCAGTTCAGCACAGGTTTTTCAGCTTGATGAAGTCTGAATATGTATTTCTAGACCTCCCATATTACTCATTCCCTGATTAATTCTAGATTTTTTTCCTCAGGTTAACAATATTTTTTTCATTGCTGCCATCTGTGGTCTTGCAGATGAATACTATCATTTATTGTATTTCCCTTGATACAAAGCTAGCTTCAATTTTATGTTGGCAAAAGCCGTTGAAGAGTCTGCATTAAAAATGTGGCAAAAGTCTTAAAAGAGTTGATTGGAATTGTCTGCAAAGTTGTAAGTTTATTCAAGTACTAGAATTACTTTACAAAAAACCTTCTTTTTCCAGTTCTCTAGCCTTATTAGAAGCTCAGGACTCTATAGGTGCTTCAGAGTGTACTCAGTGGATCATACCATCGTGCCTGTACCACACTTTTTCATATGGGAGGCTGTTTGAGACAATGGAAATCTAGTCGTCTTCTCATTTCAGGAAGAAAAACACAGAATCTCCACATATATATTAATTTTGGTTTAGTACATCTATTTATTTTTCTTTTATTTTACTCTATTTTTAATATTTTGAGTCTTCCATTATCCTTTTGCTGACACTTCAGTAAATGTAAAAGAACAAAGATTAAAGCACAGTCAATGCAAGTGTGACTTTAATTAAACTATTGAGTCAGAATATTTCATTCTGAGTATTATTGAACTTGCATAGTCTCATATTTCATTGATTAACTGCATTTAAGTGTAAATTTTGATTGCATGTAGCCTATATTATTTTTAATCAGGCAATTTATTTTTAATCAGTATGAGAATATAGCCTTTATTCTAGATTTTTTTAGGAAACTACTTGGACCACTTTGAACTATCCACAAGTTTTTCCTTTCATAGATAATGTAAGGCTTTCTGGCAACATTCCTTGATTTTTAAGCAAATACTATGAATCTATGTGAAGCATATCTGTGAAGTACAAGTAAACATTGAACAGAACAAGAATTTTTAATTATTGCAAATTCAAATATCTGGCAACTTTTTTATCCCATAAAAGGAAAGAATTTTAAATGCATTTAAATAAATGGTTTGTATGAGAAACGGTGACCATTTCAGTTCAGTATAAGTAAAGAAATACATTTGACTTCTCCTTTTAAAACAGCAGGTTTCATTTGAAAATTGATCTAGCCTAGCAAGTGTTTGAATTCCCAAAGAGCTAAGCCAAATTCCTAGAATAAAATTACATTTTTAGCATTTATTTAAAATTATTTAGAATTTTGCTTATTTTTTTGCTTCATCAAACCTCAAGTCTAAACCCCCATTTAAATTTTAACCAGATTATTTCTTCTGTCCTCTTTATCATAATTAGGCTGTGGCACCAAGGTCAGATATATGAGGAAGGCGTACTCTAGGATATTGACAATCTTACTGAATTTAAGTTGACTTTACATTTTTCACAGGTTACATCCCACCAAACTGTAGACATTTCTTTTCTTTGAATTAGACTAGTAGCTTGTTATAATAATTTTTTCAACAAAGGGAGAAAAATAAGCACTACTAACATATAGCTTATCTCATCATGAGGTAGATTTATGAAGCAGACCACATACATCACAAAAAATGTCTGTTTATCCTCAGCAATTTTAGAGAGCACTCAGTATGATTAGCTGAAAAATGAATGTCTTTAGTACAACAGTCTAAAACAGGTGAGATAAATCTTAATATCCATGGGCAGCTATTCTCTTCCTGAATGGCTTTAAATAAACAGACTATCTTAGCAAATGTATAATCACTTTCAAAATATTTATGACCTTACTAAGAGCTTTGAGTAGAGAGGAACATATTTTCTCTGCTTTGAATGTTTAGCTTCTAGTTTTACAATAGTAACTGCCCAGGGATGACATCTGTAAGCACCATGTTGTTTTGTGTGAGATTCAAGCCTTCCAGTACACCGATTTTTAAAATACACTCTATCTGCTTTTAAAGTAAGTCTTCTCTTAATAATAATCTTGTCCCATCAGCAATAATTCTATGAAGATATCTAAAAATCATAGGTTTTTCTCTTCTGTTCAGGAGCTGTTCTTTCACATATATGAAATGATGAATAAAATGTTCCCTTAAATGTAGGATTTGGGCAACTTACTATTAAAAATTCGGATTCTTGCTAAATCACAATGAAAAGAATAAAAATAATTCAAGAGTTTTTCCTGCTGAAAAGTATTTCTGGTGTCAGTGATGTTCTCAGGAAACTGCAGAGGAATAATCTTGCAGCACTTGTTTAAATTAAGCCTATTTTATTGGTCTTTTTGCACCTCAAAAGGACCTCTCAGATTAAGGTGGGTTGAATTCTTGTCATGCAGTGATAAATTCATGTGGTCTCATGTTCACAAGCACCGAACAGACATTGCTGTCATTGAAATCCATAAGCACTGTGTAAAATAGCACTTCTACAGATGCAGGACAAAAAGTTGTAGTGCAGGGTTTTTATACCTAGATAAGGTTGTGGGATTTGAGTTTTTATCTCAAACAAAGTGCACAGTCTCTGTGGAGCAGAAGCCCACCTGAGCATTCACAGTGATAATACACTTGTATTGCGGTGGTAGATTTTGCCCCCACATCTCAAGGAGCACTTTGTCACTACATAAATAAAATCTCTTCTTAGCAGATTCATAGAGGAAAGTATAGCAATGATGGGCAAAAATTGCAAATGTTTGTATAATATAGAAATGTTCATACACGTATAAATGTAATATAAATATATAGAAAAGACTTGGCAGTTGGTAATTTCAAGCTGGATGTAGAGTAGCTGCTGCTGAAATCACTAGCCAGCAGGGTAACATTCCATTTTGTGTTGTCTTGGAATGCCTTCAAAAGATCCAATGCTCATTAGCTTTTGTTTCTAATATTATTACAACTTTTCAGTGATAGTTTACACCAGATATTTGCTTCTGTGTGTATATGCGGTCATGTGATTGCAGCATTGGATTGCTGAGAACTACACAATGTAACACGTTTAACTAACACTATTGTAAAATATTCAGAATTACATGTGATCTAGTTCCTTCTTTCTCCATCTTTCACCGCTTTCCAGGACTGTATGAGGAATAGGGTGGGTGAAAAACAAATAGAAGGATTTTCTTGGGCATTTGGTAGATTTTTTTCTTGTTTACACACAGTACATAAAAGTCATTTCAATTTCTCTATAAATTACAAACTGACATGGACTGTCTGATGAAAGCTTTGCAAACTATACGACAGTAATATATATAGCACCTTAGGTGGTTTGAGAAAAGCAGTACATCTTGGAGGAAAAGTGTTTGTTTCCATCAAAAAGGATATGCTGTGATGTGGTAAAAAGATTTTCTAAAAGAATAAACTTTTCTGTTGTACTTGCAAGCAGAAAAGCATTATTTTGTTTTTGTTTGCTCTATTAATCTTACATACTGTACTTAGCCTGTCAGAATCTCCTTTTAGAGTTCTCTCCATGACCAGTGAAACATGAGATATGAACCATGAAAATCAGACTCGTGTGTACCGAGTTATTTTGTGGTACCTGTGGTTCTCTTGTAAGTTCAGCTAATACAGCTTCACAGGTCAGCTGTGGGTTATAATTGAGTTAGATCATCTTGTGGTTTTGAAACAGCAGATCATCCAGTGAAACGTTAACAGCTCTAACACTTGTAACGCACTAAAACCGGTCATGAGTAACCATAGTTTCAACTATTTTGAGTAGTGTCTTATCTGTGGGGGTGCTACAAGTTTTTACTTTAAATGTAAGTATGTATGAGTATATAAATAAATGTATTTATAAAAATAATTTTTATAGGCAAATAGATGTCTCTACATATGCAGTTGACTCAGATGGTGTGGTTTAATTAATATGATGAAAAAAATTGCTTATTTTGAATAAAGATGGAAGAATCTATCGGAGGTTTAAAAGAGAAAAAGATCATATTTTGGCAAAGAAAGGATTATATTTAATTTAAGCCATGTATGGAAAATATAATGTTTTAATTAATGCAACATGAGATCTGGGAAGGGTTCCACACATTCCACAGAAGCAGTTCTGTTTCTTGTTTGTGAGGCTCTTTTTAAGAGACATTTCTAGCAGAAATAAGTTGTGGTGCTCATTGAAGTCCTTCCCTCCAGTGAGGTTAAGTTCATATGACCAGTCTTATAGATTTTTATGGATTAGTTTCACTAACCACCTCACAAAGGAGTCTCACTCTCTGTTTCTAGGGAAGCACTGCAACACTGCCTCCAAATTTCCCTCCCAGTGTTGTAGTGTACCTGCAGTGCCAATTGCCTAGCAGTGAGAGTTTTACCTTGAAAAGCAGAAATCGCAATGCTAGTGACCCAGGGTGAGACTTTGATATGCTGCCAAAATAAGGGAGTTGGGTCATTCCTGTGATGCAAAATACATCTGCTTCCAGAGCAGTATCTGCCCCACAGGCACACCAAGTGTCATTTGCCAGTGTGCTTCCAAACTGGAATTGCAGCTGCTGGTTTTGTGCAGCTTCTGCAAGGAAGGAGCTGCTGACACTGACAAAACAGCCAGATGATAGTGTCCCAGAACATGGCAGTGCTGACAGTTCTGCTCTGGGGCTTACAGGACATCCAGGCCACCAGTGGGGCCTCTCGCGCCCACCCTGGTGCCTCAGCCTGCTGCAGCAAGCACATCGTGTCTGCCAGGGCAGCTCGTCAGTGTGGAATTAGGTCTTCCATTTCAGACAAAGCTCTGTGATGGTAACAGAAGTCAAATCGTTGCAACAAATAAAAGGGTGGTAGGAGCTCCTAGCTGGAGGCACAGCATGGTCTGGGTTTGTTGCTGGATCCAGAGCTGTGTCACACCAGGCTGTAGATCTTGCTGGGCTTTGGATGCCGAGCTGTGGGGCTCATGTGAAAAAAATATCTGCTATAAAGATAGAAGCCTGCCCTGGAGGCCGAATTGTATGCTAGCAGAGATGAAAGTTGCTGCTACTTTGACTTGCCCCGAGGGTAGAGGCACACAGTGTCACTTCCAACTTGACAGCAGCTCCTGGAGGCTGCGCTGCATGGCTGCCCTGCCAAACAGCCTTGCAATGGAAACTGCTTCCACAGGAGGGATTTTCCACTAGTACAGCAGGAAATATTCAGCAAAGGAACACATTCAGGGTTCTGTTATTGAGCTGTGCAGACATGCCTCTACACACATGCTTCAAATTTTCACAGAATCACAGAATATTCAGTTGGAAGGCACCCACGAGGATCATCAAGTCCAACGCATAAGTGAATGGCCCCCACAGGGATCAAACTCACAACCTTGGCATTATTAACACTGTGCTGTAATCAACTGAGCTTTTCAAAAAGTCTGGAGATTAAAAGAAATGTGTTTCCCCTACCCCATCTCCAAGGTATTTTCTGCCTTTTGCTTATCAGGGCACAACACATGATTGTAGGCTCAGCCTGTCTTCCACAATGTGAACTTTATTTTGATATATTTATAATTTGACTGAAAAAAATTACAAGTTTGAATTATATATATTTATTTATGTATAAAAAAGGGATATTTATTTCTCACTGTATGAAAGAGGGCCTCACTCTGGACTTCTTTTTTTGTAACCTTTGGGGCCATGCTGGACATTGGAGATGTATGAAGACTTCTGAGGCTGAGGAGAATTAATTTGTCTTTATTACATGGTCTGTATTTCACAAGAAAAAGCTTGTGAGGGCATCACTCTGCTGCTTTTAAGGTAGAGGAGTGAATTAGCTTTCCTTACCTCTCTACACAACTGTACTCATCATCATGGCGAGGCTACTATAAGGGTGCAAAAATCCCTGTGGTTCCAGTTTGCTTCTATTGGCATCCCATTTTTGTGGACAGAAGTGCTTAGATTACCTGATTAACTGCTAGTTTGCTTTTCTAAACTAAAGAAATGAAGCATAGACATATTTATTTAATTTTTAATTTTATTTTTTTTTTTAGTTTTAATATTCTAAATTGACTCAGTCAATGGAGATAGAGACTAGATTTAAAAAAATGGGTTTATTTATTGTATTGTTTTGGCTGTTCCATTTGCATTATTCCAATGAAGTTTTAATGAAATTGCAAAGTAACACTAATCTGGATCAGAATGTTTGGGTTGAGTGTACATTTTTAACTTGGAATCGGTACCTAACATTTTTAATCAAGACAGTACAGGACTGAGTCCTGTAGTTTGAAATTAATCAATAGCTTTAATATTGGAATTACCGAATCTTTTGTATCCTCTCTTTGCTGAGCTCATAGAATTGTTACAAATACCTAGGTCTATTAACAAAAGAAAGCAGTTAAAAGTAAGGTGAATTGTGCTTTGTGCAATGCTCCGTGCATACACATTGTAGGATGGATTTCAACCTATTATATATATTTGCATTTGCAGATGCAAATATTTTTCAGTATTTTTCCTTGGATGCTAGAAAAGAAACAAATCTCTGTTGGAATAAAGGGAATTATTAATATTCAAAAGTGGTTTGATTAACTTCAAAAAATTTATCTGACTTGGCTTTGAAGAATGACTAAGAAATGGCATTTACTGCCAGCAAAACAATTAATTCAAGTAGCAGGTCAGCCAAGAGAGACACTACAGAAAGATATATAAGAAATATAATACCACTTTACTGACAACGTAAAGAAGAAGCAGAAGGCATATGTAACACATATATTTAATAAAGCATTGTATCATGTGCTTTATATGTCATCAGTCTTGAGGCAGTTTGTCCTTCTCCAGCAAGGTGACTTTCTGTAGTGCTCTAAGGCACTGACTCCCAAGTGCCACAGGACTGAGTCAGAATTTAGCTAAAATACTCATTACTAGAGCCATGTAGGGGGTCTTACCACAATGTGAAATACTGGTGTTGGTGGGTAATAATTTGCACTGTAAGTAGTGCTTTTTCAGAGACAAGCAAGAAAACATGAGATGGACATCTAATTAGGGGCTGTCCTACCGGAGAGAAGGGAGTTTTCATGAAAAGCCTAGTTCTTAGATCTTTCACAGACTTTTTATAATAAAACCATGGTAAATGATTCTTCAGCTTTTGTTAATGGTTTTACAAAACCTGACATAGACTTTCAAAAAGAGATCACCCCCAAAATTGTCTGCTTTGTGTACAAGCAAGCCTGGTTTTTTTCTGCTCTCTACTTCCACCTGCTGAAAATGTTTCAGTCTCCAATCTAAGCAGCTCTTTACTCCTCTTCAGAGCAGCTGTAGGAAATCAAATGGAGATAATAGTATGAGTGAAATTCAGGAAGTTTCAAATCTGATTAGAATCTCTGTTTGGCTACATCTTACATCAATGACTACAGCAGTAAGTTTCTAAAATTCAGGAAATTACACTCTTGAAAATTAAGTGTTCAAGTGATGTATCTCCATCAAAAAACTGTTGTGTGTGTTGGTTTTTTGTTTGGGTTTTTTAATTTATTTAAATTCTTTTTTAATTGGTGATAAGGTGCTGCTCTGTTTCTGTGGGTATGCTACCACATTCTCTTCATCAATGTTAACATGATAAATGATTGTTGCCTTGTCAGTAAGGGAGCATGAGATTTGATCAGCACGTAGGAAAATATGCTTTTTAATGTTGGATTTAATACTTTTCTCCTTGCTTATGAAACTCATTTCTTTGCTTTTAACTGAAACTTGAATTTTTCATGTACATTCAGAACTCCAGTATCATGAATTATTGAGAAAGAAAAAAGTTGAATAGTGTGAGGCTTGTGGTAAAGTTGCAGTGCCTGTGACTGTATGCTTAATTTATAAAGGAATATTTCTAGATAAATGTTTACTGTATTACTAAATAGATTTCACAATTTAGATCATTAATTTATATGAAAAGGCTGAAAGTGATTTTGGCATGAAAGTGAATATTAATACCAAAAGTATATTTCAATATTTAACTGAAACTGTTGTTGTTCAAGCTGTTATTTAGATTTGTTGTGCCATAGGACTGAAAGATGGATGAAATATGTTTTTCCTGTGTGAGTATGTACATTTCACTAAACCACTAATGTTGACAGGTGGTTTTCAGCATATATTTCTAAAATAGGATGTTAGATACAGCGTAAACTTACAATTTTATTTATCTCATAAAGTAGTTTTTTTCATTAGCCTTTGTTAGTAGAGAATTGATCCTGTTTTTTGATATGGGGCATCACCTTAGTGCTATATGTTGTCAAGATGTCCTTTTTGCTGCCTTTTTATTATAGAGTACTACCTATTCAGTATCAAAGCTTTGGCTTTCCAGGAGAGACTACTACATGCAGTATATGAGGACACACAAGAATTCAGTGAAAAAATGCCTTGTATTTTTGTATTTGTAAAGCTCATGAACAAGTCTGTTGAAATGATGCAATAGAGGTTTGTCAATTTGTGATCAATAATTCCATATGAACCCAATCATTAAGAAACCTATCATGATATCTGTGTTCAAGGGGCTAATCAAAACCAGATGAGTGGGCAAGAATGACAGTGTCTTTGTAATCTGCTCAAGGCAATCATCATATTTCCTAATCATACTTTACAGGCAGCCAAAAACCATCCCACTATGATGGTTTTGGCTTTGTTGTTTGTGATAATATCAGTGGTGTGACAGGAGAAGCAGATGGCTGCTATGCTCACCTTGTGCTTGCTGTGAATTCCTGTGCTGATGACGCCCCTTCTGTTCATCTGCGTTGGAGCTGAAACCGATTTTTAGAACTGAAGCCTCTCCTTTTACCCGTGGAAGCACGGAATATTGTCTCCACGGCACAGGGGCAAGTCTTCTCCAAAATTCTTCCGGTATGGTTTTAAATTAAGGGAGACTTTTTGTCTGAGTGGTGTATAAGACCAATGAGAGATTTTACAGCTAAATGATTCTGATGTTGATCTAGCAAATCATCATGAGACTCTACCCATTTCTGTATGTTCTGAAGTACTGAAAAAATGATCTGCAGCTATGTATTCTATTCTTACTGCCAACAGCAACATTAATAAGGGTCAGGGCTTGTGTTTTTTAACCTTTGTGGTGCCCTGCCTTGACCCAGAAAGATGTAAAATATCAGAAATTTATTCATTAGGCAATGTAAATATGCATGTTTCTGGCTTGTTTTAAAATGTTACAAGACCCGCAACAGTCCCTGAAATGTATTTCTTGGTTAGGAGAAGTGGAGTTGCAAAGCTTCCAGAATAGATATTAGTAAAATCCATTCAAGAACTGAAAAATTGTAGGGCACATTGGAAGCCAGCTTTGGAATTGACTGCAGACTTCATCAGCCATTCATAAAGTTCAGTTGGTCATTGAAAAAAAAAAAAAGATGAAGTACACATAGTGCAATGTATGTATTGTCTCCTAACAATATATATTCTGCAAAACATTAGTGGCATATTCCTGCGAGATATTGACTGTGCTTTAGAAATCACAGATATTAGAAACAAACTGATCTGTCATCCTGTTAATGTATCCTTCCTCAATTACTTCTCAGCACACGGTTTTCTCTTTAACATATTCTCCAGCTCATTGCTAATTTTAAATAGCTTAAAAAAAAAAAAAAGGAATTTCCATATTTTTTCTCCAAATAACATTTCTGATTATCACTATAGGGTTTTTTGTTACTTCTTCTAAATTTACACTCTTTTAAGTTCATTGGATGTTCCAGATTTTTACACTGCCAGTACCATCAGTACCATCCTAGTGTTAGAAACTTCAGTCTCAGCTGTTTGCTTACATCCACAATTTTTGCTGATTTTTATAGTCCTTTTAATTATGGGCTCAGTATTTAAAATCACAAGTAGCACTTGTGATTTAGGTTCTACCCAGGTTGTATGCTTTCTTTTAGTCACCATTATTCACCACCCATTATCGCTTTCTCTGCATCCCTCAGACAAAATAGTAACCTAAAATTCTAACCTCTATTCATGCAAAATCCTTTAGGATCTCATTGTTTGAAGACAAGAAATGTAGTTTGACAGAGCACAGCAAAGAGAATTCAACAATCTGGGTTTTTCCATGGGAAATACAAAGCAATTAAAAAAAAAAAGAATAATAAAACCAAGAAGAAGTCCCATTCTGTAACAGTTTGATTACCAAAGTTTTTGCTACATTCTTATAAAAGTTCTGAAAATTCTTGTAGATATACTTTTCAACCAAACTTGTACTTTCTACTGTTCTGTTTGGTTTAATATTGTGTTAAAGTAAAATGAGGCAGAGATTTGATGCTGCTGGTGCAACTGAGATACAAATGATGTGCTAAAATGGTCAGAAACTGTTGTTTGGATCTTTCAAGTAGTAAACAAGAGAAAGCTTTGGTACCTGTTCTTGGTTACCAATTCTTAGTTACATGTGACTCTTCCATATGACTCATTTTCTTTGCTTGTACAGATTTCAGTCACATATTTTGAAGATATTACTTCTTAAGTGAATAAATTATGAGCACATGTTGTGCAATATGTTTTGTATTTTAATTAAAAACAATAAAATGTATCTGCATTCCTATCTACTACATTAGACTGAAAATGAAGAGCTGTGTTAAGATGTTCTGTGAGACAGAACTGATGCCATAGAAAATCCTGCATATATTATTTCAAATTTGATTTGTAATTTGGAGGGGGTGTTATTGTTATTAATTTCTGCAAGAGGAAACAAAGAGATTTATTTTTCATCCCCTAAATCTTTCCTCTTCATCCTCTTATCATCAGTGTTCGCATAGACGAGGAAAGACTTTCCATCACCTGGTGATCAGAGTGTACTGCTTTTAAAAAAATTATCCTGACCGGGTTCACAAAGATTTTAGCACTCAGTGTATTGCTCTACCACCAACTTCTGATTGCCGGCCTAACCTAGAGCTCAATCCACACAAAAGAGAACAAAGACAACAGTTTGATTTAGCTGTCTTTAAATTACCGTGTCATGTAACTTCGGTGTGAATAGCTGAAATCTCCTATTACATGTGTATTAAATTTGCCTGTGGAAAAATTAGGAAAGCTTGAAAAATACTTGCAAAAACATTTGCTAATGATTTTTTTTTATTTATTTTTTTAATTTGGGAAAGCATCTAGGGAAATACATCACTTGTTTACCCATCTGTCTGTTGTATTTTGCTTGAAATCATTTGTTGCTTATTATACCATCCTACGGTTCTAATTACTTCTGGTAATGGTTTTCCTATTTATGTAAAATCAAATCCACCACCTTAAAGGAAGAATAATGACAAGAACTAATAAGCAAGAAAGAAACAGACCTTGTCTGTGTGTGTTTTCTTTGTAAAAATGTTCCTGGTGATTCTAAGGAACTGAATGAAAGGAATATGGATACAAAGGTATTTTGTAAAGTTACCAGCCTGCCACAGTAAGTAATCAAATAAACGCCACAGTAAGTAATCAAATAAACACCATTTACTAGAATTATCTCCGTGTTTTGATGGTAGTGGCACGCTAAACCTTGAGTCCCCTTCACCTTTTGGTAATACTGCCACATGCCTGGTTAGTCTTGCAAGTAACTTATCCTGATGGATCCGAAGAAATGGGTTGCATGATGCTTTTGCACATACTAATGAAGTTTGGAAAGTGTTTCAGCTAAACAATGAATGAATAAGGACTTCAGATATGTCCACGTGTCGTTGTAGTTCCTCTTAGAAAACAGGGAAAAGCAGCAATCACTTTAGATCTCTGTGGAGTGGAGGTACAAATTTATGTACCAATGGGCAGCAGCCCTTCCACTGTCTCACAACATTTTCCTTCTGTTTAAAGGTAATGTTAATAATACACAAAGAGATTTTCAAATGAACTTTATTTCTGTCTTCCAATTGTGACAGTACTTTAATAATAGTCTGGAAACTCTTAAATGTATTCATTTTTTAAAAATCTGTTGCTATTTCAGCAGAAACACCGTAGCAAGTTCCAATACTGACTTTAGAATTAGAAAGAGGTTCTAGAAACTCATGTTATTTTACAGTTTTAAAATTAATACTGTTGGAGGAGCACCAAAAGTTAGCAAAGAGTGAGCGTTCATCAATCTAAAATGCTAAAATTCTATTATATAATCAAGATGGTAGCCCCTTATTATGATGTTTAGCTAATGGACTCCAGCTTTTATGACTAATCATTAGTTTAGGGATTTGGCTATAAAGAGAATGGGCACAAAATCCTTCTTTAATCTTCTTTCTTTCCCTAAAATTGTGACCACTGTAGGATATTAAGGTAACATAGTGATCTTTATAATGGTTTTGTGAACGTCAGATTTAGTAATATGAGTTAGGCAAATCTACTTTCTAATCTTAGGATAGTAAATTAGATATTTACAATTGATGAAGAAGAAGCTGTTCACTGCACAGTAACCTTTTAATGCAGTGGCTTGGTTTTACCATACTATACATAGAAAATAGAATTAAAACAATGCCCTTGTCCAATATATAACATGCTTCTTGTATCTCCACCATAAACGTAAAAAATAGCTTCAAGTTTGAAGAATTGTTGGCTGCTCAGCTCTGGTGATTAATGAGTTTTCTGTAGCTGGTTTTTAACCAATTTAATATTTACATGTGGACCTTCATTTGTTAAATGGCAGCACAATCCACATAATAGTCTCAGTTAGGATAAATCTAAAATTTTTACTGTGCTGTAAGAGAAAAATATGGTTATAGTTTGGGTAATGTTGGCTCTAATGCTGGTAAAGATTGACTTTTTTCTACTGTATATAGTATATATGTACTGGAGTAGATGTGTTAATCTTTATACATATGTGTCAGCTAAATAGGGACTGAATTTCACAGGTTTTAATTTAATTTTAAACTTATCTTGATATTCAAAATTTCTTTATTGTACTGCTTTTGCCTGTTCTTCACTGGTATTTATGCAGTTTGATTTCAGCCATTCAGATGCAGAAGTAAGTCTTACTGGTCACTAGTGAGGTGCCACAGGACTTCATCCTTGGCCCAGTTCTCTTAACATCTTTATAAATGGCTTGGACACAGGACTTGAAGAAAGTCCAAAAGTGGGAGAAGCTGTTGAGTCCCTTCGAA
Source organism: Lepidothrix coronata (assembly GCF_001604755.1). NCBI lineage: Eukaryota > Metazoa > Chordata > Aves > Passeriformes > Pipridae > Lepidothrix > Lepidothrix coronata. The sequence goes on from NW_016690262.1 coordinate 789,843, forward strand.
GGCAGAGAGGCTCCACAGACAGACCCTGACAAATTAGGAAGATGGGCAATCACCAAATATGTGAAGTTTAACAAGGGGAAGTGCCGGATTCTCTGTCTTGGATGGGGCAACCCTGGCTGTGTGTGTAGACTGGGGAGCGAGAGGCTGAAGAGCAGCACTGCAGAAAGGGACCTGAGGGTCCTGGTCATTGGCAGGTTGAACATGAGTCAGCAGTGCCCTGGCAGCCAGGAGGGCCAACTGTGTCCTGGGGGGCATCAGGCAAAACATCGCCAGCCAGTCGAGGGAGGGGATTGTCCTACTCTGCTCTGCACTGGGGCAGCCTCACTGTGAACATTGTGGAAGTTTTGGGCACCACAATATAAAAAAGACATTAAGCCATTAGAGAGTGTCCAAAGGAGGATGACGAAGAACCTTGAGGGAAAGTCATGTGAGGAGTGGCTGAGGGCACTTGGTCTGTTCAGCCTGGGGGAGATGAGACTGAAGGGAGACCTCATTGCAGGTACAACTTCCTTGTGAGGGGAAGAGGAGGGGCAGCCACTGATCTCTGCTCTGTGGTGACCAGGGATAGAACCTGAAGGAATGGCCTGAAGTTGTGTCAGGGGAGGTTTAGGTTGGAGATTAGAAAAAGGTTCTTCACCCAGAGGATGGCTGGGCACTGGAACAGCTCCCCAGGGAAGTGCTCACAGCACTGAGCCTGACAGAGTTCAAGAAGAGTTTGGACAATGCTCTCAGGCACATGATATGATTCTCAGGGTATTCTGTGGAAGTCCAGGAGTTGGACTTTGATAGCCCTTGTGGTTCCCTTCCAACTCAGGATATTCTATGATTTGATGATATTAATGTGTCTTACATGAATACTACTACCTTAGAGTTTGTTTTCTACAAAATTGATAGTACAATTTTTACTTCTGTGACTGAAGCACAGAAAAAATGGAAAATTTCATATTTTGAATCAGAAGGCACAGAGTAAATAAATTTCATAAAATTAATCTTATATATAGGAAAAATATGTCACTATTAATATGAATATGAAGAACAAAAAGTAGGAGTTTCATCAAATCATAAGTTAAAATTTACTTGCTTGTTTTATTCAGCACATTTCAGTCATTACAGAAATTATATTATAGCAACACCAGTATTAACAGAAGTATTAAATATCTAGGCATACATATCTGAGAAGCAAGTGGTTAAGCATTACGTAGACAATGTGGAGACTATATGGATGGAGAAACTGAGGAACAAAAGTCTCCCAAATCACCTGCAGAGGCATAGTTCAGACTGCAGTGAAACAGAGTAAAACCTCACAGGCTCAGCTGTCTCTGGCTTCTTTTTTCTGAAGCTCCCTGTTACACAGTACATACAGAATTCCTCTATTAGCATACGGAACACTTGTCAGTTGTCAAATATGTCCTGTGCAGGGCCAGGAGCTGGACTTGATGATCTTGATGGGTCCCTTCCAACTCAGCATATTCTATGGTTCCTAAGCCTGGTACTTTTACTGTGATTTGCTGTCAATTTGCTCCACCAATAGTCTTGTTGACTTCAAGGGACCACTCATAATGAGCTGTATTTCATGAGAGCAGGGTCACAGGAATCCGTGATTACAGTTGATAATTTTTGTTCTTTGTAAGTATCAACTCTATAATCAAGTATTTGATGAAGTCAAGTTTATACAGCATTTGTTCAATAAACATTGCACCGTGCTTCTCCAAATAGATTATCTCCATCCTGGATAAGTGGAAACATCTGGATAGCACAAAAGCAAGCAAGTCAAAGTTTGTGGTTAAGTTGCTTAATTTATGTACTGATGCAGAGTAATACTCAAAAAGTCTACCACAGCTCTCTAAGGCTTCTGGCATACCTGGATGCCTCTATTAATATCCAAGGCAGGGTGAACAAAGAACAATTCAATAATGCTATTTTGGACAATGATGTAGTTCTGTTAAATCACAATTTTCTGTTGTATTGGCAGAGACTTCAACTCTTTTCACCAGTAGTTCCCAGGTATGTGACATGCCTACTGCTGAACTGGCAGTCAGTAGTGGCACTGCCCGGAAAGCAGTTGAAGAAAGATGGTTGACCGACCAGAAATGTGAGTGAGCTTTTATTGTTGCTATTCCATGGTGTCAGCATGAAATATAAAGGTATTCTTTAAGATTAAAAAAATAAAAAGAAAGTAATTGGAGTTCACCAACCTAAAATTGTTAAGCTTTCATAGGCACAGATCAGGCTTTTTCATAGTAAATGTGAAAGTCAGATGGTCCACAGCTCCAGAACTGTGTAGAACTTTATGCATTCACATTTGAAAAAAAGAAGTGTGGGTAAGAGGGAAAATTGTTGCCTTGCTCAGAGTCATAGTATTGTAAAAATCCCAAGGAATTTTTGAGCATAATACATTTAGTATTGAGAAAGAAATACCAAAGAAGTTAGATTGGTTTGTAATAGAGCTGAGAATATTCATGCATTTTGTTGAGTATGTATTTTACACATCATATAATTTGAAACAGAATTATAGGGTGAAATGTAAGTCATGGAAAAAGAATTATAATGATTTGAACATGCTGTAACTCTTTGTGAGGGTGGAAAGGAATAGAAGTACCAAACTGAACAACAAAAACTGAATTTCTTACATAGAAAACTGTAAAAGAAACATTCAAGTTATATTCTTGAACACAAATAGCAAAGTTGCAGAATACATATTTGGCAGAAGAAAAAAAGAGAATCTCAGGTAAATTGAGTAAGCTGAAGTGTAAAACAGTTATATATAGTTTTCAGGCTTATTAACAGTAAGAAATGGTATATCAGAACACTAGAAAGAACATAAATATCACTATAGGGGGTCTCTCTTTGTAAATGTTTCCAAGAACAAGAATTAGCATGATTAGAAAAACATTTCATGACAAAGAAAATGAAATAAAAGAACAGTGTTTAGTGTTACATATATATAGTCGCTGAAACTAGGTGTATAAATTATAAGACTAAACTTGACCTGTGAATGTATATTTTGATCTTATGTATATTGAAAACAGTTCTTTCACTAGTGTATTCAGGCACTTCATAGAATAGCTTGTATTTGATTAAAGTGTATTTTTTAGATAACTGTCTAGTTTTCATTTGAAGATATCAAGATGTAGAAAATAAATTACTTTTCTTGGTAGGTTTTTCCTAATACATTGTTTGAATTTTTCTGGTTTTGGGTTCCAGCTATGGAATTATATTAAGCCTTTTTGTGCTAGAGACCTGTAGAAGCCCATATTTTCTCTCTTTGGAAGTGCTCATCTACTGCTGTCAAGTCCCTTTTCAAATTTTCTTTGATGAACTGAGCAGACTGACATCTCTGAACATTTTTACAAGAAGCAGTGAAATACATTTTTTACCTCTCTCTGAATGTCTTGAGATCATTCTTTATAATGCCTGTTCTCAACATCATTTACCATGCTACCATTTTTGACTGCATAATCCATAATTTTTAAATTTCTTAATGATTGATATGTTTCATAACATAACCCCTAAATTTAACTTCCAAGGAATCATACTTACATTTATATTTGACTAATGACTTTTGCTTCACAGCTGCTTTGGGCGTATATCTGCTAATCTGTTCTAAATTCAAATTAGTCTAAGCTTTGGCAATACTGTATAGTGCTGATAGAATCATCACAGAATCACAGAGTGGCCTGGGTTGGAAGGCACCTTAAAGATCTAGTTCCAACCCCCTGCCACGGACAGAGACCTCTTCCATTAGATCAGGTTTCTCAGAGCTCCATCCAATCTGGCCTTAAATCCTTCCAGGGATGGGGGATCCACAGCTTCTCTAAGCAACCTGTTCCAGTGTTTCACCATCCTCACAGTAAAGAATTTTTTCCTACTATCTAATCTAAACCTACTCTCTGTTTGAAGCCATTTCTGCTTGTCATGTCTCTACATACTCTTGTAAAAGGTGTCTCTTCTTCTTTCTTGTAGGCTTTTCAGGCACTGAAAGGCCTCAATTAGGTCACCTTGAAGCCTTCTCTTTTCCAGGCTGAACAAACCTTATTCTCTCAGCTTTTCCTTGTAGGAGAGGCGCTCTATCCCTCTAATCAACTTGGTGGCTTCCTCTGGACTTGCTTCACCATGTCCATGTCCTTCCTGTGCTGGGACCCCATTGCTGGATGCAGCACTGCAGGTGGGGTCTCACCAGAGGGGAGCAGAGGGGCAGAATCACCTCCCTCCACCTGCTGCCCACGATGCTTTTGATGCAGCCCAGGACACATTTGGTTTCTGGGCTGTGAGTGCACATTGCAGCTCCTGTCCAGCCTCTCACCCACCAACACCCCCAAGTCCTTCTCAGCAGAGCTGCTCTTAATTTGTTCATCCCCCATCCTGGGTTGATACTGAGGATTGCCCTGACCCAGGTGCAGCACCTTGCACTTGGTCCTATTAATCCTCATAAGATTCCCATGAGCCCATTCCTTGACCCCCCTAAATATGGTTTTAAGTGGCAGGCAACACCCTTTTCAAGCTTGCTCATAACTTCCAGGTGTACTGCATTTGCTTGGTTAGCATTCTCCTTGTCAGCTGTTGTGACTTGTCAGGCTGTTTTAACTAGCATTCAAGTTTGGTAGAACAACTTCTCTGTCTGTCTGTGGATGCTGATGTAACACTCACAGAACTGGCATCTTAAGCTCCACAACATGTAGGTGTCAGCATATCCTATTATTTTTCTCATTCCTCATTCTTGTTTGAGTCTAAGGGTTTCCAGTGTCATTCTTTTCTTTAGCATGGCTTGAAGAGTCAAACACTTATTGTATTTCCACATTTTCTCACCATCATCTCCATTTTTTATCAGTATCCTACATGTTCCAGAAAGTTTACTGGTTATGAGGCATCTCAGGCTCAAATCTTGAGCTTTAAGACCAAAGAAAACATATTGTTTTAGAATGTAGGCTTATTTCTTCTAATATCTTAACCTCTTCAACAGCATCTGACAGACAAATATCGAAGAAGTGGAGCAGAGTAGAATGATCCTTTCCTCACATGTGCAGTCAATGGTATTAACAATTTCCTGAGGAATTGCATTCCAGATCATTGTGCTTAACAGCTGCTAATGGATTTATCACACCTTTCTGAGAGATCTTACCTATCTGGCTGTTGTTGTATTCAATATGGTATTCTAACAGTTCACAGTTAAGATTGTATTACTTTTTCAGATTGGTAAAAAGCAATAATAATTCTTAATAATGCTGTTAATAACAAACTCACGCAACATGGTGTATTCTGGGTTAACGCTTTATTTCTTTATGGTTAAAAAACCATCGGGTTTTGTGTTTTTTTTGTTGGTGGGTTTTTTTGTTGGTTGGTTGGCTGGTTGTTTTTTGTTTGTTTGTTCTGTTTTGGTTTTGTTTTTTAATGCAGTGAATGGGTAGGAGTCTATCCCACTGTGACTTTTGTTGTAGCCTTTTGGGTCTATAAAATCTTAGATCTACTGAGGGGAAATGGAACTCCTGTACCCACAAAAACAAATGGTTCTGTAATTATCGTTGTGGCCTAGAAAGTCAAAACTCCTCACTCCCTCTATTTTACTGACCCCTTCAGTGTTGTAGGGAAGAAACAAAATAGGTGCTTAAGGAGGTAAGAGGGCAAATGGCACTCACAGAGAAATCTCTTGTTGTAAATCCAGCCTCAAACTTAGTCCACTCTGATGCTTGGAATTGCAAGCAATAAAAAGAGGCAATAAAGGATCTTACCCAAAGGCAGTTTGAGATTTTGACCAGTTGCTTCCCAATGATGAGAACAGTCCTGCTTAAGATTAACTGAAATTGTCCTCAAATCACCACAGATATAATCAGAACAGCAGTAGTGATGGAACTAAATCTTCCCGAGCTGCACAACTAGTATGTACAGTCCTTTCGGGCCATTTAACAATCGTGGGTTGAGAAGGCTGGGCAGAAATATGAAAACCAGTGAAAGTAGTTCTATCTGTGCCTTTGTACAGATGCCCCATGTTCCCCAGATGAGCACATGTTCCCCAGTGCCCTGCAATTGCTTCACTCCTGTCAGGAGTTGACTTCTGTTGGCTTGTCAAATTGAAGTTTTAGCATCCTTGCCTTCATGAAGTATCCTTAACTTAATTTTGAAGAGAAACCATTATCCTGTGCTTGAAATGAGACTGATGCTCCTAAATTCGGATTTCTGAGCCTCCTGATGGTAGCAATCTGTTTATCATTGCAGTCCTGGAAAAATTAATCAATAACATTTTCTTCAGGTATATTACCTTACAAACTCATTGCAATTTGATTGGTAAACTTTACTCAAGATTAGGAACCTGCCGAAGCCTGGAAATGAAAAATTGGGCACTCAGAGCTGCTTATACCAGCTTGCAGTTCTTTTCTATAGCTTTTGCTAACTACAGCACTAATTTCATCCTTTGCTTTCTCAGATTCCAATTCCAAACCCAGCCTTCATTGTGGTGGTGGAGTAAGAACTAAACTAAAAATTAAAACTAAGGCACTTTTATCTCCTGATGTCAGCTGTCAGCTTTGCTCACAAACCTGATAGGATTCAAAATGGTTCAAGCTGCACAACTCCAGTCTTTCTAAACCTGAACATTAATCTCAGATCTAACTCTTATCTTTTACTAAAGACTTGACATCTACTTCTGACTCTTCCAAAATTGAAAATAAGATATTCAAGTCATATAATGGTTAATAAGCCAATCTCTATAACTCTTGTTTTCCTCATTTTTTTCAATCTTTATTTACAACAACAATACCAGCTGAGAACTGGTGAATCCAAGATCTGGTTTAGAGTTAGAAGCATTGCTTTGTTTTATTTTGAAACAACGGTTATTAATGTCTAGTGCTGATACTATTTGTTTGCTCCCCACAAATATCATTAATGGATTTTACATTGGATTAATCCTCCTTGTTTTTACATCCTTTGACCTGAACCTTTTTTGATAATGAACGGCTTTCCCAAGTTAAGGAATTACTTTGTTCAGTAGTTGCAGATTGCATTGAAAGGATGGTATTTTACAAAGTTCCGTCAGCTTATTATGCACGTATCCTACTGTGCCATCTGTGTTTTGGGCTGATTTTTATTTCAGAAATTATGTTTTTGCAAGAATTTTGAGTGAGTAGCTGAATTTGTCTGTTTTGCTCTATACTAAAAAGCACGAAATCCACAGTGCCATTCACTGACCTGCAAACTCGTAGCTATTTCTGTCAGTGCATGATTGTTACAGGAGTTCACAGATCAGCCATATAAAACTATATCCACAGATGCAGCTCCTGCCCTGCATGTGCCAAACAGTCTTGTGGGTATTAGGGAGGTCTCTGACCCACGAGGTTTGCAGGAAATTCAAGGCACTCAATGTGTGGACAGTCACATCAGTTCCTCAAAGCTACTTACAATGCTTGCTCAAATGATGAGGATAGTACAACTTGCTATGGTCAAGTAAATATCAACATGGAGGTAAAAACAAGTCAAAATAAAACATAAAAAAATATGTTTACATTTTGTGAATCTATAAGAACACAAAGTCTGGGTATAAACAATATTATCTAGTAACAAAATTATATTCTAAGGAATGCTATGCCTTTAAGCTGTTTTAAACATAAAACTTGTAAAGGAAAAAAAAAGACAATGCCAGTGAAACTAGACTGCACTTTTGGGAAAATACCCTATATATATATATTTGCTTTTAAGTTTATATAATTTCATTTTTATTAGTATTAAACAGGAGGTTTGTTTTCTCTGAGACAAAAATATGTCAGTCATTTTATCTGCAAACCAGTTTAAGATGATATCTGAAATGTTAGTGAATGGAAAGTGACATCAATATATGTTTTGAAATGTCAATGCCAAGTTTCAATGAAGAAAGAGTATTTTAGAAAAATGAAATAACATATTATCTAATGAGAGTTGCTTAGTGAAGAAATAAGTATCAATTTAACATAAAGAATTATCACTTCCACTGTCTAGACTAAAAAGGAACTGGAACTCCTACTTTTGGTAGAAAAAAAAAGTGATTTTTCTCCAAAGCATTTTTCAGTTGCGTTTTCTAAAAGGTATGAAGAAAAATGTTTGCAGTACCAAAAATATGTAAAATAATGTAAAAATGGTTATTTTTTTACTGAAAATATATGTAAATTGAAGGGTTTTGTTTTGTTTGTTTGTTTGTTTTTGGTAAGGAAGTCTGTTTTATTTGAATAAGATATTCTTCTCTTCTTAAAAAATGTGACTGTAAAAAGTAATGTTTAATTTCTGGTTGGAATGAATTTTTTTCCTCATTCTGTGATTATTTTCTCACATGTTTTATCTCTTTCCTTCAGACTGTTCATACAGATGAAGAGAAAATAAAACATTCCTTGAAAAGAATAAGTTGTCAGATTCTGCTTTTGTGTTACATGTGGCATATGGATATGTTTAAAACATAAACTAATACTGCTGGAATATGTTTTTAGGTTATAGCTAGGTCAGACTTAAAACATTTTCAAAACTAATTGAGTCCAAAGTGTGCAAAGATAAATGGTTCATTCTCAGATTTTATCTTCTGGAGACTCATAAATTCCACTAGCAAACACAAGACTGCATTGCAAAGGATTGGGTTTTTTTAGTAGGATCTGTCAAGCCAAGAGATAGGAGTTTGATAACAAGACCATTTACTTCAATGCTGAAATAGAATTTAGGAAGCTGATTTTAGATATTTTTTTTCTAAAAGTCTTGACTCTAATTTTAAACTCACTGTATATACATCTGGATGCATGATAAAGAACTCTTCAGATACATATCATGGGGAATGTTGAACTTGAAAGCAAAAACTCCCTTATTATTTAATCTGTTATCATTCAGTATTGCTAAGACTAAAACCATCAAATGCAATTTTTCAAAATGGAAAAAACCCACAAACTTCCTGAAATGCAGAAGGAAGTATATGAACAAGCCACTTTAAATGTAGTAATAATGACCTAGGGAGGTATTTTAATTCCACGCATGCTAAGGTAGATCATGCATCAGCTTCTATAGGTATGTTAACCAGAAAAGGAAGGTCAAAGAAGGTGTACCTCCTGTGATAAACAGCACTGGAAAACAGGTAAAAATGGATAAGGAGAAGGCTGAGGTGCTCAACAGATTTATTGCCTCAGTCTTCAATGGCAACCTTTCTTCCCACAGTTCCTGAGTGGATGGACAGCAGGATGGGAACTGTGAGAGCAAAGTCCCTCGCACCATTAGAGGAGATCAGGTTTGTGGCCACCTGAGGAAACGGAGTCTATGGGACCTGATGAGGTGCATCCCAGAGTCCTATTGTAGTTGCCAAGAACACTCTCCAAGATATTTGAAAATTCATGGCTATCAGGAGAAGTCCCAGGTGTTTGGAAAAGGGGAAACACTGTACCCATCTTTCATTCATGGCCAGGCTTCGCGAACGAAGATTTGGGAAGGCTCTATCCACGTTTGCTACAGGCACGCTGGTGGCTTATGAGGCCAATACGTGACAGACATATCCGATTGCAAAAGGCACAGCAGAAAGACTCCTTAGATGGTGTATTCTGCAATACACGGTTCTTTCTGCGTTGCCTTTTCTCCTCGAGAGTGATCCTGCGTGGGTTCTCAAAGGAGACAGCTGCGTTATAGATGGTGTGTCTCCAGGCCTCCCAATTGGAGGCCAGAGTAGACCAGTTATGATCAACAATAAGACCAACAAGGAGAAGATGTTGCAGCAAGGACTCCTAGCATCTCTTCGGGGCGCCTCCCCTCCGGCAGCAAGTGGCAAGTTCACCATAAAGCAGGATCTTAGGGAGGCGGTGGAGTTTTTTGGAAAACTCCAGAAAAGAGTATGGCATAATAAACACTTGAAAAAGCACCAAGATCAGTGCTTACAAAGCCATAGTGCTGTCTACTCTCTTGTATGGTTCCTAATCATGGGTCATCTACCGCCACCACCTGCGTCTCCTAGAACGCTCCCATCAACGCTGCCTCCGTACAATCCTAAACATCCACTGGTCAGATTATGTGACCAATACATCTGTTCTAGAACAAGCAGCAGTCACAAGTATAGAAGCCATACTGATAAGAACACAGCTGCGATGGGCAGGGCACGTCTCCAGGATGAAGTCACCATCTTTAAAAAGGGTCAAAAGGAGGACCCTGGAAATTACCTGCCAGCCTCACCTCTGTGCCTGGAAGATCATGGAGCGGATCCACCTAGAAGCTCTGCTAAGGCAGATGGAAGACAGGGAGGTGATTTGGAACAGCCAGCACAAATTCACAAGTCCTGCCTGACCAACCCAGTAGCCTTCTGTGATGGGGTAACTACACTAGTGGACAAGAGAAGGGTTACAGATGTCATTTATCTGGACTTCTGTACAGACTTTGACATGGTGCCCAACATGGTGCCCTTCTCTCTAAACTGGAGATAGTTTTGATGAGTGGACTGTTAGATGTATAAGATATCCTTAACTATATTCTCCAGGAAAGTTTCCACCCTAGCTGAAAACCCATCAAGAAATCAATTCTGGAAATCATAAGCACATCCAATTTTTGATTTAAGTATATATACTCTGTATCAACTACAATATTGCAGCAAAACATCTGAAGGTCTCACAATGTTCCTATTCATACAGGTCTGAAAGTAATCTATTTTACAAATAGCCTAGCACATGTATTCCCAGGATTCTGCTGAACAGCAGGAAAAAATTTATCAATGAAAGTTGCATTCCGTTAATGCTTTGACATTTTCACCCAGACTCATTCAGCTGGTAGGTGGTGGTATGGAATAGTTTCTTCCCAAGCAGGAGGAGAGAACGATCTCCTTTCCTTTCTGTACATTCCCAGTGTTAGGCAAAAGAACAGGAACTCTGCTCTACAAATACAACTCTACTGTACATTCAAGAGACTGAGTTTTGCTTGCAGAGAAATTGAGTCTAAACTACTAAAGAGAATATTTAAAGATATACAAGAAATTCTGTGTAGGGAATCCAAAACCAGTGAGGGTTATCATCCATTGGGGTTGCTTAATTTAATTTATGATTACGTATTTTTTTATTTGTGAATCATAGAATGGTTTGGGTTGGAAGGGACCTTAAAGATCATCTAATTCCAAACCCCCTGTGCTGGGCAGGAACACCTTCCACTAGACGAGACTGCTCAAGTTAGGCTTTATGTTGTTTATAATTGGTGTGGACAGCTTAAACTGCTCTTATCTGTGGGTTTGATCAAGAAGGCAGTAATTAGGCCAAATGAACCAACAGAGAATACTTATTTCTGTTCTTGGAAGTGTCTTAGTTAACTTGAAGAAATGGGATATAGAGAAGAGCCTGACTCATCTGGAACTAAGTGTGGCGAGAAAGGCTAGATAAAACTCTGTAAAAGAAAAGTTTTACCAGACTGATCTTGGGGTAAAATTACAATGGAATGTCAGCTATCTGTTCTTCACACACTGAAAGGCACTGTTTTTCTTGCTGTTGTGTTAAAAGATCCTGAAAGATAGGAAGAAAGAGAAGTTGTGAGAGAATTAAGAAGAAAAGCACTTCAGGTCCGGGCCTAATAAAATCTGTATGCAATGAAAATACTCTTTTTTTTTGTGGCAATATCAATTCAGAAAGCTGATTTGGAGCTGACTAAGTTCTGATAAAATATGGAAATATAAGCAGAAAAAAAGCATTTGATAGATGGTTTAGCTGTGTTACATTGGTCTTTCAAAGTCCCCAGGCAATCAGCTCTGCTTCGCGACTGTCCTGTAGTAACCTACTGCAAAACAGAGCTGGAAAATTTGCCTGACACCAGTGGTCTGTGTTGGAAAAGAAAGGAAACAGGTAAAGATTATATATGGAAATTTAGATACAGTGTTGCAAGTTGAAAGTTAACCCCCAAATATGTGTTTGAAATACTGGTGCACCTGCAGATTCTGAGCAACATAGAAGTGGTGAGAAGGCCTGACCTTCCAAGGATTTACCATCCACTATTTGCAAATGTCTCCATCTGCTTTAATGCCGGGAAAGTGCCAAGAAAATAAAGGTTTATTCACCATCTGTCACACCCACGTGTGTGCTTTTAAAGGTGCTTTTGAATTTGATAACATTGATTCACAGCTTAGTCCAATACATGAGTCATCATGAAACTGAGGACCTGGAACATAATTAGCAAAATACAATATTAACTTTTTATCTTGTGATTTTGGCTTGTGGAGTTTCAAGTGCTGAGGCCACTGTTTTCCTGATAAGGAAAACTCGAGTTTATGAGATGTTTAGTGTTAGGGAATAGTAGTATTATGACTTTGTTTGGTTCAGTTATGGATATGCTGAATGCAAAATAAGACAAAATACATAGCTTTGCATAGAAAATCTCATCTTCAGAACCCAATCAGAATATTAACTTGGCACATCTTACGTTCTGTGAAACATCTGCACACACTGCAGTCTTGAATTTAGATATTAAAAATTGCCCCAAAATGGAGCTGCAGAAATTGCCAGTTCTGCTCAATTATTGGAGGGTGTAGCACAAAGAAGAGCTTTAGTTCTAGACTTGAACAGTTTCTATTTGATTTATAATCTTAGGTTACCTTGGATATCACAAGAAATAAAATATTCTGAGAGTCCTTCCTCATTCTCCTAACACTAAGAAAGTATTGGAAAGAACTCGTTCAGAAGCATTCCTTGTTTACCACACATTGTAGATCCCGTTTGTTATGACTGCATCCACTCTATCAGGTCAGCTAACAAGCTTCTCTTTCTCATTTGGATTTTGATTTCACAAGGCATTATTCCCATGTACTGTGTTCAAATTTAACAGAAGAACAGTCCTGAAGGGTAAAAGTATTAAAAGAATATCCTGAAGAACAAGAATTCAACTTCATGGAATAGCTGGATGATGGTGTTTTATGAACATTCTGACAATTGCAACTCCAGTAAATAGTTTCACTCTCCCAGAATTTGTAATATTTTTTTCCTAGTAATGAGGGTGATAAGTTCAGCTATCATCAAACTTCCAATAAAGCTCTTGAAATAAAAATCTGCAAAGATTACATGAAGCACTGTAGGTCCTTTTCAGGAAATCCGATAGGGATGAGCACAGAGGAGTTTTCTTTTTGGCTGACTGTCTAACTGTTGTATCCTAATCCTTGCCCTTAAAATCTTGTTAATTCTGTCTAGGATAAGGAATCTTTATAGATTTATGAGAATTCAAGACATGTAGCTTCCTGTCCCAGCCATAGCAACTATGAAAAGGTGTCTGGTGATTTCTTGCTCTTTCTCATTTGCATGACAGGATTCCATATTAACAATAAGGAATTTCAGCATCTGTAGTACATTGCAGACCCATTGATGTAGTCTGGGGATGAAAATGCTATTTAAATAAAAGAAGAGCTCATGCTTAGAGCACCAGATTTTAACTAGAAGTCTCAAAATGCCACCTTTCTTAATAATTTCATATGACCTTGAGCAAACTATGCTTATCCCAGGGGAACAGTGGTTAATTTTACTCACAGTCTTCCTCATGAAGTTTAACTGGACCTCTTTAATGATCAGTGTGAGAGAACTGTCATTGAGCAGAGATGAGGCCAAACTTCATCACAGTTCAAAGAAAAAAAAAAGGTTAATATTTGTTAATATTATCTTAATGTTTAGGGTCCGTGGCTTCCCATCTGCAAAGTGTGCAAAAAGCATTTATGTCATTTGTTTTGCCCAGTCAGACTCCAGTCCTGCTACTTATATCAGCCAAATATATCCCTACACCTTTTGAAGATATACTGATCTTCTTAACTGACCAATCAAGAAGGTCTTACAGGGCCGGGTATTAATTTGTAAGACCTTAGAAAATGTATTTGAGATAGCAATTGTTTAATATGTACACAAGGCACTATTGTGGTGAAGCCAGAACATCTGTATTTATGATTTTAATCCAGGTAATACTTCAGCTCTCTCCTGTACAACATAATGAAATTCCAGAGCACGAGTTTTGTTAAAAGAACAAAACAATACAAAAGTTAGAGCAAAATGAACCTCAGCTTGTTCTTGTAACTAGATTAACTATTGTAACCTGCTGGAGGCATATTTTCATCCCCCAAAGCAAGCAGCGATTCGCAAGGGTCTGCAGAAGTCATGCCATGAAGAAAATTGCCTGTCAAAAGAATAAGAATGTGTATTTTACTGTATGTAATCTGGTTTACATGCTATAGGAGTTCCCCAGGATGTTCATTTTGTAGTTTTTGGACCCGAGTTAATATAAAAATCTATTAAAATTTGCATCTCAATTGAAGTCTCTCAATAGATGTTAACATTTAACAGGAGGAAAGAGCATGTTTTTGCAAAAATATTTTATTGTTCCTTTGATGAATGGAAATATGTATTTTCTTGACACTCTGGAACTTTCGCAGGAAAAAAAAAACACAAACGTTTGGGAAAACTATTTCTTAAAGGGACATTTGGTGATTTTTTTGAGTCCAGAGCAGTAGTTAATTTTGTTATTTCCCTGAGGAGGACGATTTGATGAAGTAGTTCTCAGAGGTAGTTGTAAACCTATTTTGTTTATGACATTACTCATTCTTTCTAAGTTTCCTAAAGCATGCCTTTTTGACCTGTACACTTGTTCTTTCCTTCCTGTGGCTCTTGGAGGGATTTGTAATGCACAGAGAACATTTCAGTGGTAGGAAAAGTTGTCAGTTTACAGATGAGGAAACATAATAATACTTCATCACGTTCTGTTTGGGAAGCACACAGCTCCTAGGGAGATGCAGTAGCCCCATGAAGTACAAATGAAATATTTCTGACCCTGCTAACGTGCAACTCCATGAAATACAACCTCTGCATAAGAACTAATACTTTCTGTGTAAATTTTTGATTCTGCTTGTTTCATCAGAAGAGAATAAAGGAAAAAAAATATATTTTTAGAGCTTCTTCAGTTGTGAGAAGGAGCACTAGAGAGAGAGGGCACAAAACCAGACTGTTGATAAGTCACCAGAAGTAATTATTAATTTTTAAAAAATCTAACTGTTAAAACCTCAGCTAGAAAAAGTGTTACTGTAATATAAACAGAAAGAAATTAAACTCAAGAATAAGATTTACACAGTTCACCATAGTAGAGTGGGTCATCACTGAATTGTTTTAAAATTGGCTTCTGTAACAATTTACTTCTGTCATGCATAGTATTAAAAAAATCCAGTAAATTAAATACTCCAGTATAACATTGAAAACCCCAACGCTGCTGAAACACTGGGAAATGTGAAAGGGATACATAGTGAACAAAAGACTAGATATGTGTTACAAAATAATAGATATGTGTTAATGAAGATAAATTGTATATTATAGGACTTTCAATTTGATAGTGCCCTTATGATGTTTGTCACTACTTAGCGGGATGTGCTACAGGCTTAGAACAAGTAATTAGATTTTTTTAGATTTATTTCCAGGCCAGTGTTTTCCCAGGGCTGTGTATTGCTTTGTAATGCATTGCTTTGCCCTATAACTCTTATTGGGGAAACATGTAATTATTTCAGTTTGGTCTCACATTGGGGTACCAGCATTCTCTGTCTCGCATCTCTTCTGCTACTATGTAATATATCATTCTGTTACAGACTTTTCGTGAAAATGGGTTTTGGTAACTTCTGTCAGTCTTCAGACTTTGTGTGTTCTGACAGCCTCGACTATATAATTCTTTTCATTTCTGAGATTTTTTTCTGTAAAGTGTTTGAATCCATTATTTTATGAACTCTGGCTATTGCTACATTGGTGATATTGCTAATACCTTCTATGAGTTGCATAAAAAATCAAATCTTAGTGTGCACAGAAAGAACTGAAATAATCTGGACAGCCTGGGCAGTACCACAGTTAGCAGCATCTGTAAAGCAATGTCTGCTGCCTCGAAAATTTTAAGTATTTGCATGTCCGAAGCTCGGTCTGAGATTCCCAAGGGAATCCTTAGGTGAGAAGGAAAAGAAATTCAAAACCAATTCATTGTGAAATAAATCACCCTGTGAGAGTTTTCCAAACATGATACTCAACTCATGCAATTATGGTCTTTATGGCTGTCTGTAAAAGGAAATTATTTTGAGGCTTCATGGGACACATATAATTAAAAGTTACTCTTATTGACCAAGCCAAAGGTAGGGTTAAGCAGTTTTGTGTGCTTGAAAGAGTACTCTTGTAATTGGTGAAAAAAATATAATTATTATTCTTATCGACAAGACAAATATGCATATGAAAAGAACTTAATTTCGCCATTACTGCTACTGTTACTTTTTAAATTCATTTCTAGCTACTTGTGTGTGTCAAGCTGTTTGTAATTTACCATCTTTTAGAGAACTTTTTTTTAATAATTTGTTGACTTGGCAGCAAACTCTGAGTCATTAAGTGCAATGAGAGATCATATTTTCTTTTTTTCTTGCTCCCCTAAAGAATAATCTCTATACTACAAGATTAATGGCCCCCAATGTATGTCAGTCTCTATACTCCCAGACTTGCAGTAGGTAAAACCCAGTATTATTCAGTCTAACTGTTCAATTCCTATCATATCAGTTTTACAGGAACTTCACCCCAGGTGACTGTTAAAGGGAAGACTGAATTCAGGATTAACATATTGACTTGCAAGGTGCTTAGCTTTGCATCCTGAATAAATTTCTGACTTACTAACCCGTATCTACCATGGCAGATTTCCAAATTCTTTGCTGGGAATATACTTCTATTTGGTAAGACTTTTAAAAAACATTTGAGGTTTTTTTTTTCCACCTGAATTCATTAAAGTCTTTAATGTCATCATATTTAGCATTTTTGTGTGCCTCTGAATCTCCCAGAAAGCCAATATGAATTAATCAGAATCATACCATGTACTACTTTCCTTAATCTTTTTTTCCCTTAGCTATCACACAGGAGCACATCAGTTTTAATGTTATATGACATTCCTTTGGGGAATCTGCATTCAAGCACTATTTTCTTACTGTTATTCTTGCATTTCATCCGTATTTCCCAAAATCTATTGTATGCCTTCAAGAAACCACAGTAGGCCTGTGCTATTAGATATATACACAAGACTCCAACATGGTTTTCTTTCTAAGGAACAGAGAAAGAAATTTGTTCTATTGAGTTTAAAAAGAAAAGAAATCCTTATGGTTTGGAAGCATCGCTACAAGATTAAGATTAAATTATTTCTATATTTTCAGAGGCTGGATTTATTTCTTGTGCTGTGAAGTAGAATGTGTAATTTTGGGAAGCAGTGATGGAATTATTTAGAATCAATCAGGAACTCACACACAGATGAGAAATGATATGTTGAGACCTCATAGTTCTTTTCAGAAAGTGCTGAAAGTTAACTCTTTTCTTCAGCCAATTTTGGTTTACATGTTATTTTCCTATTTTTTTATCTTGCCTATTCAACCAGATGCAATAGTTTTTTTCATCTCCATGTCTAAATTATATTTTTGCTGTCTGCTGATTTGCAGATGACAAATTCCTTCTTGGCTATGCTTCAACACAGGATGAAACAACAGCATCATTCTGTTCTCAGGACATTTGAGATGATTTACAAAATGACACCAAGTTCAAACATCTCAATGTTTCTGTTAGAATACACACTATTTTCTAGTCTAACACTAAATAAACCAGCTATAAATCAACTATAGATTGTACTTTACAACCTACATGCTGAGAGTGTATTTTAATGTGCATCTTGTGTTAAGTCAGTCCTTTATAGGCAGTGGACCTGGTTAGTTTAACATTTCGTAGGATGAGTTGTATTCTCATAGTTTATATCTTCTTACTGACAAGTTCAACCAGAAGAGGCACTGAAGTCAATAGTGTTCATTACCCTGGAAATTACATATTAAAGGTTATATTCATTACAGTACACTATGTCAAAAGGCTGGAAGTTACAAAATGCCACCTACTAGTGTGTAAGATTACGACAGAATTAATTAGGGCAAAGCATACTGGTTGTGGCTCACTGCAAATGGCATTGCTGGGTAAGTTTAAACAATCACAGAGATAGAGATGATGAAGTACAAACCTATCAAATAACACTTCGTCATCTCCAACTTACTTCTACTCATCCTTGCTCTGGACTGGGAAAGTCTCTGTTCTGTAAGTCTCCTTCAAGGAAAGTTCATCTAGTAAAATAAGTTGAATAAAAGTTAATTTATAGACATTTTCTGATGCCTTTTAAAGATAATAAAGTGCTCTGAAGTCAGATCATGTAGAGAAGATTCCAAGTTGTAGAATAAATATTCTTTGACAAGAACCATTATCATTATAGTGTTTGAATTAGAAGAGTTTGAAAAAACAAAGATAGTTTTTAAAGTAAAATGAGCAGTGCATAACTGTGGTAAAAAAAATAAAATAGTGTTTTTCTATGGTTTGGAGTAGGTGGTAGTTTTTCATTGTGGCCTGTTTGTGATTTACACTGTAAAAGGGTTTCAGTTAAAAACTCAGGCTCTCGCATGAGCAGGTAGAATTTCCAGTGCTCTCAGAAGTTTCCTCAATTTAGGACTCAAGGTAAGCAAAGCTTTTTATAAACCAAATATATCAAAACCAACAATGCCACCTTTCTCTCTTCCCTTCCCTGCTTCAAGGTAGACTGGCTTATGATTCTTAAAATTAACATCTTTTGCCAAGAGATAGTGCTTACCCATGGTGCTTACTCTGGGTAAGCACAGCCAGTGTCCTAAGGTGCTCACTCACAGTATTTTCCACAAACAAGGTGGCATTTAAATATTCCCAACCAAAGCTCCTGTAATATCTATCTGCCTCTAGATTCTCTTCTTCAAGCTTGACTTTAGTGTCGAAAACCAAAATGCTTTGTGTAACACTGTGTAAAATTATTCACTCTGCAGGTTTTTATCCCCCCCTCTGATTTTGTGATGATTTTAAAGCCAGCTACTGGGAAAAGTAATGTTTGAGCTTTTTGGTTTCATCAAGAAACATCAATCTCGCTTTCATCTGAAATCTGAGAGTATATTTTTGGCACCAAAAATTATGGGAAGGTAAACTGCAGGTACCAGCGCAAAACTCTACCTAACTCTAGTGCAACTAAATCTGAGTTTGACAGCTACTGCTGAGAACACAATATTTAGAACAGTGGTTTGAGTACTTCAGTCTGATGAGGCTATTAAGCACAAAAGATTAAAGCACATGAACAAGATGTTCTAGCAGAAATGCTGCAAGTTACTTCATATCATATGTGCCTTCATATTAATGAAAGGAAAAATGAGCTAAGAATAACTTTCTAACCAAAATATAATTTAGAACAAAATGGAATGCATGAATAATGCACGGAATTCTTAAGTAGTCTACCATTGGTACTGGAAAGAAATGTTAGTTATTAGTACTTAGATTTTCAACAAATACAACAAAAAATAGTCAGCAACAAACTATATCGCAATGGAGATATTTGCATACAACAACATTTGGAAATGCAAGTCAAAAAGATTTTGACATGTAATTTTTATTAACATTCTGTTAATAAATTTACAGCCAGTCATATAAAGTTGTAATGAACAAATCAATCATTACTATTTAAAGTAGTCTTGAAGTATATATCTTTCCAAGCTCAAGCATTACATGGATCATTCAAACCTATTTATTTATCTCATCTTTGTTACTCTCTCAGTAGTTTACATTTATACTAGAACTTACTTTGAGAATTACTTTATATATGCACCTAATCATTGATACTGCAGAAACAAGTGTTTAATTCTGCCACTTTGATTAGTCCAAATGAGATGACTTGTATAAGTATTAGGGCCCTGATTTTAATTATTACTACTTTGATCTTTTGTCCTTAATCAGGCAAAAGGTTCATTGTCTTTGGTTTGGCTGCGCCCTTCAAGCACTAGCATATGACAGTAACTATGTGAAAGAAAATTGTAACTGCAGTGCTCCCAGAGGATAGTTTCCAAAACCCTCTCTGTAATCCTCCTATCCTTTTTTCTACCATATCTGAAGGTTTTTAAAACATTTATTCTATCTTCTGCTTGTTTGCCTTTTCCTTTTTGCTGTATCAATTTTAGTGTGGCAAATTACTGTGGCAAGCATTTAAGTGGTAGTCATAATTTCAGGCAGAGCTGTCTTGTTATAAATTGTAATACATCTCATGTTCTGATTAAAAATATTCAGTGTGTTGAAACTCACAGAAAGAAGTTATTTTATCCTCTTTGCTTAGAAATCGGGAATATGTTTTATTTGCTCTCTTCAAGGCAGTTATAGAGAAAATAAAATCAGTTGCATGTAGTTTATCTTACTTAGGAATAGATTGTTTTGAAGTGGGAGTGGAATTTACCTTGTTTTTATTAAGCTCTTGAAACATAAGGAAGTGGAACTGCACATTGACCTCAAAAGGCAAACTAATCTTGATTCTGATCCCAAAGCAATGTTAGTAGCACACATGCAATATGTCATAGATCATAATCCAACACTCTTGAAATCTTTAATTTAACTTTCAATTAAATCTCTTCTATTCTTAGATTACTGAAACCTCTTTTTAAAATTAGAATTTGTTTAGCTTTTTTTTTTCTAATTCATTGTCTAATTTGAATCTTCTTAACTTTCTCAGTTCTTGAACCATTCACTATGGTCACTGAAAACATAATATAGTCCTTTCCTTTATGGCCTTTTTATATTTTTGAGTATCGGTATCTTCCCTATTGCTCTTCTTGTTATGAATAACTCCAGTTTATGCAGTCTATAAGAGAGATCTTATTTTCTAGACTTGTGCTTATTTCCAGTGCTTTTCTTGGACTCTTTCCAATTTGTTTGTATCAGTCTTCAAATGCAGCGTCCTAAACCGAATGCAGTATTGAGCTGAGAAAAGCAGAAAAAAATAACTTCATATGTTCTGAGGACTCTTTAGATGGAGCTAAAGAAAACATTTTGCCTTTTTCACTGTATCATGTCTCACATGTAATCCATTATATCCCACAGGTAATTTCCTGAAGAGAAATTGTCCCAAACTCTTGTTTTTCACCCTGTATCTGTGCAGTTGGTTATTCTGACCTAAATAGCTTAATTCCTCAGGTCTAAATTGTCTACCTGCACTTCTCCTTTAGTCCTTCCATCTCATAGTTTATCTCATAATTCATCTGACTTGGGATTATGTTAAAGCAAATTTTCTGAAAGTCTTTAAGAAAATTTCCAAGGATGAAGTAGTGTAGAAATAAATTTATTTATATGTAGAGATATTTTCTAGAAGATTGGATATTGCACCCAACTCATCATGAGACTTCAACCTTCCTTGAGCTGGTGCTGCAGATGCAGTGCTGGAGTTGAGCTGATAGATTACTTTGCTTAGGTGTGTATCTCTGAAAAATCTACTTTACTCTGCCCTCTATAAATACTTTTTTAGGACTTAGATTGTATTTCTGCCCTTCAAAAAGACGGACATGTGGTGTGAAAACAGCTCAAAGCCACTGAAAAATCAATCTCAGTTGACCTATTTCTACAAGAATTTCACTGGAGGGGAGGAAAATTGGAGTATGTTAATAATCTCTAATTATCCTTTCTTATTGTCAAAGACCTTAAATCTTCATATCTATCCCTTCCTTATCCTTTCCTCTGAAACAGTCTTTGTAGCTTTAACTTATTTTTAACTATTAATGTGATGTTTTTATTACTATTAGTGATGATTAAAGCAAAATGTGACAGGAAATATATGGTCTTGCAAGTATTTGAAGATGTTTTCAGGAGGGCAAAGGAGAGCAAAATTATTATGCGTTAAACCAGTGATTATAGGTTAAGCCAGTGTTGTGAACATGCAGCACAAGAAATATATCCAGAAACTTAATTTGATGTGATGTTCATTTTGCTTCAATGAAATGCAAATTTTGCAGTTATGTCTAGATACTATGGAATTTCCATGCTCATTCATTGAGGAATGACCATGCATCTGAATGTACGGTTTTTCTGGCTCTTATAAAGTTTGGATTTATACCAAAATACAGCTTACTGTACATCTAGCATCTGTGTTTTTCATCAGTTTCTGTTCAAATATTGAATAACCCAGACAAGAAATCAAGTAGGCTTGGAATGGTTAAAATGTGATCAACTGAATTTATTAAAGTGGTTTGTTAAACAAATTGTTCCCAAAGTTTCAGTAAAACCTTAGTTCATGTGTTGCACATTTAGTGTGTATGTTCAGATCTTTTTATAATATTATCAATATTAAAAATTAGAACTTGTGTTGTGATTCAGGGTAGGAATATGGTGCTCCTAAATTTGAATTCCAGCTCTTGAGGGGTGGAGATGGTTTTAACCTTGGGAATGTAGTTTGAGTTTATTTTTAGTGGGCTAGAGACAGCTATAAATTATTGCTATGGAAGAACTTCTAAACATAGATAACACAGCTGAGAGAACTCGTTCTCATTTATTTCTGATATAGGGTAAAACTTGGCTAGTGAATTTTCTCTGCCTAGCCAATTCAGTATTTACTTTTATTTTTCATAACAGGTGGGTGAACAGAATAACCTGACTCACTTAATGCTTTTTCCACCCCACCTAATTTGGGAAGGTAGTGGAGCTTCAGAGTGTGAAATCAGGTGTGTTAACTGGAATAGCCCATCAAGCATAAGGAAGAGCAATAGAACATCCTCACTGTAACTGTGCATAATATATTCAATGCCTGCCACTTCCTGATGAAAAAATATGTTCATTGAGATATTGTGCAATTCTATCCATTTAAATTAGCTTCAGGTTTTACACTTTGCTGCATGAGTGCTGGAGTCCTGAAGGCTTGCACTGAGCTGAAGCCCTTCTCACCTGCTGCCTTGTCCATCCAGTTACACTGCATTAGGTTGTATGAAAGTAACTCAACTGTGATATAAATATAGAGGTGGTAGAAATTACACTACATTAGCAAATAAGCATTCCTAAGGAGTTGTAACAAGCTGAAACTCAGGTAGCTGATTTCAATGTCAAGTTATTTCCTGTAACTAACTTTGTGATATTAGCATTTGAGACTAACTCAACTATAATTAGAAAAAAATAATTCACTGTTTGGAAACTAGTTGCTGTTGTATTTACGGCATCAACAATATAACAAATGGATTTCTACTGAAATTTTTGCTGTCAAACCAATGAATGTTTACTATTGTAAAAATATCTGGAAATCTATGCAAATGTCTTACAAGGATAAATTCTGTAATAAATTTGTACGTGTGTCTGTGACACATGTAAAGAGAGATTTCCTATTAGTCACTTATGTATATTTACAGAAGATGCTATTTTAAGAAGGTCTGATTGAGTTTAAAAATTTCATTAGGTTTAAGAATTTCTCATTTTATATGATGTTTTGTAGTTCGAACTACAAAGATATATATTTCACATAGTATGCTAGGGAAAAACTGTTGTGAAGTTGTATTTGAATCATAAAATTTAAATCCGTATAATGAAAATCACCTTTTAGATGGATAGTTTCAACAGTATAGCTTGTGGAAAGTGATGTATTATTTCCATTATATACTGTATATGGGGGGAAAAGGAATAGTATACAGTATTTTTATGATTACATAAATGAAATAGAATCTCATTTGGGAGGTTTGGCTCAAGCATAAAATTGATACTTTATTTTGTTAACTGAAAAAAAAAACCATCTATACATATTGTTTCTTTTTCATAAGCAATCTATGTCAATGAAAATATTTCTTTTAAATTAGGATTTTGGCAAGATGCTGTATTTCCATACCAACACCTAAACCTGAAATTAAATGTATGTGTAGCCAAAGATTGAAATCTGTATAAAGAAGAAAGTACCTGCTTCAAATTTCAAATTGGAGACAGCAGTGGCTCAGCATAATAAGATTTACTTAATTAATTAATTAATACCAGCTAAGCAAGATCATGCTACAATGTTAATGTTTGCAAGATCCTTCAGATCCTCACATCCCAGATCAAAGACATTCAAAGCAGAATAATCATATGATGTTCTTGTCTCATTAAAATACAATACCTAACGAGTATTTGGAACTATGCTCATTTTTTAATCTGATTTAACAGCTGTTGAGAATTTTAGAACATTTTCCATACCATTGGATCTCCCCACAGGTAAGTCCTCTTGCATCATGTGCTACCCTGATGAGGATGGCTTTTAAATAAATAAAACCATCAACATAAAAAAAAGGTTTTTCCAAGGTTGCTAAATATGTTGCTGCTGACACAGAACCCGAAGGAATTTGGAATGGAATGTTGAAACCAGGTAGCCTGTATGTCGCTGTATTCAGCTACAGTAGTAGAGAATAAAATTACTATTCATAATCCAAGCACTTTATCACTGTTCTTGCAAAAAAACCTGCCATGAACTTTGAGAACTTGAAAACTAATATGCCAAAAACAATAGTGGAGAGATGGGAATTTAAAAAAGGTAATTATTGAGCTGTTGTTAAATAAAAACCCTTTTGGGTCTCTGTATCTGGAAACATAAAAAAAGGAGAGTTTGCTAACCAGAGAGCTATGAGGAAAATGCATTTTAAGTCAAATAATTTTAGACTAGAGGGAATATAATTTGGGGTTTCACAGAACCCATAGAGTTTAAATAAACAGTATTCAGATTTTTTAAAAAATAAATAAAAATGTAAAGCTATTTCAGCTGAACACTTCCTTTTCCCCAGGGGAAATTAGTTGGTATTCACTGAAGCGAGGAGTGAGAGATGGTAGAGGGTTAAGGAAAAGATGGTATCAACATCCAAACATGCCATTTTTTTTTTGACTGACAGTAATCTAATCAACACTCTGGTCATAAAGCTCATGAAAGCAAAGTTATATAACTAGGGGTACAAGGAATAGTTTAGAATAGTTTTAGTCTGAAATGGACTTCCTTTAGTTGGGAAACATTTTCTTCATTTTTGATGCCTATTTTCCTCCTGATTATTTTGCAGCTGTTCTCTGTTTTCTCAGTTCTTAGCTCTCCTCTATACTCTCAGGTAGTGTTTACCCATTTATTTTTCCAGAGGAGGCAAATATCCGAGAAATGGCACCTGTGTGAAATGAAGCAAAGTTCAGAGGCAGGTTTGAATAGAGAAGGGAAATGTGTTGGTTCTGCTGTTAAAAGAAGGCCGACTCTTTGTACATGTTTCACTTTCTTTTACCTTGACCCAGGAAACCTAGGAAAGGGTTTTTCGTATTTCCAGTGAGGAGTTTGGTGTTCTTTGTTTGTTTTTTTGTCTGGCCTGAGCTATTGTCTCACAGCAGTTTATGGTAGGGGTCAAGAATCTGTTTGATTTCTATGCTTAAGCACATGCATCTAGGCCAAATTTCNTGTGTGCCTGGGACACAAAGTAAGAAATATTATCAGGATACTAAGCATTAAGAAGGCAGACTTTGGTATTTTAAATCTATAGTGTTTTTATATTTGTTGCTTGCAAATTGGGGAAGAATTTCAGATTTCTACATTAAAGTACTATGACTAATAGAGATATCTGAGGTAAACATAAATATTTTCTTGCCTGTTATCACCTTTTGTTGGTTTTAAAACCTTTTGTTCCATTAGAAAGCAGTATCTCGGTGCATCCAATTTTTACCTTAGCAAATACTGAAAATTATAAGTTTTTATTAAAGAAATACATACAATCAGATCTGAAACATTGCTTACCTTGCAATCCTGTGGCCTTAGTGACCACAGTGAGGATGGAAATTTTGACAAATGGAAATATTGATGAACTTTTTGTCAAAAATTAGAAGAGGAAAAGAATTTTTCGGAAGAGAATATGCACATCCTACTGTGAATATTACCTTTCAACCAGGGCTTCAGAAAGCTTTTCAAATGGATACAGCTTCTGTTATTGCATGTCAGTAATCTAAATGGGGAAAGATTAAGTGCAGAAATTCTGATAGGATCATGGTCTTTATATATCTTCAGATATTTATTACTATTACTTGTTTAAAGTGTACTCAGGAAGAAAAAGGGATCCTCATTTTACTTCGGAATACAGATCCTCACTGTATTACATTTCAAGTACAAAGTATGCAAGCACCAACCAAACTAAAATTATCTACTGTTTGTGTTCAGAGCAAGAAAAAAATAACCACTTTGATCAATTTGGTGCTTTGAAATGCCCCATAATTTAACCATTACAGAATTTTATTTGATAGCGGCTCCAGCAAATGAGCTACTTTAGAAATGAGAAATGTCTGTGTCAATTAACACTCCCGTCACTTGTGTGTCATTTGTCTAAATAAAATTTTTAACACAGAATTTCAGCAGGCTATATATATTACACCAATATTTGTATTCTTTTTAGTTTGCTTGAGTTTGGGAAGTATGTGTCCATATTTGAATGCTGAAAACATCTTCAATAAAGCCTTAGATTAGAAGCGCTAAAACACAAATCAGTGTTTTAGTGAAGAGACTGATGCTTCAGTAAGATCTGTAGGCCTAGTGGGAAAATGTGAAGACTTTGTTGTTGGTAGTTGTCTGGAATCCATGCTACAGCAACTGTCAAGTCAATTAAAGAATGTAGTAATATGTAATAAAAGGGAATTTAGGGATCTTTTCTCAGTTATTCTTTAATAAAAAGATGTGCTCTATGATATTTTAATGAATAAACTCTTGTTTTAAATATATATATATATATATATATATATATACACGCTTTTAGGTTAAGTTTGCTTTGCTTGAAGCTGTTTCTAACAAAAGGCCAATTATCACAGCTCTTGATGGACGAGACCCAAAAGTGGATGGGACCTGTGGGTGCTGATGCTTATCCAGTGGATTAATAACAGTTGGTACAGAAACACAATCAAGGTGTGTTCACCCTTCATCCCCTTCCCTCCGTGCTCCGTAGTGTGCTGTCTTTTCTAATCTGCTGCGAGTTTCAGCGTTAGGACGGTAACAAAGCATGTTGTCTTGGCAAATCTACTTAACCACTGAAGGATGGGAACTGTGCTTTTGCTCTGTGCAGCACTGTCACTTCTTTTCCCTCTCTTGTTCTTGTAAGCAATGTTTGTATCCCTTGTAAAGAGGCAGAATTAAGCGTGTATCCTGGCTGGTTAGTTTGGAAATGTCCCACTACACCTGGTATAGCCCAATGTTTTGCTTGCTTTCTAGAACAATATGTATGTCCTACATCTGAATGCACCCAAGATAGGGCTGATCTCATCTAACCTTAGCCGTGGAAAAGTCAGGGAATTGACCAAGCAGTTCTAGCCTTCCTGTCTCAGGCACCAGGGTACTCAGTTGTCCTAAAATACTACCTTAAATTCGGGGGACCGACCTCTCTGCTGAGACTTTATATGTAACTTTCACCTGAAGAAATGTGAGAGATCCCATCAGGCAAAGTAATTCCCCTGGTAAATACTACATGCCTGCTTTTGGGTAGCTTGTTTCTATGGCTGAGCTTTTGGGATATACACAGGACAATATTTGTGTGTATTTATATTGTGCCTCTCGTTGGATTACAAAATAATATTTTTTTTTTCTGAATCGTCTATTTTTTGTTTCCTTTTGTTTGAGCTTCAGAGGCTGACTTCGTTGATTACAGGGCACTGGCTGTTGTGTTTCCTTTGCAGTGATTAGGAGAACTAGCTAGTAATTCTGATGGCCTCTTGTGTGCTCTAACTGGTCCTCTACAGAAGATCTGTTGGCTGAAGGCTTGCGCTGAGGATGTTATTTTGTCAGTGCTATGTAATTCAGCTTGTAAGGGAGAAAAGATGACATCAGGTAGACTGATGTCTTGATGTTGCTTTATTTGCACTTGAATGAAATTTTTTTTTCCAAAAACTTTTAAAACAAAAAGAGTCATCAACAGCTGCCTCTTTGAAAGATAGGAATGAACTTTGGACCTTTTTGACAAAGAAAAAAAATAATAATGCTAACCAAGAAAATTGTGTAAACCCAAAATGAAATAAACAAAAAAAACCCCACTTCAATATTTTTGGCTAAGATAAGATGATGCTTTTTTGTTCTCTTATTCAATGAGTCCATTTAGTGCTGTGTACACTGTTTTTTCTTACATATAGTTCTAGGGGAGATAACTGAGATACCTTTTTTGGATAATAGGTAGGCTCAAGACTCTGATTGCTAAGTAAGGTGCACTTATTACTATGTAGCAGTAGACCTACGGTGGATTTTTTAATACAATTTAGATTTGCTCTGGTTTAATAAATAACAAATAGTATTTGTTTCAAATGTTTGCATATGTGTGTTTGTTTGCATACATTAATTCCTTTGCTTAAGTCTATAATTCCTCTGCTTTAGACCAAGAAAGAATAAAATTGTGTAAATCCAAACTATTTGAAAACATTTTCTTCTGTATATACAATCTTGTAACTGTCCCTATCTTTCATATATTCAGTACTTTCCACTGAAACTTTCCCTTTTGTATGATCACCCATGGTAGAGGAATACAAGTATTAATTTAAGAAGGATCAGTCTTAGGAAATGTGCGTTGCTTTGGTACTGCAAGCTGAGGCTTTACAAAAAAAGCCCTCTAAATTTACCATATACTTTATAAAATATATAATTCTTGGAGTTTGCCAGATGAAAGCTATTGTTCAATGTAAAACATATATGAGTAGTACCTTTTTATAGCAATTTGTCCCTATCAGTCTGCATCGGATAACTTGGAGAATTGCAGTCATAATTAACTTATGTACATGGTCATTGTATCTATGTTATTGCAGCTTTAAATAGAAATCAAATGTACTCAAAAGAGAAAATGGACCTGTATCCAAATGGTCTGAATTCTGCTGGTGTTCCTGAACCTGCTGTTTCCTAATTGCATCTTGATGGCTCCCATTTTATCTCAGCTGTTTATTTAGAGTGTCTGGATTGCTTTTTAGAGGCTCTCAGGATGTGTTGACCTTTCTCTATTGACCAGATACATGAATTTACCGCAGTGTTTTCTAGGACGAAAACCCAAGAATATTGTGTTCTGATGTGTATACATTTTACAGGTTGAGTTTTGCATCCTCTAGGCTGAAACTAATAAGTGATGCAGATATGTCTGACTAAGAGAACTAACTATTGTAAGGTGCTAGAGTTACATTACCCTGTTCCTAAAAGTTAAAATATGTCTATATTCAAACCCTTTCAAAGTTCTCTTTACTATACAGCTTTGTCTTTGCAGCTCTTGTGTATGTCTGCAAACTGCATGGAATGAAGAAATTCTGTCAGGAGGTTTCTAAAGGAAAGTTGATGGTAGAAGACCATTGTTTAAAGGGTGAGATTAGAATAGCAATAGCTAGAGTCATAGTAAGATTGAATTCCACTCAGCTACTGTATGCTTAATTTATTACTTTTATTGGTTTTGTGAGAATCTAATTTTTTACCATGATTTAGAAACTTCTCACAGTTAAAATTTTAGACTTTGATTCAGTATAGTGAATTTTTATTTGTTACTTTCTCAAGTGTTAAGATGAGTATTAAGACATTAGTTCTCTTGAATCTGAGTATCTGAATTTGAGCATCTCTTTCTAATTTAGTTCATTGAGCCTTTTGAGTTCATCAGGACCTTTTCTGCTAACACACGCACACATCAGGAGAACATCTGGTGTTTATGAACACTTTCATAATATGGAGTTTTAGTTTGCACTTATGTACAGTCTTTTGTTCAGATATTTCACTAAATTGTTACTAAAATGTTTGTTTTGCTTGGTAATGATGTGTCTACATGTGTGTAGGCACATGAACTACCTGGATTTAACCTGGATAGAGGAAGCACTCAACCTGTATTAGTGGTGCTAACTTCTCCAAAGTCTACTTAAATTTCCTGCATATTTCACAATTGAATGCAGGCATATTCTTTATTGAAATAATTGTATTAGGAACTGAGGATAGGATTAAATGATCAGGGTGTATGCAGCTATGTAATATTATTTTTGTAAACTTTCATTTGCTTTTAAATGCAAGCATCAGATAGGAATGCTCTCATTTAAAAAATTTGAAAGTATAAAACCCTTTTTCTATCCAATATGCTTATGGTGTAGAAAAAATAAAACTTTTTTTTCTCTATGTAGTAGTTGAAAGAAAGACTATTAAGATTTTAGGCCACATTCAAAACAAATCCTATCTACCAATTTTCACTTTTAACAGCCTTGAAACGTGTCTGAGTATTCCCTGAAGGATGTTAACATTTTGGCTAAGCAAACCTTACGATTATGGTCTGTAATACTTTGATCCATAAATCAGAATGCACTTTACAAAAGGCAGTCAGTAATACTTCATGATAATACGGCTTTTTATTAACACTTTAGTTAATCATATGAAAGCAAATAGTAATGATAGGAGATGATATGATTTATAAAGCAGAGATAGTATTCTCCTTGAAGTTTTTGAAACCTGCTGATTTCTTAAAAAGCACTGATTTTCTCGGAGTTACTTTAATTATCCAAGATATTTCAACTAATAAAACTAGCCACTAAAAAGTTTTTCAATTTCTATTTTTTTTTTCAAAATTCACACCTCTAAATATATTTCAATCTTTACAAATGTATTAAAAACTCAGGACTTAGTAACTCAGTACTTATTATTCCTAACACAACTTTTATATAAAAATGATTTTCCAAAATAAGAGATATGTGTGTGGAAAGAGGTGAAGGGTGCAAACTTTTTGGTGAAAATATTTTAGAATAAATAAATATTAAAATATGTACATAGTAACAACAGTACTTGTATGAGAATTAATCACCACGCATTGTGTTCTTATGTTGGTTTAAATGACCAAATTATAATACTGATTTATAGTGAATCATACTACCCAGATGAGTATTACATCAGTAACATTTTCCATGCATAGAGGAAGCAGGATGCTTCTGTTCATTATCTGATGTCTAAATCCAAAAGACAGCCAACTGAAAAAGTTCTTCATAAAATCTTCTTTTTAATAAAAACATCCTATCCCACTTTCTCTTGTTAAACATAGCTCAGTAACATTTTAATTACATGGAATCCCTACACCTGAGAAAGAAGCTCCTTGTTTGTTTTGAATATACCTTGGGACTCTACTTGAAATCATATTTCTTTTAATAACTCAGTGTAATTCTTAACTTGCATGTGGCATACATTGCCCTTTTGGGAAATAATGATGACAATGTTATTGATGGAGTTTGTATCTAAAAATCAATTTATATTAAACTGATGTGAAAAAAAATGTATTGAAACAACATGCACAAGAAAGCATGATTTTTTTTCATCCTAAGAGCTGTTTCCAAAATGTTTTTAATGGTGACATTGTGGCTTAGGTGGCAGCATACCTTAGGCAATATTCTCAGTTATTTTGGTGAATTTCAGATTTCCTTCCTTAAATTCTTTCCATTCTAGTCTGATTTTGATCTGGGAGTATTTCTAAGGTGAGTGAGTGTTATGTGATAAGAAATGCCTCATAAAAAGCCTTCCCTACCAAGAGTCACTCATAACATTTACAGATTCATATATACTTATGTACTTATGTATCATCTTGGAAAGCTTACATGGGATTGCTTGATTTTTACCTTAACAGTTTTATGAAAATTTGTGGATTCAGACACCAAAATAATTTGTGTAAATACATGCTTGGTTTTTAGTTTTTGTTGTTGTTGGTTTTGGATTTTTTTGTTTTGTTCATTTCTTTCTTTGAGGTTTTTTTTGTTGTTTTTGTAGAGTGAGGGAAAATGGCAAGATTCAACTTCCAGAGAAGTTTGTGATGTAAGATAGGAGACCTCATCTTAGGGAGATGCAAAGACTTAATCTGAGGCAAAAAGAGTAAGAACTGGTAAAGTGATCTATTTAGAGAATACAGATTATATACCTGAAGAATACAGTGAAACAGTGCGTGAAATTTATTTCAAACACTGGATTTAATGCAGAAATATCATTGTCTAACTGCATGTTCTGATGCTGTTGTGGTATGATGAAAACACAAAAACAGTTCTCTGCTTGATTCACTGATATTACAGGCAGTGTTGCCATCTACATTCTATTTTTGTTGAAGTAATCCAAGTAGCATGTGTGTGTGTGTTTGTATACTGTATGTCTACATAACTCTAAAAATATACTTATTACTCTATTTCCTTTGCAAATATTGATGAAATCGGAAAATTCACTAACCACAACACAAATATTCAGTTCTGTATCTTACACTCCCCCTGCAATAATATGGTTAAACTTGTTTTTAAAGCTCAGATATTTAGATTGTTTAACAAAAAAAAATTTAGAAATTAATTCAAGGGTTAAAAATAATATTGCAGTATTAATTATAAAAAATAATAAATAATTAAGAATTATTTTGGAAATGCACATGTATGGACAAAGAATTTTTTGTTTGCTTAATAAAATAGGGTTTTGCAGATAGTACACTCAAAGCTATTAAATAATTGAATTTACATGCAATATAACTGCCAGGTTGCCATGACATTATGGATACTTCAGAGAAGATTCTGATACCAAAACAGCTGCTGCTAAGAATGTGCACTCTAAATAGAGATTGCATTACTTCTTTCCAGATGACAACAATGAATTTTTAGAACTTTTTTAACTAGGTTTTTTACCCCTTTCTACAGTAAAATGTCAAATAGAAGTAAACTAAATATAACAAAACAAGTTAGAAATATGTATGTGTGCACAAGCTCTAATAAGAAAGGGCAAAGTTATCAGGAACTGTGACTAGGAATTACAAAGAATTAAAGGACAGTCTCATAAATTGTCTTATTAAAAGACTTTTTTTTCTTTCTGTTCCATGGAGTGAAAACTCTGACTGATCAGCCATGCTTCTGGAAAAGAGTAACTGCAGAGGCTCCCTGTAGGCCTGAAACTGATATACAAAGCTTTCACAGTTTTACCTCTATATCTCTCAATTTAGAAATCAAATCATTTAGATTTAATATCAGGTTGGAAAAGACTAAATGACAGTGATACAAGAGGTTTTCTTCATTTAGTTTTTAACCCAAACCAAATCTTCCTCCAAAACCAATTTCAAGTGGCATCATGTTGAGACTGTACGGGAGGAAGTTTGATTCTGAAGGTCAGACCCCTAATGAGATCGTGTTGGTCTTCAACGTGCTTTCATTTATAACACTTTGCAGACAAAACACCAGATCAAGTGCTGTGTGCCTGTGTAGCTTAAGCCACACTTAATTTTGTTGATGAATCCATAACTGGTATGGTCTTGGGAACATGAGAATTGATGCAAGGACGACCTTTTGCCTTTGGTCAGCTCAAGAAATGCTTTCCCATAGCAAAGATCTTAAGCTTCTTTGTTGCTAAACAATAGGACAAGAGGAAATGGCCTCAAGTTGCCACAAGGGAGGTTTAGG
The DNA here is from genome assembly GCF_001604755.1 of Lepidothrix coronata. Lineage (NCBI taxonomy): Eukaryota > Metazoa > Chordata > Aves > Passeriformes > Pipridae > Lepidothrix > Lepidothrix coronata. The sequence continues at coordinate 823,019 of NW_016690262.1, forward strand.
TTAGATATTAGGAAAAATTTCTTCACCAAAAGGGTTGTCAGGCAGTGGTTGTGTCACCATCCCTGGAGGTATCTAAAAGACATGTAGATGTGGCATTTAGGGACACAGTTTAGTGATAGACTTGGCAGTGTTTGGTTAACAGTTGGACTCAATGATCTTAAGGGTCTTTTGCAACCTTAATTATTCTGTGATTCTGAATTTTCATCTCAGCATCCTTTTTTCATATTTCCTCAAGATGGGCCACATATGCTACAGACACAGGCATTTCTGTGACACATGTTGCTGAGCTAGCTGTGACAGGAACCTCGTTGAGCAGTGTGCCACAAATCCTTCTCATAGGCTGCAGATTCTTGTGGCAGACTTTAAAAATATCTCTCTAGCTAAAATATGAATTACCATGCACATAAACTTCTGTGAGGCAGTTATCAGAGATCAGGAAAGTTTAGGGGCAACACCCCTTTTGTGGATGTCAGTTCTCAGATGGCTTATGTGGATGCCATTTTTATAAGGGTGATCAGTTCAAAACTGCCTGTGGCAGAGGTTTTTTTCTCAAACATAGCATCTAATATTGTAACATGGGTGACAACATAGCAAGTCTTAGAGAAAGACTTTATAGGAGGAAAATGGGATTCCTTTTAAAAAGAAAACTGGTGTGACATTGATCTTCACTCACACAGTCCCTAGCAGTAAGATGTATGTCTTCCAAATATCTGGGCTGGAAGTCAGGTGTTAAGATGCTCCTTGTACCCAGGCAACCTGTCCAATCTGGATCTGCTCACTGGATGCTGTGGATGTGGTGGTCCCAGTGTCACAGGCACCACCAGGTGGTCTCTGCTTACCATCCTGGTTTTCCCAAGCTGGCCATGCCTGCAAATCTGAGAGAACTTCTCTGTCCCCTGTTGGACCCCACTGGAATGAATCTCATTCCTGAGAGACATCAGGGTTTCTTTGCTGCCTCTCTTCTGGATGTCCAGAGAAGCAGCACATGTGATGTGTGCAGTGCTCAGGATTTACAGACAGGCTGTTTTGGAGGCTGCTACCTCCTGCCACTCTGACAGCCCTTCTCCAGGGTCTGCTATGTCTGTGACTTCCACACCCATCTGGCCCCATCATTCTTGTCCTAGTGCTCCTATTGGTGCTTTCTGTAAGAAAATAACTTTCCTTGTTGCTGAATGCCATGTACTGATGTCTTTCTGGTGAGCAGCTACATTATACTGCTATATTTGCTGTCCATAGTTTGCTAATTCCTGGGTCAGTTGTGGAGCAACTCAACTGAAACAGGCAGGGAATGACCCGCAGAAAGCACACGTGAGAGCATTCTTTGTGCAGGCTGGGCAGGTCTTTCCTCGTAAGCTAACTGTGGTTCTTGCAGTGTCTTATAGTTGATACCAAATGGACAACGTGATTCTTTGCAGAAGGGCTTGCCTTTTGTGGGGAGCAGTGGCTGCTGGGATCCTTTGTGATCCATGTTCAGCTGTAACTTGAGTAAGAAGGAGGTACACAAGGATGAGACTTTTGTGGCACAGACCAGGCAGCTCAGGCAAGCACAGGTGAAGTATAGAACTTTATCTATGGAATAACTTTGTCTCTTCCTTCAGAGTCTATTGATTGTTCATTCTCTGGATAATTGTATCCTGGTTTTGCTTCTGAACCCTAAAACCTTCTTTTGTCTTACTGTTTAACTAAGTAACCTGAAAGGCTCTTAGAAGGAACCTTCTTAAATAAAGCTGAATTTCTTTGCAGTTTGTAAGGATGCTAGTGGATGATCTCTCCTTTAACAACTTTTTGACATTTTCATAAAAGTTTCTAGCAGCCTTGACCTTCAGTAGTTCTTCTCTAACTTCCCTAAGTCAGATGCCAGAACTAAAAGCTTCTTCTTCTGAAGTTGTTTCTTTCTTTTAGTGGCAGCTTAATAGGAGCTTTTGACAGAGCCTGCTCTTATATCTCCATGGAGAGGTTCATTTTGGACAGACAAATCGCAACAGCTACAGCTGAAATCTTTGTGCTCTGGCTGAGAGTTAATCTAAAAGAAGAGTTTTAATTTTTTAAGTTTTTTTTTTTTAAGATCTATCTCTAAAAGGCGTGTGCTTGTTCATTGTCCTAGACACACAGCAACACAGTCAAGATGCAAGGGATATGATTTAATTAGGCTTCAGCTGTACTAACTCTTCTGGGAGTTATCCAGCACTAATTCAAATAGGGCAGGTTGTGATTTTTCGCTGGTGGAAGCCTGAATTACTTCCCGATTAACATTATTGTCCACAAGATGAAGAAGTGGCCTGGTACCAAAAGCCTTGTGTACCACCTGGGTGTTGGTAATTGTAATTACTGATGTCACCACTCTCTGTGTCAGGGTGGAGAGAGGAAGGGAAGAGCATTATGATGGTGCTGTGAGAATTAGATTTGTTATCTTGTCTTGAGAAAATGAGAAAAAAAAAATCAAACCAATAATCTTTCTTAAAAGCAGCCACTCATCACCGCTCTATTAGAATGCTTAGCAATATTTCCCAACATCTGAAAATAAAAGCCAGTATATACAAATTTTGCTGTAGGGAGTTTAAACCATAACTGAAACCAAAACCAAGATCCTGATCATATTTCTTTGGCAACCTCGAGCCTGTAAGCAGAAAGCAGACATCTCCTTACGTGTCTACTTCTCAACACAGCACAGCGAGTGACTGCTAAGTATTTGTTTCCCCTCCAAAAATAATTATTCTGTTTCTGTGGTTTCTGCACTCCCACAGCTGCTTCTGACTGAACATTTCTCTTAAATGATGCCAACAGTGGATAGTGTGCTTAGAGTGTGGACTAAGAACTGATAGATACTACATGAAAATGACCGATTTTGGGAGGGATTTGGGGGAACAGAGGCTGATAGTGTCTGTGAAAGAGATCTGCTTAATCTTACAGTAGCTTTGCTAGATGAATTAAAAATTTCAGACAGAACTGAACTCTCACTAACCTTCATAGGATTTAGGAATTACATGGCTTCTTTTTATATATTTATGAAATAAAACTTTTTATTTCCCAAATTAACATAGATGATGCTGCTTTCCACAAAATATTCAAAAGGACAAGCAGTATTTTCTATTGAAACTAACTTCGAGTTTAAATAATAAATAAAAAGACTGTTGATTCATTAAGTTCATGGAACTAACTCAGTGGAATTCCTGTAATGAGAATGTTTGCTTTCTACAGAACTTTAGGAAATATTTTGGTTCATTAGAGATAACATCTGGTCAACTGTAAGAAGTTTTTCTTACTTCAAAAATGTTTTTATAGGAGACTCCGCTAATGCAGATATTTCCACTGGCAGCTGGTTCTAAACTGAGGATAATGGATTCATCTATCAAGGGAAACTGTATGCATATTCAATCTCTTGCCACCAAAGTTATAAGGATTTCATGTAAATGCAAAGAGAAAGGAGTATAACAGATGACTTCAGGGTTGTTTAATGCACTTTCTCTGCTTTTTCAACTCTAGGCATATGAAAGCCTTGTACATTTATCTTCTAATGTTGATACATATTTTAGCAACTCAGTATACAATTGGTTCTGCTAAAAATCCTATCAACCCTTCTGTTACACATAATATTTTTTTGAGGAGGTATTTTCATTTATTTCTCTATGTTTGAGCTAAAATGTCCAAGGTAGTATTACCAGTCTCACACAGAATTTTGTCATATATCTACTTGTGCCCATTGCTGAAACATTTAGTTTGGTAATTGGAGAGATATGTACATCAGATTCAACTTTTAATCTGTTTTATCTATGGAGATTCAGCTTTTCATTCAGTGATCTTCTTTGTGATTTTAAAGCTAGCTCACCTCAAGAATATCAAATTATCTGTCAATTAGACACTTTCACTGATTCTAGAGACTGCTGTGCTATTGAAAAATATGATTTTTCTTTAATGCATCTTATGCTGTGGTCTTTTTGCTGGACATCAGTCTTGGCAGTGGTTTAATTCTGTAATGCTGCAGCTTTTTTTATTTTTTTTTTCTATGGATTCTTTAGCACAACACAATTGCAATTCAGTTTCTGCGTTTTCATTTCTTCTCTAGGTTTTTTCACTTGCAGTCACTGAATTGGTACTATTGCAGAAAGGATTCCATTTTATATCTAATACCATAGTCTTTTTATTAAGTACAATAATTTGTATCTACACACGTAATATACAGAGATACACATTCAGGGAAAATAATATGAGAATATTGTTAATAAGCAAAATATCTCATTTAAAATGTAGGAAACACCAGAATGAAGACTTTTTTTCCATGCAAGCTTAACTGGCCTTTCCATGTGTATCTTCTTTAATTAGATGGTCACTCTCTCCCCTTTCACAGTGCATGCACAGGGTGTTACTGTATGTGCAGATATTCACAGTACTGTTGTTATCATCCCATCAACATAAAAAGGGGAGGCTGGTTTAAAACTCAAGAGCTACAGCTTTGTATGGATGATGAATCCCGCCCTCTGGAGGATCTGGGAGTTGTGTTTGGAAGGGAGGAACTCTGTTGGGAGCCTGACATGTTGTCCGTGGAGCCTCAGCCACAGGGCTGGGTGCAGTAGTGTGCACCTGTCTGAAGGAATGGCATCTACTGCACCTGCTTTGGCATGTTTCAAGGTTGATGGAATGACACTTGCCACTGGGGAACAACAAGCAAGCAGCTCCGGTGGAGAATTTCTAAGCAAGTTAGTGTTGCCCTCATTTTAGAGGTGTAGAAGGGAGGCGCTGAGGATTTAGACTGAAAATTTGGGGTAGAAAAGTTCGTAAGTCAGAGAGCAGACTTATATGGAGTAAGTGATTTTGTGTGCTGAAAGAACTGTTCTCCTTGTCTGCCTGCGTAGCTGTGAGCAGTCAGTTCGACCAAACCTCTGCCTCTCAGAGTAAGCACCATGAAAAATTAATTAATGCATAGTTATGATAGCTTCAGTTATTATATTACCCTGCATTAAGTGGCAACTTTGTGGGATGAGGTCCAGGTTTCTAATGCAGCACTTACCTGCACTAATGTTCTCGACAGTCAACAATGTACAAGTCTGTGCGTAAGATAAAATGGTGACAGTATTTTATTCACCTGTGTATGCACTTAATATCTCGGGAACAAGAAGCATGTTTTTCTACAAAGATCAGAAACTATTTCCTAGGTAACAGAGGAATAGTGTGACCCTGTGAAATTCCAAAATCTGGAATAGACATTTGCTGTCTGAGGTAAATCTCTCTTATCATCTCTTGTCTGACGATATTCTTGACCTAGTCCTGCCTCTGCTTTCTGCTCTTTTCCTGTGTTCCTGTCAGCTTTGCCTTATCATTCCAGTCCCATCCTTTCCTACTCCATCTGTTCCTTAAGTTTACATGAGTGTTTTTTTAAAATATGTACCCTCCTGATTCTGCAACAAAATAGAATTCTTAAAATTCAACAGAAAAAGGTAAGATTTTCCATTATCATTTTCTACTTTACTAATAATTAATCAATGCAAAATTCAGATGCTGACTTTCAGCTCTAATCCATAATTATCAAATTTCATACTTTGTGAGGTTTACAGTCTTTCAATATACCTCTTTCTATTCTTCAAGAAACTAACTTTGCAAAAATTCAACCATGGAAAAACACAAGAAAAATATGGTAGTATCATTTGGAAGAGTATCTTACTTGAGTTGTCTTTTTTAATATACATGACAAACTGTTGTGCAATTCTGAAATTTACTAAATGATACCTGGTGAGTAAGGTTGCCTGGAAAAAGTGGTTTATCATTAAGTCCACAACGAAACAAACGATGTGAAATTTTGCTTTGGGGTTTCAAACATCTCTCCTTCATGGTACATGCTGCATTGTAAAATCATGTCTTTTAAGTATCTCTTTTCACACTTACTGTTTCAGGACACCTAACATTCTTCCTCTGAAATAAAACAACAAAAAAAGCCCTTTTAATTCAGTTCAGTAGAGAGTGAAAGGCAAGCAGTCTTCTTTTTTTCACTTCTTTTTCCAGAATGGCTTTGATATCGGGTGCAGTGGTCTCACTATTCAGTTGCAAAGCACAAATAGTGCAATCAACCTGAGATATTAGGTTGTTATACTTAGGTGTGGGAAATTTTCCTACACCTCCTATTCTTAAGTAAACATGGAAACTGCAGATGTTTCTAGTATGTGTGTAAGTTCACACATGTATAATGTATGTTCCTTTCAATTAATGTATATTGCTAATAAGTTTGAAGAAAGACTTCTGTCTTTACATAGATAATTAAAATTAGGATCGAGTATACCTGACTTCTGGCTCTTATAAATTGTGCATTGCTGGTTTTCCCTAGTAAGTACTAAGCCATAGTGTGAAAATCAAGAACTCTGTGTTGGATTCATAATTTTCCCATACAGAGTGTGTATGTAAGCAGTAGAACACTATATAATCTTCAGTGAAACCACAGTAATTGAAGATTGTTTAATGACAGCATGGTGGAAATGAGGAGCAAAATTATATATTTTGTTAAGACTTAGAGAACAACCTAGAATTTCAGAAATTCTTGCCTTCACTCAGACTGCCAGTCCTTGAAGTCTCTCATGAAGTGAGCCACTACGTCACATGTAGATGTGGCACTTTGGGGACATGGTTTAGTCATGGACTTGGCAGTGTTAGGTCAGTGGTTAGACTTGATCTTGGAGATCTTTTCCAACCTAAATGATTCTATAATTCGATGAATATTTTTGTGTCTTTTTCCTAACCTTCCTTAGCCCAGAAAGAAGTGAACAAAGCTGGTTTTCTAAACGAGCTGCATAAATTCCTTCTGCTTCCTGCTCCAGGTGTGCAGGTTCTTTTCTGCAGCTGTTTTTCTATCCCCAAGCAGATCAGCTGTTTACTGCTTATGATGGCATGGTATATCCATTGCTTCTACAAGGGAGGATTACTAAAGGCAGTTGATGCTATTCTTTATTTGTTTAGGATTTTTGGTCTTCATTATTCCTCTATCTACTTTGAACTTGTGCGAGTAGTTTACAAAAGGGTGTTACATGCTTGTCAGGAAAGTTACTGTACCAATTTGTGAAACAGTTCTAAGCAGGATTATCAAAATAGGACTCTTCCCCCCCAACAACAACTATATCTTTACTATAACTATTGTTTCTTTCACATTAGCCATAAAAATCAGGAAGGATGTGCTAAGGGTGTGGATTCAGCTTTGGAGAGATGAATCCTGGTGTCTACTTCAGAAGGTTCATTGCCTTTTTATAATAGTCTTTCAGTCTGTTTGAAGTATTTAAAATAATTTCTTTCCCTTTAGAAATACATTTTGCTACTGAATTGTGTTATGCAGAAGTGAGTCAATTTATTTAAATGACTATTCTGCATGTTGGAGATAAAAATAAATATATAAATAAATTAACAGTTTCAGACATCTGTGACAGAATTTCTAAATGGAGCTATGGGAATAGTTAAACTGAAAAAACCCTGAGAAAAATAATACATGCTTACCTTTTAATTCTTTAAGTTTAAATGTGAAATGCTACCTCAAAAGACAAGAGTAAATCTCACACCTTTGGAGTTTGAAATCACTGTTTTGCTTCTAAACATGTCAGTTGTTTGAATTAATTAGTTTAATGTCCTGATTTACATTTAAATAAACACAACTGCACAACAGAATATTATTCCTGCACTGCCCATGCTGATGGAAACTACCTTACCATGCAAATGTTGTATTGAAACCAGATAGATTTTCTATAAATAAAAAGTTCCATGGTTTTCCTCTTACATTCAGTTCTTTGGGACTTTCTTCAAAGGCGGAGTTGGAGGTTTCCAAAAAAGGTAGAAGTGCCCAATCTGAGACATCAGAGAAAGTTTGAATTGAAGAGAAAGTACCTAAATTTTCCAGGCTTTGTGTAATGGGGGAAAGGATTCGGCTGTGTTTCCAAGAATTTTGAGGTGTTCAGAGTGTTTTTTGTATAGGGGCATCCAGGGACACCCAAACCATCTTAAGAAATTCACATAGACGTGCAGATCTAGTCCAGAAATGTCTGCTAGTGTTGTTAGTAGATCCATTTCTTCTTGTTTTCCTCCTAATTTTCTCTTAGCCATAAAATAAGATCTCAAGAGAAGCCTTCATCACACAGAATATCTTTTTCAGCAAATTGCCATCTGCCTTTAATCCTGCAACGTGTAATTGAAAACTAAAAATGTGATCAGTAAGTTCTCAGCAGGTTCAAATAAATACAGTAGGATTACTTTTCTCCTTTCCCCCCTGAATTTGATTCAAACTGTTTTGATATCTTACCTCTGAAAAGAAAATAGCTTTTGGGAGAGTTCAGTTTTCAAGGCTGATATTTTATGGGGGTAAAAATATATGAAAGTAGCAAATTGGCATAACCACAGAGCTATATCTCAAATCTCTAGCTATTGTCTGTCAAGTGCACATAAACAGTACTAATATCATTGTTGACTCTGGCTTACAAACATTATACAATTTTTTATTAGTTCAATGCAAGGTTTCATTTTTTCTTATTAGATTCAAGGCAGAAATAAGTTTTAACTTCCATTCTCACCTTTTCCCTCCATTGCTTCTTGTACGTTGTCTTTTCCTTTTGCAACATATATTAACATAACAAAGTGGATAAGGAATATGCAGAGTTCCTAATACATGCTTTTTGCTTATTCCCATTGCCTTCTGTCTCTTCCATTCCATGCAAACTCATTTTCCCTCTCATTATTTTAGGTGTATTTTTAATTAAAAAAAACAGAAAAGTTTACATATATGCAAAAGTGCAACTAAAATGTAATAGCATTGAGTTTTAATCAAATATTTTCATATTTGATTGTTATTCTGGTATATTTTTCAAGAACTGTGAGTCAGTTAACTATGAGGAGGAAAATTTCGAACTATTTTTAGTATACTGAATTATGCTTATATGAATATATAAAAATTACTGTTTGGAAGCCCTGAGTTAGATTTTAAGTCCATTAAAGAGTAACTCAAAGTTAGATTTTAATAGAATTGATGCTGTTGGGTAATCTAAACCATATTTTGTCTAAACCACAGTTACAAAAGACATAAGGTTAGTAGGGAAAATAAATGTCATTACTAAATGAGCTGATACAATCGGGAAAAAGAATGCAGGTAGGTTTTCAGGCAGCAAACTCTCATTTTCTCAGCCATGACAGTGCAAATATTTGTGGCTAGCATTTTTCTGAATCACCAAGCAGTCTATATAATCTCTCTTCTTGTATAAAATCGGGTTTTTTGTTTTATCTTGGGATCTTAAACCATTAATATCATCTACTGTCTTCTTTATTTTGTTTTAGAAGGATTTTCAGTTTATCAAAAAATAACAGATCAGGGAACTTCTTCAATCAGGAGGTTTGATCTTACTAATATATACAATTAGTGGCACGATTTTTTTGCGTACAAAGTGGTTTAGGTTGATTATTCCAGATATTGAAGGTATAAAGGACCAGTCACCTTAAAGGAGTCTAGACATAGGATAACAAAGATTTCCAAGGAGAAGTCCCATTTATTTGATGACTTATAATGGTATTTTTCCATACCATGAATAAAGAATAGCAATGAAAATTAACTACACTTTCTTTTCCATCAAGTAATGATGCTGACTGCCCTCTCCACCCATGGAAAGACTGCAAAAGAAAAAGGCCATTAAATACACTTCTTGTGAGATAACTCATCTTTAAAATTATGTTGCTACTCCCACACAAACATTGGGAAGATGGAAAACCATAAGATCAGTCTTGTAATCCTTTTGCCACCTCTGAAATTAACAACTTAACAACTGTGCTTCTTAGAAAATGTAGAGGAGTTAAAATTTGAGACATACATGAAAAAAAGGAAGATAGAAGCTACTCGAACTATAAAGATGACTTTGGCTTTATGTTTTACTATAAGTCCACGTTTCACATGGATTAACAAAAAAGGAGAGAAAAGAGAAAACTACTATTCCCTATGTTATTCCTCTAGACAACAATGTTGTGCAACGCCTTTCTAGAAGTCTTTCTGGAAGTTATTGATACCTTCCTAGAAATGAATGATACTTATAACAAGGTGAATAAAACACCTGAAAATGCAAGATATCACAATCCAGGTTAGAAGAAAGCAAACAGAAAAGATCAACTTGCCTTAGAGCTAAAACTCAGATGCAAAAAGGGTAAGAATTTCTCATATCCACTGAAACCCAAAAGCTACGGTGCTGAGTTAGAGGGATCTGTGAGATTATGGAACTTGGTGCTAATCACTATCACTGGGATATTACTAGAGGACAACCTGCAGAATCCATGCTTAGTGAAAAAAGCCATAGACTGGAACAAACACTGCAAAGTCACCACAAAACTAAATCTAATATATTAAGATGAAACAGTGTCTAAGAGGAAAAAAGTTCCCTTCTTCCTTCCTTCCTCACTGTATGTTCTGGTTGAGGGTGGATTGGTAGGGCTTGTTTCAGTTCTTGTTGACAAGGTGATTTTTCTGGTATTAGTGTGCTGGTGGTGTGTAGGTTAAAGGACATGCATAAACAACATAAACAACCTCAAAGGTTCCTACACTTGGACTGGCACTACTTTTATTTCTGCTGAAGGTAAGCTGTTCCTATAAAAAGAGTACCACCACACTGTTCCTATGTATCATTTACCTCATCAACAGCATTTTGTTTTCCCTAAAAAATAATGACATAACCCCACAAGCCAACACATTTTTTTCCCAAGAACGATCTTTGCCTTGCTTACTCTTCTCCAAAAAGTTGTATTGACTAGCCCTGATGCAGAATGTCATGCAAATGCTTACTAATACTCAGGAGCTGTGCTTCCTTAGCTTCAGTTCTATTAATAATGGTGTGAAAATAACAGTGCTATAATAAGCAAAGTCGTAAATGCTGGTCTAATAATTGTAAGCTGCCATCTAGTTTATAGGTTTTATGGAAACTGCAGTTAGAATGTTATGAAGAGTTATACAGATCTTTAATTGCTCAATCTTTTAAATTATGCAGTCCGTGAACACAGCTTTTTCTAGTGCCTCATACTGCAGCAGTTAATTTTATGTCCCCCGTAGTTCTGGATATCAAAGAGCTTCTTTTAAGAACTCTGTGTTTTCGTATCAGGCAAGTTCTGAGGTTTTCTGATTTTTTTTTTCTTGCACGTTTCTTTCATAGCTGTTCTGATAATGGCTACATGCAAAATTGCCCTTAGTTTTAATTTTCAAAGAAATCTAAACTTTTACTAGGAAGAAATGACTTACATTTTGTTAGTGTAGAGGGAGTGATTAGTTACTCAGTAAGTATCAGCATATGACCTATAATGAACCCCATAAAAAAATCAGAAAGCTTTTTTTTTCCACCATTAATGACAAGTATTCATAGCTCAGCTATTACAAACGTGGAGTTTAATTAAATTAATAAATAAGTACGTTTATTAATTCTGATACCTGTTTTCAGGTATGGAATGTAGTACCTAATGTATATAAGGAGAACTGTTTATATTTTCTTAACTTTCTGAAAATGTTGTCAGTGCTTGATTTGGTATGGATTTCACGGCTAGTCAGTTCTGCAGAGCCAACTCCCAGGGAGAATCAGAGGTCAGTCTAGGGCTGAGCTCATGCACCTTCTTTGAATGAAAATGACCTTTACAAGCAAATTTACATTACATTAAAAGTATATCCTACTGTGCAAACTGGGTAAATTTTCATTGTATGTTGGCATGTGGTTTTGAATTCAGTAGAAATATTTTTTACATCCAGAAAGAGACTCAAAAACCTTGTATTTCCAGTGTGTGTCAGCAGGAAGAGAAAGGGGGAAGGCACAAGTGCTGGAGATAGCTCATATATAATTTTTTGAAACTTCCCAAGAAAATGTGATTAGATTACATGAATTCTCTTAAGAATCTGTTCCTCTTTCTCTCTCATCTCATCAATTATGCATTCAAGTGCCTGCAGTATATATACTTTGTGTACTGAGAAAGTGACCCTGAGGATATCTACATTTTCCTCGGGAAAAGAAGCAAAACCCAAACAAATATAGTGTACCTCAAGATGTATACTTTGCTGAGATTGGGTGATGATGTAATCAGTTGTAGGTGATGGGGAAGAGAAGTAACTGAAAATGAACTCAGGACTGAAGGCTTGTAATGACAAGCAGCAAAAAAATAAGAGAAAATACGATGGAATAATGATGTTTAAATTGACTGTCCTCTGCTTTAGTAGCTATGGCCAGCCTTTCTCCAACACATATTTTCAATCACAAACCACAGAGGAAGACTAAAAATCTTTTAATTATGTTCTGAATTCATGGAACTGTAATCTCAGAGTAATATATTCATAGCTCCATCTTTGTTTTTATGGGATAAAATAATCTTCTCTGGAATACCACTTATGTGTTTTTTCTTCATTGTAGAAAAACGGACCAGGATTTTTAAAAAGCTGAGGTTAGAAAAATGTCTTTGAGTGAAAAACAATAACAGATGTCTGATTATTCCATGGGAACCTTATTGTCATTCATTCTAAAACTCTTCTTGATATAATTTAACATAAATAACTCAGAATAAGTAAAATAGAGTATGAAAAATGTCGTTTGACAGAGATAAAGTTATAAAGTAGTTTAAAGTGGTGTCAGGATTTTACTAGCTGAATTAAATGTTTACTGCAAGTATATGGACGTTTCATCTGAAGGGAAAGACACATTGAAATTCGTATCATTTATATGTATTGGCATAAACACACAATTCACCTTTCCAGTCATAAACAGGAAAATATAACAATTGTATTCTAAGATGTTGAGTCAATATCCTGTTGTACATGAAAGAACAAGTCTTACTGCCTCTGAGAAATCCTATTACATTTAAGTGACATTTTTTAGTCAGGGAGCACCATGCACTAGGGCATCAGAGCAAAATTTTATTAGAAAATAAGAAAATTAAGTATTTTTCCTATATTGAGGAATATTGAAAGTGCTATAAATGAGAGCAGATTGTAAGACAAAAGGAAACAAAAGTAAGGATCTAGAGAAATAGCTTATTTTACATTATTAGTTGCAAGAAAATTAAATTATTCACCAATATTTAAGGCTTAGACTTCAATTAAAGTTTCATTTCTTCATGCCTTAAATATTATAATAAATGGTTAATGACTAACAATTTTCATAAGTACATTAGTAACTAATGGTGCAACGGGTAAACATAAAAAATTTAGATAAATAGAGCAAGAAAATTTAGCATCTATCATTTCCCATTTTCTTCAGAATTCTTTCAGGGGAAGTGCTACGTGCTTGCATACATTGTAAAATTTTATCACTCTCATTTTAAAATAATGAAAAACTTGGTTCACTGGGCTAGAAATATCAGACCTGTGTTACAAGACACTAAGATTTTTATTTAGAAGTAGACTGGAGTTCAATTATGCTTTCTGACTCTGTTGATAATATCTACAATTATTTATGTTGTTTATTAAAGTGTTTACATTGATTTATGTATTTCACGTGTTTAAATTTTTTTTTATACTTTTTTTATTTCCTTGGTGAGATACTGAAATACCTCTTGAAGAGTTGAAAATCACTTTCATTTTTCTGCTTTTATCTTGCCCTTCAAAAGATAGTAATTTAAATTCTAGTATGAGGAATTCTGCTATTAATTTAGGGACTGCTGTAGTTTCTCTTAAGTCTACTAGACTGTTTGCTAGAGAATAGTATGTTGTCCTTCCTGATAAGTCTCTTATGTCTAGATCCACTTGGATCTAAGGAAAATATGGGTGCATGGTTGAGTGCTGACTTTAGGGACCAGCTCCTAGTCTTGGGACTTCATGTGCCTTGATTTAGGTAACCAAAGTTTTCATGAGCCTTACTGTTTCTGTATCTTTTATTTCAGAAAGAAATATCAGTGCTTCCACACCTGTCACGATGAGGTATGAAACAGCTATCAAGCTATTTTAGAGATTGTTATGTTCCTTAATATGCCATATTAAGTTTCCTTTGATTTTCATATACGTGTAGCTTATATTAATTTTGATTTACTTTTTTTCCCTAACTCAGGCCTAACAATATTGCACATTTTTAACTCTCAGAAGGGTGAAGCAATCCACTTTCATTAGGAAAATGCATGAACTACAATGGAATATACAGCAAGGGATATAAAATCTTGAAAGTAAACAAAAAAATTTCATATAATGCCTTAAAGTAATTCTTAATGCAGGGTTCCATTTTCCTAGTTCATAAAATAAAAAGGAATAAACTGTGTTAGAACTCTTCAATGCACTTTTCAGCTTCAATGGATAAAGTTGTATAGGTCTCTTTTTACCTGGATTATCAGTGCCTGGGTATTGAAATCATGATCCTTGTGAACTGAAATTTCATCTTTGGTAACAAAGGGAACTGACAGAGCTTTTTAGAAGTTAGCACCGTTATTATGAAACCTCTTCCTATCTCAGCATTAAACCACTAGAGCCAATTATGGCATGACATTGTTTTGACAATTAATGCTTAAAACAAATACTTTACAATAACTGTAATGTAAGAACATGATAGCTATTCGTTAATAGCATATCTTTCTTTTCAGTATACTCTAAAAAATGAGTCCTTTAGGACATAAGAAGTTATTGCTTTTAAGATATTTGTTGTATCAGAGAAGTGCCTGGCCCTGCATAATTATTCCATTATAAAGCTGCATAGCTTTTATTAATTCCAAAAGTCTAGTTCCAACTATTGTCAGCTCCTGTGCCACCAGACCTAGGAATATTAGGAGTGGCTGAAAATGTGCAATACTCACAGAATTATGCACATAGCTCTTAATTACAAAGAAACAGTTCACAAACTGAAAAGGAGTGAAAAAGAACATCATAAAACTAGAAAGAGGGCAAGTCCAAAAGCTGAAAGCCAATGAAGGAAAATAAAATTGAGTTTCCTTACTCATTAAGATGGCTTTGACATATGTACTATTGCTGTAGTGAGCAAATGAACCTTTTGGTATCTTTTACTGTAACATCAATAGAAATGGAACAGTTATTATCAAGTGTGATTTCTGTTTAGATTTGTGTCAGACCAGTGTTTTGTATCCTCCAAAACTTTCCAGACTCTTTGAAAATGATTTTTCTATTTCCTAATACCTATGCTTTGTTCAATTGATGCTAGATCAGGCTTGTACTGTAAAAGATGGGGAAGGAGCAAATCTGGTCAAAGCCAAATACCTGAGGTATTGAGGCATGTACAAAACTTCGTATAATGAATGTATGCTTTTTGCAAAAAGTAGGATAACACCAGGAGGCAATAGGATCTGCCAGGCCATTGCTGGAGACAAAGCCTGTTCCTTCTTCACTATTTGACCTGCAAATTTTCACAGCACAAATTCCAGTGATAAGCATGAAATGAAAATTAAAAGTGACAGAATATGGCTGCAGCCTCTAAGAAAGTTTGCTCATTTGTGAGCATTTGGTGAACACAGGTTCAGCATGAAGTTAGTGTCCCAGAAAAGTGGCATGACATCCCATATAATAGGGTTATGCTTATTGATTAACTACATCTAAGATTGTCTGACAGAATCGCAGCTTAAAGATCAAACTTGCTTAATCTGCGTGTAGCACTGGTAGAGCTAAAATTGTAAACATAGTATTTATTCCATCTCTTCATCAATAATGTTAAATACAGGTTTTACAGAGGTGATTGAAAACCTATGCCTAGGATCGTGTGAAAATATGAAATGGAACATTGATTAATAGTTATATTTTAAATAAGTTACTTGAATATCCTCATTTTTTCTCTCCCTAGTCTTCTTTCCAATGAAGTTCAGCACTTTTACCTTCTGACTATTGAAACTCTTCAGAGAAAGCAGTACTTCTTTGGTAGTAATCAGAGGCCTGAACGGCATGGGATCGCTTCCCTGGTTTTCTAGGTTCTCAGATTAAAAGACAGTTGATTTTTTTTTCTGGGTTGTCTCCAGTTATAATATGTCTGAAATGTAGCTTAGAATAAAATCTTCAAACAGAGGTCCAGGCTGCAGTCAAAAAAATTATTTTGAAGGTTAGCAGTGTGACTTGAAGGACAGGCACAAACTGGGGAGATTTCAAAGGACAGGGAAAGGTCACAGTATGGAAAAGGGGCTTGCAGGTAAAAAAGACAGAACAGAGGGATGAACTAAGGAGGCAAAGAGGACAATAGGTCTGCAGAATATAATACATAGTGAAAACTGAATCCATAAAAGATGGAAAGCAACACTAGAATAATAAAGATAATACTACCTGTGCACTGCAAAGTCTGATGAAAAATTAAAGAGGAGATTCTTTCAAAAAAGGCTATTTGAAGACAAAATGTGGATATAGAGAAAATTTCTGTAGAACATGATCAGAAAGCTTAGAAAACATGGGAGGAAGAAATAAAAGGGAATTCTCTAAAGTAATATAATTGACAAGGTTGACAGCCTCCTAACCAAACTGAAGAAGATAATGAGCATGTGGAGTTACATATTTTTAAATCTGTTGAACAAATGTAATACTTGAGAATGCAAAATGCATTAATGAGCTTATTTGCAATGCCACTGACCATGGAGAATTTTAGAAGGGAAACAAAGCTTTTCTGACAAATATTGCAGGAAAACTAAAGCAAAATATCTTTGCTTTGGAAGAGCATAATTCTTGCAAAGAAGTTAGATGACTGATTTTTTTAAATATGTCAGTGTTGATTAAGTAGATCAAAATGCTAAATGAAGCACAGATATTGAAAAATAGTCATTCCAAGTACTTGCTTAGAGTTTCCTCATACAAATGGGGAATTAGACACATAGCAATACATACACTAAAAAATGTGATGAACATTACATTTCGAAATACAATTTTTCTAAAGCTGAAGAAGGATTACCATTAAGCAATTTTTTTTTCTGTGATTTTGCCACTGGTTTCGAGAAATATTAAAACTTGTTGTGATGTTATTTGTTGAAGACAGTAGATATCAGTGTGTGACAAGTCATAGAGAAAGACAGAGGGCATTTTCTCTTTCGGTATGAATCTCAATCCACTGAGGCCAGTTAAAGGCTAATTTTGATGGGTCTGGCAAGAGTGCAAAGATGGAGACAAGCTCTTTTTAGTGTTACCCAGTGGCAGGCAATGGGTATAAGATGAAACACAGCTTGTGAGGCATCACTGTGGTCCCCTCTCAGATGCTGGGGTGCCACTGGGATTTGTTTACATGCACAGGTGAAGTATCATGTATATTTTTCTTACTAGAATTAACCCATCAAAATGCATCAGTAAAGACTTGTGTTCTTAGGAGGGCTAGCTTTGCAAACTCTCTTCAGTGAACGAAGATGGAATTGAATATCTGAGAGGTGTTTATAGCAGCACTATCTGGTTAATCAATCTTAAAACAGTTGGATGTCTTTGCTATTTAATGAAATTGATATATAATACTTATGATTACACCAATCCATTTCTTCATTTTCAGAACTTTTAAGTTGACCAATGCCTGTTTTTTACCTGATTGCCTCTGAAATCACAGTGGAATCTAAATACAAAGCTGAGGCTAAATATTTGTGTTTTTTTCAAAAAAAGGTGAGCTTTTGAGATGATAAAGTACTATTCATCATGGAGCCTTTTACTTGATTTTTTTTCTTCTTTACAAAGTGCCTAAACTTTTAACTACTCTTAGAAATTACTTGCTGATTTCACCTTCTTATAGGTAATATCAGAATACAAAATGAAATTTCTCTTTGAGCCTTCCTAGTCACAAATTCTTACTCCTTTTCCTTACTCTCTTTACTCCCTTTATCTTTCATCTGCATCCCTAGAGTACCCAATTTTGATTGAAAATGTTCTTAATCTCTAGACTCTGAATTCTGTGAATCACAATCATATTGCTGTTGATGGTTTAGCCTTCTTAATGGTTATAAATATTTAACACTGGGTGCCATTAGACTAATTAGTGGCGTTCTCGCTAATCATTTCACATGTGGACTCTTACAAAATTTTCCTGTTTAATAATTGACACTCAAAATCTGTTAAAAAACCCCATCATAAAAATTTGTTCTACAAAGAACTTCTTGCTATTGTACCATCTCATCACCCAGTGCAACCTCGAGAGCTGAAAGGTGCATCTCCACATGGAGAATCCAGCTTTTCTTTTTTTTCAGTAGCCAGCTGAAAGTATAGATTTTAAAGCACAGAAATACATCTACAAACTACGTATGTAAGCTGTGCAGTCTGTAGGCTGCTACTTGCCAGCTGTTAACACATCAGCTCAGGCTGACACGTGCCTATGGATGTGCATGGGCCAGCAATTACATTTGCTTACCACTCACATACATGAAGTGGAATGAAGCAGCTGGTGCTACCAAAACTTTGACACAAAATTAGCAAAAAGTTACCTGAAAGTAGGATGAGTTAGTGGTCTTGCCAAATACACATATCCTGATCAGGTTTTATATGTGTTTACATGTTTACACTGTATTTCACAGTGTTTCCAAGTAGTACATATGGAAGCTAGTGGGAATTAATCAGTAATTACTGCATGTAGGCAGCATGGCACTAACACTCTGCAAGATGGTCATCTCCCCTTCCCCACCAGGAGCCATCCATCAGGATCTTTTCTGACATTATTTGCTTTATTCAAATTATTGAGTGCTTTTATTTTTTCATGTGAATAGGATAAGCTTGTTTTAGATCTACCTTTTGTGCTGTATGCAGTGTCTGCCTGACACTTAAAAATACCAGTCAGAAAGTAATCAGCTGTTTGTTCCTCCATGTTTGCCTTTCAAAATCATTGCTGACCTTTTATAACTGAATTCAAGTGGTTCTTTGCATAGCCTGCTTTACTGAGCCTCAGCACCTTACCTCTGTTTGGTGAGATAAAGCAAGCAAACATAATTTTCCCCTGATAGGAGTCGGTGAAAGCCAGCTAGGATTCTCAGAGGAACCATGTGGGAGATCTGCAAGGTAGTAATAGGAGAGCAGGCAGAGTCTGCGGTCAGAAGTGATGGTAACATATCACATCATAGATATTTTGGAGGAATACCTCTTGAATTTCATTTGCAACTATTTGATGCATAGGTTTTCATTCTGTCTTTTCTAAGATTTCAGTCTTTTAAGAATCCTTGTGCTGTGTCAGATCATGAATTTTGCATGACTTTTTTATCTCCATTCCCTAATAATGCCCTTCACTAAGACACAAAGACCTTACAAAATCAGAGCTGTAAGTGTCATTTCAGTGTGGCTTTCTCAGGTGGCAATTTCAGTTATCTACAAATATTTGTGAGATAGAAACCAATCCGAAGTTATATGTTTCAGATATCCTAGAACTTTATGTCAAAAGGATGAAGACGGAGAATGAATTTCCACACAGAAAAAGGACAGTTGTAGATGTTTCCTCTTTGCTTCAATCTTACCCTATTTCAATGTGTGCAGTGAAATAAAAAGTAAATGACCTGTTAAAACTCTTCTGTAAAAACATCTTTTCAAACTTACTCAAGCTTACTTCAGGCTTCCTTATGAATGTAAAAATTAACAACAAAATCACACATACACACACAAAAAAAAAAAGAAAAAGAGTGAACCTACCACCAAGTACATAAAAGTGAAATCCAAGTTGTCTTTTAATACCAGGACTGATGAGGTGTGAAAAACAAAGAATCCATTCTGACGTACAGATCTCATGCTTTAGTTTTCAGGGCTGAGAGAAGAAATAATCCTTCACAGGTATCAAACAAAAGCATATAGTTTGGGGTGGTTTTTTTTTTAATTCTTTGCATGCTGACTAGATTGCTAGTCACCCTCAATTCTCAAATCATGATCAAAGTTTAATGTAGGTTTTATATAATTTTAATCAAGTATTTAACAAAAAAAAACCCACCATAACTAAACCACATGAGATTAAACCACAAAAGTTCTATGGAGATGGCAGAGAACATTTTTTAAATTATGCTTCCACAATATTACTGAAAGTTACACATTTTGAAAGCACCTACTTTGTACTAGGCAACTTAAGCCTAGTTTCAAAACCCTTAAGAAGCCTTAATCACATGGATTTTCAATATCACTGAGGGCTAACATACACAGAGAAGTTGTTTGAGGGCCGTGTGTTCCCAAGCCTCCGCTGCTATGCAGTAATTACCTTCACTTTGCAATAATTGTGATTTAGTCCACAGCAAATGCATAGCCGTGGAAGATAATTTGACCCACAATTAGAATGCCAAGATGACTTCACACACCATGGAGGGAGCAACTGCCAATGCCACTGGTATCCAGTAATTTCTCTGCATGTCTTCTTTGTATATACTGAGTATAATTCTAAATAATTTCCATTTCAAAAGTGCAAATAAGTACCAGAGAGAACTTTTTAAAGCCAGGCATACTCCTTCTAGTATCAAATACATAAGTATCTTTAAATGCTTTTTGAAAGCAGGATTTAAAATTATTTATTTATTGCATAAATTCATTAATGTTTCCTTTTTAATCAAGTATTTTACTCAGTATGTTGGAAAAGGAAGAAATCCTTATATAAGAATATAAATACTATGCAAAGTTGCATTTTTATCTAATGTGGAAGATACATTTTCATACTGTTCAGTATAGGTTGCTTAAATCTAGAGTACTAAAAACAGTCAAAACAAAAGTTTTGAAGTGCAAATGTACAAACTCAAAAAATTCCCCAAAACTTATTAAATTTAATTTAATAAAAATTGGTCCCATTTTATAAGTTAGGGAAAGACAGTTTAGAGTACACCAGGAAAAAACCCCAACTTTTTTCCACTATGATTTACAAAAAAATCATGTTTGCAACAGCTTTTTAGCTACAGGAGCATTGAAGTTTTGAGATGATTGAGTCCATGATTAATACTACAATATATATGTTTTATTGTGGAAATAATGTTAATAATGAAATGTGAAACTCAGGAATCATCAAAAATATTGGGAAAACCAAAAAAATTTGAAGTAGACTTTCCTGTTCCAATACAGAAAATGTATAAATATTTTCTGTTGTGTGATTTTCTCAGGTGCATTTTTACAATGTATGATAGCTATTTCAGTTAAGAAAATGTTTAATTACATTTTTTTAATGGATTCTATCTTGGCAGTTTTTGCATCTATACTACTTCCAGTTTCCATGCTTGCTCTGATTTAATGTCTGAGAAATTACATCAGTGAGCAAAAGGAACAGACATGTGGTGTAATTGTCTTTCTAGTTCAGACCCTTTTATGATGGTAAAAATATATTCCAGAAAGGCAAGTAATAATCAATTACTCAGGTTAAAAATCTTAAAACAACCATCTTCTCATAGGAGAAACAGACTTTGGGAGTGGAGTTTGCATATTTTTAACCTGTCACTGCCAGTCAGAGGGGTAAAAATGGAGCTTTGGGTCCTGTTTACCACATTGCTGCCTCAGTGAGTGTGGCATGTGGTTGGTGTTCTGCATGAGCTGGGTTCTGAATTTCTGACCAGCCACAACTGAAGTTTTCACACAGATTTAAAACTCACCCTCATGCAAGACAGTAGAACAATTTCCAGATATCTTCTTCTCTGATTTATTTATAGGTGGAGTTAGAAAGTCAAGGTATGTCTTTAAAACTCCATTGAAATTCAAACAGGGCAGGCTGTAGAAGCAGCTTTCTGAGCCGTGGCTCCCAGAGTGCCGGTTGGGGTGGTGTCAACCTTAACAGTAGGAGCCCTTACAGGCTCCATCCTTGCCTGACCCGACCCTTCGTGTCAACTACAATTAGATTAATTGTGGTCTCCGGAGAAAAGCAAGGGCTTTAAATACAGAACACTTAATGAGTTCCTGTAGTGCTATGACGGGAAGCTGGGATGAGCCTGTGCGTGTTTTGGTGCGTGGCTGGATGACAATAATTGATGTCCTGTCGTGGTTGTCAGCTATCTCTCAGTTTAAGCATATGGCATCTGACTGAGCGAACAGCCCGGCGATACGTCACTGTCAGCGCCAGGGTGTGTCTTTTCTCGGTACCTGATGAGACACCAACATCAAATTACAGTAGGCCTGGGAGCTGATTCTCCTCTTGATTAATGACACTAATTGAAGTTAAAGTCTGCGCACACATCAAGGGCAGAACGGAACCTTCTCCATTTGTCTCTTTCCACACAGCTGACACCCACTCTTGGTGGAGAAATTCCAGCGAGCGTAGGCTTATAAACATTTACAGTTCCTGCTTTCTTGCCATGAGATGATAATAAATCCCACCATCATATCAATTTTGATGGGAGATATTTGCACTCTGCCTTTTACATATTTATCTATTTATTTATTTTAAGGAAAAGCTCTGGGATCATACATATTGCATTCTGTTAAGCATTTCTTTAAAAAACCCAAATTTTACTAATGATAATAGGAGTGACATCTTACATGCTAATTGATTGAAATTCAAAAGTTTGGATCAGACTTAACATACAGAATAGTTTTCAAACCTGTCAGTAAGAACAGATCAGGTTTCGTGTGCTGTTGTGTTTGTACTAATTTTTTAGTTATTGATGACAAAAGTGCAAATCTCTGTATTAATGTTTGACTATGCCTGGAAACATGGAATAAATGCAGTAATTGTTTCGAATTTATAAGAAAAGTGAACTCTTCCAGCTCAAAACTGATGGAACTTGTTCTGATTTATGCTACTTAGACAAAACTAGTTAACTAACAATTACCTGTCATTTTAAAGGAAACAATGAATAGCTGATAATGACTGGGTAGCTTGAAATCCTTGGTGTTGTACAGTTCATATCTTCTTTACAACCTTGTTTTTTTGTTGTAGTGAGCAGTGCAGGCCTTTCACAAAAATTTCCGAAAGTTTTAAGTTTGGACCTGTTTAAAATAGTAACTCGTAACTGCTATTAGCAGTTTGAAATAAAACTAAAACCTCTTAAGATAAAATACTAATTGCTTCTTAACCATTCAAAGATATAGCTTTTTGACCTGGGTTTTTTTGGCTTACTCAAAGGAACTCCCAGATTAATGTGAAGCCTGTGTAGACTGCAAATCTAAGGTCTTCTAAGAGCATCGGTAAACTGAAGTTTTATAAAAAATATGATTTGCAACCACTGTGAGAGCAAGACTTTTTCGCTGTGAGGGTGACAAAGCCCTGGCATAGGTTGCCCAGAATGTCTGTTGAGTCTCCTTTCTTGGAGATATTGAGAAGTCACGTGGACACAGTCCTGGGAAACCACCTCCAGGTGATCCTGTTTGAGCAGAGGAATTGGACAAGATGCCCTCCAGTGGTCCCTTCCAAACTCAGCTGTTCTGTGAATCTATGACTTATGTTAAGAATAAATATTTTACTTGTTAAGGGGCACTTTCCCCAGCTCCTTCTGTAGCAAGAAAATCTGTATAGCAAGAGGCCTGTTATAAGCATTGCATCTGAAAGAGGGAAAATGTACACCTATATGTTAAGTCCTTCATGATGTAAGCACATGATGTAAGTACAGTATGGTCTTTCTGTTTAAATTTGTATTTTTTTTTAAGAACAGAAGGGACTGATGTTCTGATATTTACTATACAATACTCATTTCCAGAAATTGAGAAATGATTGGAGAAAAATATTAAAAACTAAAATAACCTTTTTTTTTTTTTGGTACTTCAAGCAGTGAAAAATCAAATTTCTATAAGTATTTAATTTCATCAACATTTTGGTACTGTTTTCAGTACAACCAGTTGTTCTTGCAAGTCTTTGAAAAGCAGACAACAACTTGTTAATGTTCTTTCTACAAAGCAGATCCAAATGTGGGACACTATTTTAGTAATAGTATCCTTAGCAGCGGAGTTAATTCAATTCTCATGTTTAGTATGTTAACGTGTCCTGCATACAGCTTTATTCTGCTACTTAAAAATGAGAATTGTAAATTTCCACATATATTAATGTTGGTTTGGGATTTTTTTGTGTGTGTGTGTGTTAGGAAGAGATTCAGACTGATACTGTAAGGATCATCAGGTGAAAGAGGAAGTGGAGTCAAAGGAAGTTTTGTGAGTGATAGAAAATGTGTCCATCATTAGGATGTCTGGGTGCTATGTCAAACAGTTAAGATAAAGTTACTAGATATAAAAAGCTAAAGTTTATTAGAAATACTTTTTTAGTAAGATTTTAGTTAGAACTTTACCTAAGTTTTTTTCTTTAAAGTTACTGGAAACTGTTTGGCTACTTGAATTTTTTTCTTACTGTCTCCTGTAGTGAGAAGACTTCAAAGAGTCTGAAAGCCAAAGTCTTCTGTACTGAGGGACCAGAATAGCTGGACAACATTGAACCCGAACACTGTGGAATGTGAGTTAATGGAAGTGGGGAGGAATTGTCCAGTTTTCATTAGTGCAGCCAAGAACAATAATAGTACAGCAGGACTCGATAAAATAAGGTGTCTTATTCAGAGTAGTCTGTACTCCTGTCTGTTTAAGGAGTCTGTATCTATCAACCTTGCTGTAGGACAATTAAGTGGCAAGAAAAATAATCACCCTGCCTGCTGCTAAGTTTAGAAGTGTAACCTCATTCAAACCTAAGCCAGAGATAAGTGCCCTGAAATGCCTAAAAAAGCAATAGTGTCCCTTGGGTTTGTAACTCTCTGCTTTTGCCTTTAAAACAGATGGAAATCCGTGCCCTGCATTTTTCACAGAGGTGGGCTGATTATCTGGCCATGGGAGCCAGGGGTGTTTCAGTGCCACTGGTTCCTAGGAGGGAAGAGGAAGGCAATGTATGGTTGCAAGCAGACTGTATCCATCAAATTCCTTCTTTCACGTCAGCACATATTTAGACAGGCAGTGTGTCGGTACTTTGAATTACTGCTTGCTGCACACAAGCAGAGGTTATATTCCCCTATGCATATATTATTACACAAAGGTTTTGGTTCCTGTGGTGGCTATAAATCAGTTTTTCACATTGTAAGCTGGTAAGGATTGTCTGCTCCAGGAAGTTAGTATGTTACACAGAATGGGGTAAAATTACTTTACTGGTCAGTTAAAATTATTGTACAAGGCCACACAGCTGTAGGTTTCTTTGTGAAGACCTGTTAACCCATCCCCACTGACAAATGCAGTTTAATACAACAACATGACCTCTGTCTGGATTCACAGTACTAGACATGAACTAATATTTGTAATATTGTAAGAAAATTTATATAATTCATGAACACATGGCTGCTAAGCCTGGGTGGTCCTAAATTACAGAACAAATTTACTCTAAAAGGTCTATAACAACTTCTGTGTTGTGTCCTGCTCTGTTCTATTTTAGGGAACCAAGTATCAGTGAGAAGAAATGCACCATAAATTCAAATCCAATTTACTGAACATTAAATTTTCCCGCACAAAGTAGAGTTTGGTTGATTTGGGTTGTTTTATTTTGAATGGGTTTTTATATCATCTACAGTACCCCTACATGGACGAGGCAGGGTCAAGAAAGGCAAAAATCCCTATAGTTAAGTGAAAATATATAGAGAAATACAGAGCAAAGTGTCTCAAAAGCTCTAGTGTGCAGTGCAGTAGAAAAGCATATAAAGAGTACAAGTTCAAATGAAAAAAGGAAACTGGAAAATAAGTGAAAACTTGAGGAGCAATTAGCTAACATTAAGAAGAACATTGATAAGTATATCCAAAGCAAGAAGCCTTTTCGTTTTGTTGCAGATTTAGGGAAGTAATTATAGATGATGAAAACATTACAGAAAAGCACTTGATTTATTTACTCAATTGAAAACAAACATCCTTCCTCATTCTCTCAGAGAAAGAGTAACAACAACAATAAAAAAAGCAGTGAAGAGCTACTAATAACCAAAGGTAGGTTTTTTAAAAATTTCTCCCCCCCTCTAAGCTCTGAAAGAATACAGAGGTAAAACAACTTTTGGTATGTGGATCATCCAGATCACAGTGACATCCCACCAAGAATGAAGCTACTGACTTGACAGTCACAAAGATGTCTGGGATTAAATTTGCACAACAGGACCAAAGAGCAATAAAGGAGATATACAGAAAGAGCTTGCAACTCTTGAAAGTGTAAAATCACAGATGGATGTTCTTTTCAAGAGTCAAATATTAAAAGCTGAGTGTACTTAACAAGAGGAGGAAAAATAGATTTAATGTGAGAGACAAAAACAATTCCTGTCAAATAAGTATGAGGAATAACCTCCCAAGGGAAAATGATGATGCTCCTTAACACAACACTTTTGTAACTGGGTTGTGTAACATGTTCCAAAACATACAATACTGAAGGGAACAATTCTGCACTGTCAGGCCATTAATTTGTTACTCTTAATAAACCTCTTCTGTAATATGGCTATAAAATGTAAAATGCACAGATACTTTTTCTTCTTGACAGCCTAAGCACTTCTTAGTGTGTGTAGCACTTACACACACTCAGTGATCTACATGCATAATTTATTTATCCATGTCAAAAAATGAGCCACAAGTGTTTTCAGTAAGAGAGTTAATCAATAAGTCTCAGAATATATCATCGTGAAAGGGATGCTTTGTTTGTTGACTTTAAGACCATCCAGGACTTTGTCAACTTGATTTTTTTCAAAGATATTATCTGAGGAATGGACTCATCTAGATCATTTACTGCGTATAATTTGAATTTACCTGAATGATGTTGACATCGGTGATCAGATAGTCATGTGCTTATCTTGTTTCAGATGTTTTTAGTACATCATTGATTATATATTTCTTTTTGGGGCTCAAAATCTAGTCTAAATAATGTTGTTTTCACTGAATATGATTATGCCAACTTCATAATCCTTAAGACAAAAGACTTCTAAGGAACTCTCATGTTCTCCTACTTTTGATTTTTGCTGTCTGGAGAAAAAAACTATTTTAGTTTGAATTTTTAAAAGCTTTTTCTTCCTTTTATGAACGTATTTTTAGAATCAGTAACAATTGAACTTGTACCAATTTTTCATTTTCTTTCTCTTACCTGAGACAAACCTTCCTATACAAAAGGAATACAGACTTGTGTTTTGTGGATGCTTTTACTTCTGTATTTCAGGAGTGAAAATAAATCATAGCTCATTACACAACAGGAAGGAAAAAAGAGGGGAATGGGGCAGGAAGATCTATAGATTTTTTGACCTTGGCTTCTTTCTAGTCATCATTATATTGTCAATCATTGTGGTTTTTAATAAGCATATTAAGTAGTGGAAGACTGAAGACATTACTGAGAAGAAGGACCTTTCTCACTTCTCCCAGTAGTATATACATAGAAGAGGGGCTTGAAGTCATCTCTGTACTTACTGTATTTCAATGCACAGATGAATGATTACTCAAATTGCTTATTGATCATAACCAGAGACTTACACAGCTAATTACATAATATATTGAATGCATGTATTTCTGCCTAATTAGTCATGTGCTTGCTAGATGAGATGTTTGTGTACATTATATTGATAGAATACATAACAAAATAGGAAACTAGCTTCTATCAAAGTACAGACTTTAATAAGTACCTAGACAGTAATGCCAGCATTAAGTCATTAATGTAGAAAGCAAGCCAATTTGATCTCTTTGTCAATGGCGAATGGAAAATATATTTCCCATTTATTTAAAAAAAATCAGAGAGAATAATTTCATAAAATGAAAAATTTAAAGGAATCTCTTACTTTGCTGATGATTATATTACCCCTTCTATTATTATACTAATGATTATATTACTCCTCTGTTCACCTTTGCCTTTTTCTGCTTGAAAATCCTGTGTCCTTTCCTATAGTTCTACACAGAATACTATAGAACTCTGTATAAGGATCTAAGATGCTACGTTTTATCATAATGGAATTCCTCTAATTTGGAGAAAATCAGAAAAACAAACAAACAAACAAACAAAAACCACAACAAAAAAACCCCACCAAAACAGATGAGACTATAAGATGAGGTTCCTTTCTTTCCAGGCTGCCAGCACTGGCTCACGAAGGACAGAATAGATCTTACGCAGTGAAATGCTGATTTTTATGTAATCTTGAGACTTTCCGACTAGGAAGCTGCTGGATTGTCTGGAAGAGGCAATGCAAGGAAGTCTGGGATTTAGGATTGCTTTTTTAAGGAAAAAAAGAGTTTAACTGTTAGCAATGGAGAAGGCTGCTGTGCCCATATATAACAAAGCAGCAAAATGCTTAACACTTGGTATGTGCAGTAGGCTGGAGTAAGGAACATTTTTTCCAGGCATTTAAACAACTGGAATCTTAAAGGGAAAGGGAAATACCGTATTGCCATGTCTGAGAACATCCATGCTTTTTGCTCATTTTGTCTTTTTCCTTAGTCTCACATCCGATTTTGATCCAAATATGCTTTCAAGCAAATGGTTGTTGCCCAGCTAAAGACAAAAATGGGTCTGAGTTGGAAAGCCACAGTCTCTTCTGTTCTTTCATGTAAAGGAGTATTCAGAGACGATCAAAACTTTCACTGTCACAAGTGTCCACTTTCAAAAGGGACCATAATTGGCAGGATTAAACAGCATCCTCAACCTGTTGACCCAAGCCCAGTTACTACCATACTGCATTTTGAGAGATCTGAAGGGTATTTCCTGATGGTTTGTGAACCTTTAGCTGTCTGTAAAATTGCACTTGAGAATAGCTTCAAAATCTCTATCTGAAGCTGTGATCTGGTATTGTCTGACTCAATAGGGCTTAAACTCTGGCCTCCTAAATCAGTAAGTTCCATTTCTAAAATAGTATTGGTATTTGAAGCCTAATAAAGGTTGTCTTGAATGTGAGTGAGAATATAAGGAAAATTAGCAATGAATACCTCTCAGTCAGTTCCATTCTGCTGCCAAAGACTTTTGCTTGTCAGGAAAACATATATAATCTGAATAAGTCATAGATCTGGTTCTTCAGCCAAAACAAATTATAAATTAAGAGAGTGAATAGATAATTGGAAATTTTTGCCACATAAAGTAATGACAGGAAAAACTGATTCTAGAACCCTCACTACAAGCAATCACCATTTCGTTAGGACTGATGCATTTATTATGATTGTGATTTATTATGACTGTGAATTGTAATATATGACAGTTACACAAGCACTCCATTTTACTTGCAGTGGTCTAATTCTTTAACTGAAAGACTTGGAATCTGTCTGGTATCTTTTCAGATACTTAGGAAAACTGTAGGGTAGCATACTTCCTAGAATACTGAGAGAAATGCATATCACACTCCTCTACTAATAGCCAGTGCCTACAGCTGAATATATTTCAGGCCAGGAAGCATTAGGACCTACAAGGGGATCAGAAAATCATCAAGAAGAGTGAAAACTGCTGTAGTTTAACCCCAGTCAGCAACTCAGCCCCACACAGATGCTCGCTTGCTCCATCTTGGTGGGATTGGGGGATCAGAAGGGTAAAAATAAGAAAACTCATGGATTGATATAAAGACAGTTTAACAGGCAAAGCAAAAGACATTCATGCAGGCACAGTAAAACAAGGTTTTCATCCAACACTTCCCGTGGACAGGCAGATGTTCAGCAGTTACCAGGAAAGCAGGGCTCCCAGCTGGGATCAGCTGTCCTGGTTGTGTCCCCTCCCAACTTCTTGTGCACGCCCCAGCCCACTTGCTGTCAGGATGGTGTGAGGAGCAGAAAAGGCCTTGGCTCCGTGGAAGCCCTGCTCAGCAGGGATGAAAACATCCCCATGCTATCAACACAAGCACAGCCCCATACCAGCCCCTGTGAAGAAAATGAACTACCCCACCCAAAACCAGCAAAAAAACATAGGTTAAAAAATGAAAATCATAATCATGGAACAAGATGTCTTTTGAACTAATTTTTGAGAGCTAAAGATTGGGGGTTTTTGCTAGGTGGAGGAGCACCCTTCTTCTTTGAAAACAGAGTAGATGTTGTTTGCTGAAAATTCCTATTGGCTTATGCATCTGAAGAATCACATATGGGAGAGCAGCCCCTCTGTGCTTCCTTGAGGGGAGCTTGGTTTGCAAGATAAGTGCCTGAAAATGGAATTCCTGTGAGTGTGTCAAGATGCAGTTTGTAGGAGCCTTGACAGTTTGCTCGTAAAAGCTGTGGAGAGGTTTAAGGACTGTGATTTAGCTTTTAATCTAAATTTTTTGATCAATAACAATTTTAAGAGCTTCATCTTTCATTTCTGAAACACATGGGCCTTCATGACCCATGGATATGGATCCTATCAGTTTGTTGAAACATTAAGTGAATCTCCTCTGTATCAGTGATCTGAATATAATGTGTTGTAATAATTAAAGGATAAAACACAGGTGTTTCTTAAAAGGCACATAGACAATAGAAACACTGACATGTATTTTGTATAGTCCTATAACCTGGAATGGAATTTGATGAGGTCATAGTGTACAGTAACTAACAATTAAATATTGCATTTTTCTTTTCATTCTGCTCTTCACATCTTTTAGATATTTTATTTCAAACACACTGTTTACAAATGTAAATTAAGGCGTATATTATATGTCTGACAATGGTCAGGAGCAACAGAGCAACAAAGAATTTCAGTATGTTGGAGACAATAAAGGAAAAAGGTGACAATGAAAGGCAAATAGTACCTAGGAGTTTTAATTTAATTTAATACAATTGCCTAGGCACTAAAACAATAATAATACAAATCAGTTTTCCCCAGTTGAAACCAAACAAAACAAGCTTCGTTTTCTAATGAATACAGCAACCTTTCAGTTTATCACTGTCCTTTTAATAAGGCAGATCTTAGTGCTGTTGGGTATCATTTAAATTAACCTTGTTGAGATTAAGGTTGATGAGAGCATTTATCAGTGTGATCTAAGAGGAGAAGGTTTTGTTCAGAAATGCTTTCTAGTTTACTACAATAACTTTGATAAACTCTTTTTCTTCCTACTTGAGTGGAAATTTCTGAATGGAAACCTGTATATATGGTGTATTGAGTATTTTTGCACACTTTGAATGTCTTCACTTTTCAAAATTAGAATGAAACATGCGTGTATGTAAGTATGGCAATATATTTTCCCTTGGCTTATACTCCTGCTAATTTGAAGAGGGTTTCACAATGTGTAATTTAAGGTGATGCTTGGGCTACTGTTTGTTTAATTCACACTTTTTGTCTTCTTTTTATTATTTTTATCCTCTGTTCACATTTTTCATCAGTGCTCTGAACAATCTCTACCTTCTTAATTCCTACAGAATATATGAAGTTATATTTGAACTCATGTTCAGAATGCAAACTAAGTTCTCTTTATACCCTTGAGAAAGAGCAGTACTGCTATCAGGAATAATTAGGTTTTAATTGTCATTGACAAGTTGCTATTTATGTGACTACCTCAGACCTTGTTTACTTGTTCTTCATGCTTTCTTTCTTTCCTGTATTCAACACACCAGATACAGTTCGTATAACAGTTTTGATTTCTTGGATAAAATAACTAAACTCACAGTTACTAAAAGTACTAAAAAAAACCCCAAACATAAAAAACCTTACAACTTACTAGCAACCCCCCTTTAACCTTTCCTTATTCCTGTAGTTTATCTGAAATACATGGTGTTTTAATTCTATTAACCAGAGTAAAGAACAGAGAAGGTCAACAGATGCTGCACAGAAATTCCATAAAAGTGTTAAAGACTTTATCCCTTGGCATTGGTAAGAAATCAATATCTGGCCAGATTATGTGTTCTTTCAGGAGGAATATGGTGATGAAAAAAAGCTTATTCCTTTTATAAGTAATTATTTGCTTAAAAGACTCCTTTGGCCCTTCTAAACCCGATTGCTTTTTGAGCGTCATGCACAATCCACACTTATCTGTTTGTCTAATCAATAGGTGTTAGATGTTCATCCAAATCTACTAGCTGTGTCAGCTGTTAGGTCCCTATTCTTGGCTAAGACGTGCTACTATTTTACCATTTGAGGAAGACTTTTCTGAATGCTGTGGAGCTGCTACATTCATTTTAATTTGATGCAACTGCAAAAGGAGTATCAATATGCTCCACGGTATAAGAAAAATGGTGCAATGTTCTGGAGCCTTCCATCATGTCACTCTCCTTCAGTGTGCAGAGGTTCTTAGTTGTAAAACCAAACAAGGGTGTGGTCCATGAGCTAAATGCCTCTTATACAACCCCTTTTTTCCTCCCTGCTTCAGTCCCCAGTACCAAAAAGGAGAGAGTAAAAAGATTTAAGGAATAATTGAGGGATCACAGCTTTGTGCTGTAGTGCAGCAGCTTTTCACAGAGCAGAAGTGTTGAGGTGGTGGCTCCCTTCATGAAAGAACTATCTAGAGGCAGAGCCCTGTAAAGAGCCCTCAACTTTGTCCTACTTTTCTGATACCTTCTGTAATATTGAGCTACCCTGAGGGGGCGTTCTAGAGCTCATTTCTGTTGGATTATTTGTGAAAGGTGAAAAAACAGATGTGTCAGTTAAGGTAGACTGGGGATGGAAATCCTAAGTGATCAGTGGCTATCCAAAACACTTGGATGAGTGTCTCCATATCTGTGTATACTCTTGTTGGGTTTTTCCATATGCCCCCTCATAAAAGCTCTGCTTTTATTAAAATACTTCCTTCTTTCTTAATCAGAGAAAAAGTTAATGCATGTAAAGTCATTCTAGAGGACATTCTCAGAAACACAAGGAAAAAAACCAGAAGGTAAATGCCAGAGAAGGAGAATGTGTTTTGCTGCATTTACTCGGTTCCATTTTAAAATGCCACTGGTGTTTGGCATTTAGCCATTTGTTAGAGAAAACAGATTCCCATTCTCAGAGTCCTAATGATGTAGTTGAGATTAGAAGGGAAAATTATAATTAATTTTGTGTAAAGTCCAAAAGCAAAATGCACTTCAGTTAAGGGAAAAAAAGTAAAAATGTCCTATTTCAAGTGCTGGCATTCTTCAGAGTGATGATGGGGACATATACAGGAAGAGGAGCTAATGAGCTGCCGTTTTCTAATCAAAGCAGAAAAATCTAGTAGCAAAATAACAGGCTTCCCATTTCAGTGTCATTTACAAAATGACAAAAATAGCTCACTGCTTTCTCAATGAAGAAAGAATTACAAAATTTAGTGTTCATGAATATTTTTGTTGTCACTTTTCCTAATAGGTCAAATGTATTTGGTGTATTTTATGTAAAAATGACATATCTATCATATTTCTGACAGCTTATTGATTAGTCCAAGAGGGCAGGTATTGATAGATACTGTCTTTTTTAACAAGCTTTTCCAGCCGAGAAGCTCTTCCAGTTCCACACATGCGTATATTCATGTCTGACTATCTGTCTTGATTAATAATAGATACATGACATAATTAAGAACTGAAAGTTTTGTGCAGCACTGCAAGATGACAGTTTCTTGAAGAAACTGAAAAGCAAATATTGGGAAGTATTGATTTCATCGAATCATAGAATCAGAATGAGCCGGGTTGGAAGGGACCTCCAAGATCATCAAGTCCAACCCTTGATCCAACACCGCCGTGGTTACTAGACCATGGCACTGAGTGCCACCTCCAGTCTCATCTGAAAAACCTCCAGGGACAGAGAATCCACCACTTCCCTGGGCAGCCCATTCCTGATTACCCTCTCTGTAAAGAATTTCTTCCTAACATCTAACCTAAACCTCCCCTGGCAGAGCTTAAGACCATGCCCTCTTGTCTTGCTGAGAGCTGCCTGGGAGAAGAGACCAACCCCCACCTGGCTGCAACCTCCTTTCAGGGAGTTGTAGAGAGTGATGAGGTCTCCCCTGAGCTTCCTCTTCTCCAGGCTGAACAACCCCAGCTCCCTCAGCCTCTCCTCAAAGGACTTCACCAATCCTTCCTTTCACCAACCTTGTTGCTCTTCTCTGGACCTGCTCCAGCACCTCAATATCCTTCCTGAACTGAGGGGCCCAGAACTGGACACAGCACTCCAGGTGTGGCCTCACCAGCGCTGAGTCCAGGGGAAGAATCACTTCCCTGCACCTTTTGACCACACTGTTCCTGATACAGGCCAGGATGCCATTGGCCCTCTTGGCCACCTGGGCACACTGCTGGCTCATGTTCAGCTTCCTGTCAATCCAAACTCCCAGGTCCCTTTCTGCCTGGCTGCTCTCCAGCCACTCTGTCCCCAGCCTGTAGTGCTGAACCCTTATGGAAAAATGGTCTGCCAAGATGATATAATTGAAAACTATCAGAAACACTTTGAAAACTTGAGTAGGGAGAAACAGAAATGGACAAGAACGATAAACTAGGAAAACCTAGAAGGAAAGGTATGTTTACCTAGGAAAATATTGTTATACAGAAAGTGATACCAAGATAAGATCTACTCCCTAGATCTACTTCAAGTAATTCTCTAGTAAAT
Source organism: Lepidothrix coronata (assembly GCF_001604755.1). Lineage (NCBI taxonomy): Eukaryota > Metazoa > Chordata > Aves > Passeriformes > Pipridae > Lepidothrix > Lepidothrix coronata. The sequence goes on from NW_016690262.1 coordinate 857,179, forward strand.
TCTATATTTATTTTTATTTTTTTATGTCATCTGCTCCTTTATGTCATGAGCCAGTTAATCAGGTAAACAAGACTGATGAGTAAATCAAACTGGAAATCCTAGGAAAGAGCATCTCTTAAGGATTCTTGAATATCTAACCAGATGGAATTCCCTTTGGTTACTAATATTTTATAAATAAAACAATAACTTTGTATTCTAATTTTTCTGAGCTTTGTACTCAAACTTAGCAATAGTAATAATGTTTGCTATAAATCATGCTGTGGTAGCATTCTCAAGAGAAGAAGATTTGACATTAAATTTGTGTCTACTTCAAATAAGAGTAGCAACACTAACATTTAAAAGTGGAGTAGTCTTGAAAGATTATGTTGGGGATATTCTTCTTCTTCACCTATATATGTCTTCAATGAGTCAGGTTTTTTAAAACACCCTCTCCCCTTCACCTCTTCTCAACCTATAGGAAGGACATAATAAAATATATTATGTTCCATGATCATGACAAAACTATCATTATCCACTTCCTTAAGATTTTGACCTAACTTTAAAGAATAATTGTTGTCAATAGTTTGTAGTCTTGCCTTTTCTTACGCTTATTCAAATGTTTCTGAAACATTTTATTTTCTTTTTTTCTGTGAGACACACCCTTGTTGCTCACATTTCTCTACTTCAATTCTCCCTGCTAACTGCTCTTTTTTCCTGCTTCTGATCCTGCCTTTCTATTTAGTGTCTTTATATTTCTTTTTTTTTAACTGTCCCAACACTTCTGTATTCTCCATCACCACCTCTCAAGGCTCTGTGCTTCTGTGTGTATTAAATGTAGTAACAGAGGATTCCCTCTGTGTGTGAGAGACAAAAAGGGCGGGTGGTGAGTACACATGCACCTTCAACACCAGTTCAGTTCCCTGTTGAATTTTTAACCTAGTGTCTACTTTAATTCAGATTAGTCAGAGCAAATGCTGACTTGTTGAACATTGTAACTCTAAAGTTATGTGAAAATAAACAACCACATAAGAGACTAAAGTACTTACACTCTGAGTAGCAAATCACTGCAATGTGAATTCTACCCTTAGTTTGATATCTTTACTCTAATGACTAACATATAATCTTTATGTTTCAAATAGTTACAGGAGGTACAAAAGTTGGAAGGAACACACAATGACCATCAAGTCCAACTCTTAAGTGAATGGCCTGTACAGGGATCAAACTTATTAGCATTATTAGCACCATTCTCTAGATCCATGAGAATTAGGTTTCAAACAAATCTGTTGGATTTTTTGTTTGTTTGGTTTTATTTTATTTTTTTTTAAATGGTGAGAAAGATTTAGGCAAGGTATGTGAAATTAGTGAAAGAAACCATACCCTGATGATCTTACAATACTCTAGAACAGCAGGGTTAAACTATAACTGGAAAGTCTTGGTGGGTGACAAGTTGACCAGCAGTGTGTCCTTGTGTCCAGGAGGGCCAATGTTCTCCTGGGGTGCATTGGGAAGAGTGGCCAGCAGATCGAGGGAGGCGATCCTCCCCTGTACTCAGCCCTAGTGAGGCCACACATGGACTGTTGTGTTCAGTTCTGGTCTTCGCAGTTCAAGAAAGACAAGGAGCTACTGTGGAGGTCACAAAGATGATGAGGGGTCTGAAACATCTCCCTTATGAGGGGAAACTGCAAGAGCTGGGCCGGTTTAGTACAGAGAAAAGAAGACTGAGACAGGACCTCACCAACACATACAAATATTTCAAAAGTGGGTGTCAAGATGATGGTGCCAGATGCTTTCAGTGGTGCCCAGCAAAAACACAAAGAGCAATGGCCATAAATCAAAACACAACAAATTCCACCTCAAAATGAGGAAGAATTTCTTTCCAGTGAGGATGGCAGAGCACTGGAATAAGGCTGCCCAGGTTGGTCATGGAGTTTCCCTCTCTGGGGACGTTCCACACTCACCCGGAGGGATTCCTGTGTCAACTGCTTTAGGTGATCCTGCCTTGGCAATGGGGTTGGATGGGGTTATTTACAGAGATCCCTTCCAACCCTAACAATTCTGTGACTGTGCAGATGGAGTGTCTCCTTACAGCTTGACTCGGTTCAACTAAAGGATTTTGCAGTGAGCTAGATTGGATGCAGAATGAGATTTCATGACTTACAAGAGTTTTTAGAGTTTTGTTGATAACCCCTTGTTCATTCTCTGACTTCAGCAACTGAAAGACCCAGGGTAACAGATCTAAGTTTGTGATATATTGCCATATATTTCAAGCCTTTTTTTTTTTTTCTCAACTTTGTTGTCTGAAATGAACCCTCATTTTACTGCCTGATTTTTCTTGTGATTGTCTCTGCTAAACTTCACTTGGATATTTTAGTTTTACTGCAATGTTGTAATTTTTTTCCGATGTACAACTGCCTGAGCAGGTATTTCAAATCTACTCAATTTTTAGTCTCTGAAAAAGTAAGTGTATCTGGATGATTTTTGGAATTGCAATTTAGCTTCAAAGACTGTGAAAGGCAGTGAGTTGGACAAAAACAACCGTCTGCACTGATTTCACATTTAATAAGAATTTAGTGGTTTTTTTCATTGGATAAACAATTCAGACCTCCTATTTTAGAAACCTTCATCTTTCTTTCAAAAGTACATTTACCTTTTCCTTGTATAGAAATGTCTAAGTTGAAGTATTGAGTAGAAATTCAAATATGTATAGGCTGAAGATTATATATCTGGTATGGCTTCTTGTTTTACACAGAATGAAATGGTTTTTTGCTCCTATATTTGCACAGACAATTTTATTACAGAGATCAGAGATGTCTTTCAAATATATTCTCATATGTGTATGGTTTGCATGAAAGTAGTATTTCAAGAAACCTGAAAAATTGAATCGGGGAATGTTTAACCGTATCAATGTGAAGTGTGTATACAGGCACAAATATGGTTAAAATATGAGTATAAAAACAAGACATGAAAAATCCAACATTTCCTGTCAGTCTGCACAAATACACTTCTAAATGAAATGATGTGCCTTTGGAACAGCTCTCAGTGGTATATGATTTAAAATTGGGATAAAATGATTAATTGTCCTCTATGAATAAGATGATTAATTGTCCTCTATGAAGTGAATTTGCTCGCTTAAGCTGATAACCAGAAAAAAAAAAGAAACCCCCAATATTCCCCTTCTCTTGCCTTCACCCCATCATGATTAGGAGTGCTTGTACTTATGAGAGGTGCACCAATCCATGCAGGTCGGGCAGCAAGGGTAAGGAGGTTCATAATAGTGACGTACTGTTGACAACTTATGTAGAAATTATTCACCTCAACCCCAAGCAACTAACAGTAAAATGAAGTAACTGTTGAGAAAACTTCCTCAAAAGTCATCTTGTGCTGCTCAGATAGTAGAGGCCAAATGCAGTGGAAAAGTCACTCATTTCATGCGGGGTAGGGAAGCAGCAGACCTACAAATCTGCTAAAGGGGCTTAGTTAGAAGTGTTAGGAAGGAAAACAGGAGGGGGATGAGCAGAAACAAGAGCTACCTGCATGGAAGGCACAATTCACTTACAGGAAACACTGAAACCATACCAGTCTGTTATGGGCATATATGTGTTGGAACTGCTGAAGTGAGTCCAGAGAAGGGCAGTGAAGCTGGTGAAGGGCCTGGAACACAAGTCTCATGTGGAGTGGATGATGGAACTGCAGGTGTTCAGCCTGAACTACCCTAGAACTACCTGAGAGGAGGTTGCAGCCAGGTGGGTGTTGGTCTCTTCTCCTAGGCAACAAGTGACAGGACAAGACGAAACTGCCTCAAGTTACACCAGAGGAGGTTTAGACTGGATATTAGGAAAACTTTTGTCACAGGCAGGGTTGTCAAATGTTGGAACAGGCTGCCCAGGGAAGTGGTGGAATCATCATCTTTGGAAGTATTCAAAGAATGTCTAGATGTGACACTTGAGAACATGGTTTAGTGGTGAACATGGCAGTGTCATGTTAATGGTCAAACTCAGTGATCTTAGAGATCTTTTCCAACCTATGATTCCCTGTCCTTCCAGTTACAACCTAAATGTTGGTGTCCAGGCAGATTCTCTGAAAGATAGTACAGGACACCAGCTTCTCAAGGACCTGTGGATTTTGGGGATCAGATTATTTCTTGGTGATGATTCTGGGCAGTTTATGATCCACAAATATAGATACAGCCATTAGTCAGATTATAGAACAGTTAATACCTTATTGCTGGTTTATCAAAGACCTATCGAGTCACCTACTCAGCCCCCAAGATGATATTCAGAGGAGACATATTGAGGGGTATTGTAATGTGCAAAGCTGACAGCAGGGCATATTGAGTGGCACAAGGTTTATGTGCCCTGGGTATTGATTTAATTCATGTGGAATCTACATGCATATATAAGAAGTGAGAGAAACCAGTTATTTGTAACACTAAAACAAAGTTTTCTCCTTTAATTTTTATTGCTCTTGTACATCTTGTGGCAGCCAGATATAGTGAACTGTAAAAACTGAAAAAAAAAAAAAATCAACTAGATTCTGTCAGCTGACATCTGAACAGAATGACATCTGCAGAGCAAACAAGTTAATAGCATAGACATTTACACAATGTGATATAAGAAGTAATTTTTATGCCTGTTTTTTCCTTTCTCCATAAAAAAACTCTGTGACATATCATAAAATGAAAATATTAATTAAAATTGATAATATTGAGCCAGCTCCTGCTACTGGTCTTCTTATTAAAAGGCAGTAGGAGCACCAATATAGAAATTCAGTCTAGGAGACTGCAAACTTAGAATGGCACATACTGTAATGGTAAATTCAGAATGACAATATTAATTAGGAAAAATCATTTAAAATATATTTTCCTGTCAATCAGTTCCTTGCTGCCAATGTGCGTTTTCAGATTTATCTGATTAGAAAAAAGTGTTGAACAGTTTTATTTAAAAGTCAAGTTAGAAAAAAATACATTTATTGAGATACTTATAATCGTACCCATCAAAATACTTGTTAAACCATTTTATTCCAATAATACTTAATGTATATTAACCTGACTCTAGCCATGTAGATCTCTGAGATGTCAGTATGGCGAGTTCTGACTCTTATGTAGTTAGTTGATTCCTAGTGTGGACTGAACAAATGCCACCCTAAATCCTCATGTGTATTAATAAATTGACGTCAAACTCCTCTCAGGCTCTGAGGGTGGATGCTAGAGAGATATCCTTCCAGTTTTAGGTAAACAAAAGGGAGAAAACTGCCCTTCCTCATAAAATAGTGGGCCTGAGAAACAGAGTTTTCAACAGCTTAGGCTGACATGAAGGCTTAGATAAACCTTACTGAAAGTGAACAAATATCACCTGGATAAGTATGAGTAGCTTTAGAGTTAACTGAGAAAGTCGGGTAATTGCAGGGAGTAGCTGTAAAGTTGGAACCATTTTAAATCAGTTGTTTTGTCAATGTGCTTGAGGAGCTGTACAAATGATTGAAAGGAAATGCTGGAAAAGACTTGGCAAAGATCTCCCTTTTTTTATCAAAATAATGGAGAAGCTAAATCCATCTCTTTCTCAAAATACAGAACAAATTTACCAGATCCACTGTATGGAGTTGCTGTTACATTTATCATTGAAATAGTGGATATCAAACATCTATAAAACAAATTGAGATATCTCCATGTCTCAGTTTCTTAAAACAAATAAGTCTAAATTTAGATTTCTTGATACAGTTTTTGGTACTCAGCTTTGTCAAAGTATCAGAAACTGTATTGACCTTTAACTTTAACTCTACGTTTATTTACTCCGAAATAAAATGTAGCTGTACTTATACAAGTAAACTTTTCAAAGCCATTACAGTTTGTTTTCTTTCTTATATGTTAAAAATTCTGCTGCTTTTTTTTTTTAAATAAGGGTAATTTGTCATCCAGTTTCAACAAATCAGAAGAAAACACATATAAAAAAAACCAGTTCCTGCTTATTGGGCTTGTCCTCAAAATATTCAGTCTTGATGGTCAGTACAGCAAATAGTGGTAACGAAAAGAGAGCCCTCAGGGTTTCCAACAAACAAAATTTTAGAAGAAAATTAATTTGCATTTCATTTACATTATAGTTGCTATAATAGAAATTAAGAGTATTTTTTCAACCTGTTAGTAATAGTTTAGTATAATTATTAAAAAAAAAGTTCAAATGTCTGCATTTAACTTAAAGGAACATTTAAGTATAATTTTATGCTACAAAAATATATGCGTTCCTTCAACGTGTAGGGCCTTCCACTGATTTTATAGCCTTTTTCCTGAATTCAGAAATTTTTGCTCTTATTGTGTGGTGTAACTTTACCCTATTTTTCCTGCAGAATTTATTTTGCATGATATTCCCACAAAGACACTTATAGATGCAGCCAAGATACTCCCATTGGATTACCTGATAGCATAGATCCCCATCTGCCTCCTGTATTAAAAGTGTTTTTCAGCCCTGGAAATGTATTAGTCTGTGGCTTTCTTCTGAACCAGCTCTGAGCAACAGCATCTTCCTGAATCAGCTGTTAGAGTTGGACACTGATTTCTGGGAGGGCTTTAACACTCTCGGAGAGACTCACATTATTTTCCTCCAACCTCAGTCTCTTCCACTTGTATATCCAAAAGAACCATTGGCTTTGGATTTCAGCGTTCTGCTGAAAGTTTTATGCCTTACAATTCTTAAGGGAGAGCGAGTGACCTTATGGTTTTGCTTGTGGATTTTTACTGGCTTCTTCACTTCCATCAGGCCATTCATTTGGTAAATATAGTTTGCTTGTATCTGCTTTACCAACCTGTTACATTCTTTTACCAGTCATCAGTCTTAATTATTTATTATTCCCTTCACATATAATTTCTTAGATGTGATTTTTGTGGATTCTTCTACTTTGGTGCTAAAATTCTGAGAGGGAGCAGGAATCCCTTCGTGTGGACCACTAAAAGCACTGCTACTTACCAACAAGTCATCTAAAAAATCATTTGGAGCTCCAGGCAGTCAGTTTGTAATGCAAATATTATTGTGTTTTCCCAGAAACTTCTTTAAAACTTTGTGTACACATATTGTCAGACACAGAAGTGTGACTTCCTTTATTACATTTCTCCCTTTCCTATGTTCAAAAATACACTGACTTTGTAACATTTATTTAAATCTGCTCACTTAAGAAGGAATTTATTCTATCACTACTTTGAATTCTTTGATTCTTTATTATTAGGGTTTGGTAGCATCCTTTTTATTGTTTGGGGATTTTTGGGGGTTTTTTGGGGGTTTTTTTGAGACTCATAAGCCTGTAATTACATACCTCATCCTGTTTATCTTTTCACATGCACATTTTCAACCCATTGGTTTTCTATCAGTTGCTTAGTTCTTCCTCAGTGTTACAAGACTTAATGGAAAAGAACATTAGTGGTTGAAAGTGGTTCCCAAAGAACCCTTTGATGCAAATTTTCTAGACTTACTGACTTAAAAATGGCTTAACTGTTTAACTAATCCATTCTGTAGAATGAGAAGTACTTTATCATTGCCTAAAACTCATTTCTTTCTCCAAAAGCAGAACAAATTTGTTATCTATTAGTGGCTGTTAGTTGCCAGTTATCTGCTGGTATCTCTTTTTTTGTTAACAGTCTTTTGTTTTTCAGGATGTTTGCTGTTGCCCCACGCAATGCAAATATTTTTCATTCTTTCTATTTTGCAAGCTCCTTGGCCTGCAGGGAAGATCACTTAGTAACTAATTTATATTACAAGTTTTGATTGCCAGAAAGGAGCAATTAAATACTCTAAGTCTTGAAATCTCAGCAGTGATTAAGGACTTGTGAGTAATTTTCTGATTTCCATGCATTTTTTTCATAGTAAAGGTGACTGCCTTTCCTTCTGCCCAGCAAACTCAAGACAAAACAACCATCATGCACTGACCCTCAGTCACTGAGTAGGCAAAACTACCAAGTACTTTTTTTTCATGTCGTTTCACATCATGTCTTTCAAACTGACATTCAGGAGTCAGACATTCTGCTGTTTATGTTAAGAAGCACAGTCGTGAAGGCAAATGACCAAATATATTAATTTTGTCCTTTTTACAAAATAAGTCAACTCCAGTATCAGCATCTGAAGAAATAGTGATGTACAGAGACCTGACCTGACGCATTGGAGAGGAAACATCAGTCAACATTGAGTCCTATTTGTAGAATTTGAATAAACTCACCAATATGTGATAACTACATAAGGATCATATAAAATCCCTGAATATTTTGAAGTTTGAGAAATGATAGCACCCGAAGTTTTATCTGAACCTGATGGTTTATCATCTTCTGGAGTGGGTTAAATCCATGTCCTGGTTCAAAACACATTCAGATTGCAGGCTGAGCTAAATTTGTTTCCCTGTCTTAATAATGCAATTTATATTTATATAGGGAGTTTTATACAGAGAGAGAGGGATAAGATTTCTGCATTTATGAAAATATTCTCTGAATGTTAACAGATGTGAACATTTCAGGAGCAGTATAGTGGAAACTTCTCCAATATTTCTCTAATTAACTTCAGTATCAGGCTAGATTTATTAGCTATAAAGTTTATAATAAATTTTTAAACCTTTTTTTTTACTTGTAGACAATCAGGGAGATAATTTCCAATAAAAAGTCAGTTCAATTTCAGTCCTTGTGATGTATCAGTTGGATTTTATTTGTGGTTTGTGCATCTGTCTTCAAGCAATGGATCAAAATGATTGGCTTAATTTAATTTAAATGAAATTTGAATTCCTTTGGGCCAGATTTTTAAATTTCTTTAAACATCTTAAAATGCCTCATGTCATTCCTACATTTAGGCTCTTGAGAATCCTTTACAATGCTGGCCTAAAAGCTTAAGTCATTTCAGAAAACAATACTTTTATTATAAAAGACTGGAAAAATTGTATTTTTTGCTGACAGCCATGTCTGCTAGCAACTCACTGTGAAATCTTAAAGGTTTGCAACCTAGATGACTCCAGCAACCAGGAAAAAGAGGCAAGAATATGAAATTCCTTTTAACATTTTCTCATATATATAGCTCCTATTAAACTGTGAGTTAGCCCTCCAAATGTAGCCAAAGCAAGAAGTGGTCTGGATGACAAACCAGAATGGAAGATTTTGTGAGTGCAAATAAGACAATATTTTGTTATAGGAATCATATCACTAACATTTTAATAATTCATCCTTGTAGCCAGCTTTCAGGTGACTGAGTAAGAAAGGCAAGAATTGTATTACCTTTCATGTCTAGCACTATCAACTACTATATGTGTTCTCAATTAGTACTGCATGGAAGCATAAAAATATATTCTTATTTCTGATGAGTTAAGGCCTTCACTATAACAATTTGTTAAGGGTTAGTTTTATCGAGAGTGAGCTGTATTAGCAGCTACACTGTAATAGTGATTTTCCAGAAAAGGTCTTACAATTAAGTAAGGTTCTTACCAATTTTAAATAGCTCCTTTCAGTAAAATAAGGAATAATTTATGACATCAAAGATAAACCATGTGCATTGTGCATGAAATTAATGTAATATTTAATTCAATCAAGAAAGTAATTCATGACTGAATAACATCATATTTGTTGTGGGCACTGTAAAAAAGAATATGGTCAAAGCACCAAATAGCAGAAATTTAACTACCCTCTGTCATATTAGTTTAATGAAGAATAATGCTAAACAGCCTTTTAGAACTGAATTGTGGAAGTGTAAATCACAGAATGGTGACAAAAACTTGCAGAATACTACATCACAAAAAGCAACATTTTTCTATTATTTGAAGGAAAAGATTTAAACCCTTTATTCCTCTTTCTCTGTTACTTCATTCATTTTGACTTTTGCACAATGTTCTCTAATATTGTGCTGACTTCTCTACCTTGTCAGAACTCTACCTGATAAGATGTGTCAATGAGAATCATGTTGTCTCAATAGATTTAATCAATTTTGTTTCTTTTCCTTTCTTTCTTCTAGTCTAGGAACTGACAAAAAATTGGACTAAGTTCTATTCCTTCTCCCATGCTTGTTCTGATGAACAGTTTTATGCAACTTTCAATATAACATGCACTTACAAAAAAGCCAGGACAGTTAACTGCCAGCAGGAGTAGAGAACAACAGAGCTGTACCAGCTAATTTGTGACAGAATTTTTAAGTAAATTCTACCTTCACGGAGAAACTTTGATAGCAGTTATACCTCTAAAGACTATCAAAGATGGTGATGTATAATGTAGGTGAACTTCAAAGACAGCACAGATTGCACAGGTGTTTCTAAGAGTTCGATCTGTCCATCTAATCTGTTTTTCCTCAAGTAAGAGGAGATGAATAATACGTTAGATTACTCATACATGTGATAACTCAGGAAAACTTTTTCCATGAATATTGACGAGTTCTGCTTTATTGTATTTCAAAGTATTTGACAAACTGTTTATTTAAAAAAGAACTCATTCATTTTATGCTTTGTTCTTTTGGTGTTCTTTTCTGTTCCCTGTCTGAATGGTTAACAGACTACATGGAAATGATGCTCTCTGTGGAAATACTGTCTATACATTCATATGTATTTATGCATGTAACTGTCTGTAAATAGCACAACCGCCCTTGAACTCTTTTATATACTTCTAGTAAGCCCTTTCTAAAACTATACCTGTTTAATTTATTTTCAAGACCTCATAAATGGGCTGCAGTGATTCATCCTCTACCTGATTGAGGCACCATGTGAGCTTCTCCTTCCCACACTTGACCTGCAGCTATACCTTTCCTGATCTGAGATAGCTAAGCACTTCTTACTTTGCATTGTACTTAGTGGTTTCATTTCCTTGTATCCTAATCCCTTCCTGAATTCCTATGAATATTTATTCAATATTTCATTATCTTGAATATAATCAAAGCGACAGTACATTTGGGCGCTGAACACTGATGCACATAAAGATGCAGTCCCTGTGTAAATGGTAAAAAACCTAATTTTCTCTGAAATGTTTAGTCCAAATATTTTCTGTAAGAGAAGAGTAGAATAAAAGAATTTTAATTCTATGATGATACGACACATAGCTGAGAGTGGTTACAAAAGGTCAGAAGCTGCTTCTTTTTCACAGTCTCACAGACGAGTCTCCAGCCCCACTGGGGCTTTCTGCTTCTGTCACCATGCAAAGAAGCCCTGCTACTGTTTAAACAGGGAGTCTTTTGGGTTTGTTTTTCCTGTTCCAAAAATCCATTTGCTGTGAGCTTATCCCCAGTAATATAAATTGATACTATATTTTTAAAGGAAAGTGGTCATTGTTATGGATTGTTTAATAATCACTGCTAAGTAGAAAACAAATAAGAGTAATAGAGAATCTGATTTGTGTCACACATGACATAGAAGCATTAGTCAAAGTAATTGTATGAATTCATTGAAAAATGCATTAATCATTCCTTGCAGCTGCACACTAGCAAGACGTCTACACATGGATAAAAAGGTAACATTTTCTTGTGTAGTTCCAAACTGCAAGACGTTAATAGATTATCTTTCTTTATGAGGAAAAATTGGAATAATTAAATAGTTAAGTGGACTAACTCAAATTCTGACTGAAGAGACGTATGTGAGCTTCAAATTAGGTCCCAAGGTACACAGCTCTCCATACCATAAAATATGAAAACCAGGTTTTTGATCAAAAGCAAACCCTCTTCCCCCTCTCCTCCCTCCCCCACCACCCCTTGGAATAGACATTGCACCATATAATTACACAGGAAATTAAAACTCTTTTCACAGATTTAATAATAGATGAGATATAGGCCTTGCAATAATTGTTTTTATTGAGCTCTGCCATTCTCTAGCACAGCATGCAAGCTGTGGCTTACAACTTGCACCTCTGTCAGCTCAGAGATGGATTAGCAAAAAGAGTACAGGGTTCCATTTGGAAACCACAGGAAGCAAACAGGTGCCAAAAGCACAAGTCACTCTCCTCTACTATTTTCCTTTTTTTTTTTCCTTCTGATTTTGATTCACTTAAATTCATCTGGATAAAATGCTTTGTAGAGTTGTACTTCATGGGCAGCAAGTTCTTTAGCTTGTTGCTGCTGCAGGTCAGTATCATCTGCAAGCTCCTGCCTGTTTTTGTACTCTGTTTTCATCAAACTGGAAAATACTGATTAATCAAAGGCAGACATACTTGCAATATAAACCCAGGACTGAACCTGGGGGTTTTGTCATCTCTGTGATATTCGGGGTGTGCTTTTGCCTTAGTATGGCTGAAGACTTTTTGCAAAAACTGACAGTGAGCTTTAATATTTGGGGTTAGATTCAGTATTGTATCTTTCCTACTAGTATAATTAATAGGCAAACAGGAAGGCTGACTGTGCATAAGCAAGATTTACTACATGTGTAGTTTAAATGCTGGCACTTGTAGAACAGTATTCATTAGGCAGCAATTGTTTAGAATTGTTTCGGGTTTTCAGGCTGATTCTCCATTAAGGAGGATCTTTGGAAAGGCTGGCAGACATGAGAAAGAGGAAGGAAAGTCAGCCTTTTAGGTCTGTGCGTTCAAGCATGTTGTGTTGGAAGTGGGAAAATAGAAATGATTGGAGATTGTCAGTTTGGGACATACTTGTGGTGCTGTCACAACAACTATGCTTCACAGTACATGCATCAAGCAGTAAAGAGCTCAGTAGTTTAATCTGTTTCTGGGGTCAGTCTTACTACCCTTGATGAACTCACTGCTGAGGACAGTTGTCATCAACTAATATATACATACATACATGTATATATATTTACAGACTCTCAAAAAAAGAAGAAAGGTCAATTATTAAAGAACTCATGGGGAGGAGAGTTGGCAGTCTCTGTAAGGTTTTGGGACTTTCCAAACGTAAAAGGAAACAAAGTTTCAGGAAAAGCTACAGGAAAAGCATATATATATAAATTTGCATACTGGTTTTTGGTTTAGTATTTTAAACTGCTTTTCTTTTGATACTGATACTCACTTTCAAGAAAGCTCTTTCTTTTCTAATCACTGCTGTCATTGTTTCCAGAAGGAAAGGAAGGCTGAACTTACTATATGTTTAGAGTTAATCTAGAGGCTTATAAGGGAAAGGCACTTGTGTGAATCTGCTGTAAGGTTATTATTGCCTGAATATCCAGAAGTATGTATGAAAATCTAGTGGGAGCCACCCTTATTTTGAAACTTTGGTTGAACATGGCAGACCCTGAGTTAAATCATCTACACTAACATGGAGTGCTGATTCTTAGTGCTTGATACTGCCATGCTTTAGCTGGCCAACAGTTATTCCCTATTCAAAGATAACATGTCTCAAACCCCTATTTTTTTAATCTCACTAAAGTTGGACATGGTATAATTTTATTTCAGTGCAGTCTTATCTACATTCCCACAGAGCTCTGAGAATTTCTTCATGCTGTGTTAGTGTGTTTCAGTACATTTTAATAGCATCTTAATAAATGTACACCCCAGAATGACTTTTCAAGAACCAGAAAATTAATAATTTGTAAGCTTAAATCAGAAAAAAAAAGACTATGTGAAGTAAGGTGTGTTTGATTTCTTAACACACCTCTGAAAGTATTCTGGTGTCTGGTGTCACCAGGACATTAAGACCAAAAAGAACAGGGATTTCTTTCTTCAAAAAAGTCACAAGGCAACTGATAAGGTTTTCTAAGCTGTGCACTCTGAGAGTGTTGTAGGTACGTACGTGCAGTCAGGACTGGCACAGCTGAATGAGTATCCAGCCTCAGTTCAGCGGTGTGTGTCGATTCCCAGGAGGCACAAATGTCAACCTCGCAAAGTAGTTTGTGAGAAGGTTGAGGTCAAGTGCTTTTATTTGCGCCCAGGACAGCTGGCGCCGGGGGCAGCTGCTTCCTTGGTGGATTTCTGCTGTGAAAATCTGTGGCCAGATCTTGTTTTTTTTTTTTTTCACACTCCTTACTGGACGTCTTTTGCACAGTGTTCTACATTCCCAGCTCTGTGGACTATCCATGACTTAAAGAATTACCAGTGAAATCTGTGAGACTCAGTATGTGACTCAATCATTGTGTGGTAATGGCCTTCTACTCCACTCTGAAACCAGTTCAGGGATCACAGCATTAAATCAGTGTTTGGACATAGTCTGTTGGTTCTTAAGCAAACAGATTTAATGATGTAGATTCATGTTCTACATCTGTAATTCTGGAGGAACACCTTTTTTTGAGTGACATTTATGTAGATTTACCTTTTGTAACTGTAAGGCTGATTTTCTCAGCAGATGCAGAAGATGTTAATGATTTTTCTGTCTCTTAGTATTTTCAAAATAAATAAAATAGAAAAAGTTGAAATAAAAACATCTAACAAACAAAGACTAACATGAAATATGTATAATTGAAATTTTAAAGCCTGTGTTGGACAAGGAATTTAGCTAAGAGAAAGATGTTTTAGTTCTAGAGGCTGGATACTACAAGTTTCAGTTTGGATGAATTCAGCCTGTAAACAAAGTTGAGACTTTCTCACAGTGTCTGGAATTAAATATTGACCCAAACTTTGTAGCATGTGGGGTAGACTCGTAGGCTAATAGGATCAAACGTTTTAAAGTGTGGAGATTGTTCTTACCAGTGGCGATGGAAGTCATTTAAAAGCTGTAGTTTTAACATAAGAATCAGTTGATGAAAATGTACAGTGTTTGTTCACAGAAAGGCAAATCTCTCTCTCTCTCTCTGTGTGTGTGTGTGTGTGTGTGTGTATGCTTTCTGGGAGTGGGGTGTTATATCTGATGAAATTGGTTTTGTAGATACCATTCTGCTTAGAGAGGAAACAGATTTTCTGATGGAAGGCATTCAGTTTTGAGGTTGGCATATTGCCATAGACATTTTGATTTACCGGGTACCCAAAGTGACAGTTGCTGGGAGGTTCGTGTCCAAAGTCCATCAGGCTGGGCAGCTGTGGGAACGAGTATTTTATAGCATTCTACAGGAAGCCACTTTTTTCCAATCAGAGGGTTGAATGTTTGAGTTTAGTGCAGGTATGTGCATTTATTACCAGTGTATATACACAATAACAGAGTAATTTTTATACCAATATTTATTTTAAAAATGAAAATCAGACCAAACATCTACATTCTTGATCCATGCCTTTGTCCTACATTGTTTAGTTGTTGCTGCAAGAAACACAGTTTAGAGTTAGATGGGTGTCCAGACAAAGCTTCATCTGTTTCTTTCCTCTGCTTTATTAGCAAAACAGTGTCTGTGTGGAACTTAAGCATTGTGTAGACAATGTAGATGGTTTACCCTATGCTGGCTTGTTTTATAGCCATGCACCTCTTTCCCTTTTGTCATTTGGGAGATTATGTTTTGATAGCCAGCAAATGATTATTCTATGACCATAAGACATACTGTGTCATTGTTGGCAGCTACCTAATGCTGTTTTAAATGCTATTTTCAAATGTGGAGGTAGGTAGAGGCAAAGGGCAAATCGCATATTTCATGGTTAGGCATGTGCTCCTGATTAGGACGAGGTAAAATACCCCAGATATTTTAATGCAGTTCTACAAGGGATGAAACTGGTCCTGAATTTATTTGGTAGCTGTTTCCCTGGAGACAATTTATGTGAGCTGACTAAATTCTCAAGAACACATGCTAATAAATAAATAAATAATTTCATAATTAATAGGGCTGACTGACTTTGGCCTGGTTGCCACATGTACCCTTCCTCTGAAATGATGATTTACAGTTCTTGCAGGCAGTGAATATTTGTTTTGGAGGGTCTTCAAGTGACACTCTATACTGCAAATGATTTATAATGCTGTGGCCGCGATTATTCATTGAGAATTCAAATGCACCAAGTAGGGATTACAAAATGGTTGGTATAATACAGCTAACAATAAACTTTAAAGTCAGAGATTGTTTTAGGATAAATACTACAAAGTTTGTTATTCATAGGTATCTGGTAGCTGATGCTACATATTAGCATTAGAGTTATTATTGTGTTGGAATACAAATGGAAGAATGGTTTATAACTTAGTTCTCTCATAGTCCGTAGCATGTGCTTAATTACACTGACAAATGCCAAGAGATGACATGAGTCTGACTCTTTTTCCATCTGTACTTTGTAAATCAGGGATCCCCAAAAGAGAGCACAGCTGTTAGTCTTTTCTTGCTTCCATTTTTTTGCACTAAATAATTTGGGGGTTAAACAGAGGAACGTCTCAACCTGCAGCTTAGGCAGTCTGCCCCCTTGCTCTCCTGCCCTCCAGGAGCCAATGGCCTCGGCCTTCATTGCTGGGGTTTAGATTGAAAATATCTCCATGAAGGTGAAGCCTGTGACTTTACATGTGGTATAAACATACAGAAAATATTACAGTGAGAGATTTCTATTTCTATTAGGTTGTCTTTTCATGGGGATCACTATGTACACATTTACACGTACAAGGGCTCAGCTCCCTGCAGAGGGTTTGCATTTAGTGGTGTTTTGAGTGATTAAGGCCTAACTTTAGTTACAGTAGCCTGATCATCCTGGGATATTTTTATATATTTTATACTTTATATATGTTATTTTACATATATATTATTTATTATTTATATTTATATTTTTATAACTGAGGGATAACGGACAGGACACCACAACCATTCAAATCTGTACTTAACTTCAAGCATTTGATATCAGTGTTAGGAAAAAGCTCTGGTTTTTTTCACTGACTATGAAGAGTGGAAAGATGATGCCATCTTCATCAGTAACACTGATATGTGCTGCTGTTCTACAGGTGCAGAATGGAGGTACTGCATCCACGTCACAAAATAAAACACTTAACAACTCTTAACAACAAAACTGTGTTTTGCCTGGACAAAATGAATGAACAACAAGTGATATGCATAATATAAATTTTAAGTATCTTGATATGAAAGGAAGAAAGATTGTTTTTTCTGATGGTTTTGTTTGTATTGAAGACTGTGCCTCAGGACATGATTTCAGATTTCCATTCCACTCTGGTTTTATGAATTAAACAAAGCAGAGCAGAAACAAAACAAGCAGAAAACCTTGACTGACTGATAAAGCAAGTGTGTAGAGCTGTAAATCACTGAGTAGAGGATGGAAACTCTTTAAACTTACAGCGCAAAATCTATTATACATTATATTTAAGTGATTTTTTTAACTCTCCACGTCTTTTCTGTAATGCACATTTATCACAGTGTAGAAGAAAAACAATTAAGCTTTATTTCACAGTGTTTGTTAGAAACATATTAATTTATATTGAAAGCAGAAATTCTATTCCATCTAGAATGGGTTCTTATTAATTAAATCTGTATCACTGGGCAGACACCTCAAACAAGTTTATTCTTCACTTAGAAGTGAATCAATTTTCTTACATGATAGCAGACAGGAAGGTTCCCGTGATGGAACACTTGTTGAGGTACTGTAAATAATATTAACATGATATCTAGAAAAGTGTTTTAAATGTACCTTTTGCAATGTAGTCAATATATAGATCAGCCAATGAATAATAAGGCATAATACATTATATATTTTTTTAAATTTTCTTAATACACTGTGTCACTAACCATAATCAAAAACTTTGTCACTGTCAACTATACACACAATAAGAAATCACATATGCAGGGCTGTGTTTTTCATAGAAGAGGTATAGCTTCTAGCAATGTCTTTGGAACTTATTATTCAGGTTATCATGGACATATACTTTAGTTTCATTTTTTGGTCGTTGTTCTGATATTAAACAACAATTTTAAAAATGTTGAAAAAATTTTTAAGTCTTTTTCATTGTAGTTTATCTTGTCTCTCCGATGATGTCTGTCAGTAGTGAAAGTAATACTTATCTGATTAGCTTGTTATTGCAAATTGTTCTGAAAATAAGTTCAAGAAATATTTTTTAAGGTTAAAAAAACCCCACAACCCACAACTTTTGCTAAGTAAATATTATTCTTATGGATTGTTCAAAAAATGTTAGTCTTTCATTTTTTAAAAAATTTATTACACAGGAATTTAACTACAGCTGTGGGAAATCTAGTGGTTTTAAATGGTAGACTTGCTTTCAGATCCAGCAAGTATAAAATCTTAGCATTTACGGAGGCTTTCTTTTTGAACCATTTTAAAATAAAATGCTGAGCTGGAAAACATTGTTTTTTTCTCTGTTTTCTTTGTACTAAGCTGTGAAAATCCTTGATACTGTATTCTTTAAAGAGAAAAATAATAAATCAGTCAAACAAAATTTACAGATGGGTCTGGGTTTGCTATAAAGGTTCACAATATATCTTTACTGGATAGTAAAAACCATGAACCTGATAGAGATATCCTTTTTATGACATGTGATCATTTCCCCTCTCCGTCTCAAACTATCGTGTCATGTGCTGCCAGCAATAAATCTCTCATCCTTTACTGTAAGAGAAAAATATCTTATCACCTTTTCTCATTATATTTCCTCTGTTCCAATACTTCTAACCCCCTTTTCTCTTAGCTGTTTCAAATTAATGTGTCTATTTTACCTCAGACCTGATGTTTTTTTCTTGCATTACCTTTGAAAATTGATCTTTTTTCTTTTCAGCCGGGGAGGAGAATGTATATTGCTGAAAGACTGGCAATATGAGCTTGTCTAATAAAACATGTTGTCTTTTTGAGGCACTGTCATACCTATCCATAACAACCCTGTTATAATGACATTGCATTCCTACATAGTGCTTTAGTACTGCAAAAAATTTCAGAGTGAAGTAATGTTTTGTTTAGTTCAGGGTTTCCCACCGGAAACAAATTTCGTGCTTGATAATTCACTGATAATATGGAAAGTCTTACATATTCTGATATTAATGGGGGAAAAAAAAGGATATTGTTGAGAAGATGATCTAAATTGTGTCCAGCCTCTGGATATTGTTCCCTGCAAATCGATTTGATACTGCTTCCAATTCTCATCTTCATTGCGGCTGTTAAATTGCATTCACCTAAAAATTTAATTCTACTTATCCAGGTAATGTATTTTATAATATAGATTTCATATTAAGTTAGAGAAACAGAGAAAGTAGAAGGATAAGCTTTTTATTTAATTGTGATCATGAGAAACTCTTTCTTGATACCTTTCCTACAATAGGGTCTATACAATGAAAATTTGGATTGTGTCTCATTTCAGATTAATTCCAAACTTACAAGAATGGTTATGTTTAGTCATATATTATGGCTACGTAGGGTTCTACAAGTTCCTAGAAGCCTGTGAGAAGGGTGTGATGGAACATCACATGGATAGGTAAGCACATTTTGTTGTTACAATCTGTTTCTACTTTCAAAAACTCTTTGGCAATGTTCATCCTCAAGCGGTCTTTAAAAACAAATCCCATAAACTTTCAGAGAACTAAAGATAAAGAGGGTTTCTTTGAAAGTTGGTGATCTTTACAAGGGCATATAGTGATGAGATGAAGGGGAAGGGCTTTAAAGTGAAAGAGGGCAGTTTTAGATCAGACTTTAGGAAAAAATTCTTAACTGTGAGGGTGGTAAGGCAATGGAACGGGTTGCCCAGAGAAGATGTGGATGCCCCATCCCTGGAAGTGTTCAAGGCCAAGTTGGATGGGGCTAGACAACCACCAAAACCTGGTCTAGTGGAAGGTGTCCCTGTCCACGTCAAGGGAATTAAATTATCTTTAAGGTCCCTTCCAATCCAAACCATTCTATGACCGTGATTGCACGCAGCTGAGTGTTGTAAGAAAAAAAGTTGGTAGAAAATGATGAGTTATCAAGACAGAGAGGAGTTATTGCTGTAGGCACACAACAATATGGTCTGAGAGCTGAGCAGTCCAATGTGTGTGGAGAGGGAGTTACCACAGAGATACAGATGAGGCCCTGCAGAATGTACTTTAGATTTTAAGCACAAGATGTTGTTTTATTGTGAGGAGTCCCACTACTGAGTGATAGGGCAATAAAATGGCAAATGAAAATCAAAATTGATAAATTCAAAGCAATATTCTAGCTGAAAAGTGGTTTTAATTTATAAACAGTGGTGAGCTCTAAATTACCTATTCCTGTTGAAGATGAAGTGGCAGTATGTTTGACAGCTCTGTGAAACCATCAGCTCAGAAGCAAACACTATTTTAAGAACCTTATCTGAGGAAGAGATAGTGAAACAGAAACCAAGAGTTCCCCTATATATGCCCATGAGATAACACTACTTGAATATTGGGCATCTCTATGGAGCCTATATTTTGAAAAATGGAAGTTAAAAGTCTACAGAAAGAACTGTAAATTTTATCAAAGTGTGGAGTTGCATTCCCACAGGGAGAGCTTATTTACAAGACCCTTCATCCTGGAAAAAAGAAAATCAGTCATAGTAGGGAAAGCTATATGTTTCTAAAACATGAGTGTTAAAAAATGAGTGACAATAAGGTGCTCACAATCCAAGTACAAAGCACACCAAGCAGATTTAAAGGAAACAACCTGCTTATAAAACAATCAATTAGTTTAAAACAAATGAAGTATTTCTTCACACCAGAGTAGCATTAAATTACACAATATGTTTTGAATGCCAAAACTTTACATAGGTTCGAAAAAACCCAGAAAATTTCACAAAAGAAAGCCTTATCACCTTATATGACACACACAAAAAAAAAGGAAACATAATGTTTTTCTTTCTGTTTTTGCACCTTCTTTAGACATCAACTCTAGCCAGTCAGAGGCAGGACACAAGATTACATGGACCTTTGTTCTAACCTTGGTTTATTGTTTGCACCTCATGAAATGCAAATAAATATTTTTTGCCATTATACTTTGAAAACCTCTCTCAAAAAGTAGAGATAAATGGTTATTCTGAACATCAAGTATGAATAATGGCTAAGAAAATACATGAAACTATTTGGCAATTTCCTGGTAAATACCTCATATGAATTCTGATGTTTCTCAGTTTCTAATCTTTCCCAAAGTACTTCTTGAGTGTTCTGTTGCTTTTTTTTATATAAAATATTTTATATCATGTTTCTGAATATAAATATATTTTTCTATTATTGCTGTCTGACATAGAATACGTAGAGCAAAGGAATATATAATGTATAGGTAATTAAAACAGAGAACACTGTGATCCCTGATACCAGACTTAGCACACGCACTGTGTTCTGTTGTTCCAGCACAATTGTCCATAATACGATTTCAGAAGAGATACACGACTGAGAACTCTTTTCTGTTGATTGGTATGAGCAATGCTGCTTTCAGGATGGGGAATCAGCTAACTGGAAAACAGATCTGAAATAGTTTCATTGACCATTGCTTACCCAATTTTGGCAGATGACTGATTTTACTGATTTTTTCTTTTTCTATTTCATTTTAACTTTCACTGACTTTTATTTTTTTTTTCCTAAGGATTACTGCCTTCTGCCTTAAGTATTCCATTATACTGTAGTCTCAGGAGTCAAAGAAGTGACTGACTGCTGGAGATGTCCAGAGGTGCTTAAAACTTACTCAAAAACTGGGAAGATTAAATCCACAGGGAGAAATACAGATCATTTTTGCCATATTTTCTCAACTTCCCCTACTGAACTATGAATTTTTGAATCTTGCATGACAAAATAAGTTCTTGTTCAATACTTAGATCTTACTCAGACATGTTTCTTTGAACCGAGTGTCTGAATTAGAACTTGAACATCTTTTTCATTAGGTGAAAATGTCACTTTGATAAGAAGCACATTTGGTAGCAAATGTTAATAGGCAGGAAGTAGGATTTTGTAGTTACATTGCATTTCTTCATATGAAAAGGTTATAGAGTTAGAGATGCTGCCTGCCAAAACTCCTGGAGCTAGTATTCTTCATTTGTCCTTTACTTTGATTGACATATGTTGGCAAGTCTATAAATAAATAATTGAGGTTTTTTGCAAGGTTCATTTGCTGTTAAGACCAATCTATGCCTTGCCAGAGTGTTTGAGTGGAAGGTTGCTTTCCCTTTGAATTATTCTGAGCTATATAAATGTATTGATAGGAACTTTCTTTGCACTGCTGTTCTCAAGCATAGCACTTCTGCTCTGCTTCTCAAAGAACAATAAATGATGGGAATAGTGTCCTTTGTGCAAAATACTTAAACTATTCTTGATGCATTATTTATATGGGCTAATCTTTCTAAATCAAAATATTGAAGCCTTTAGTGGTGCACTCTAAAATCTATATCAACTATTACCTTTGCCTAACGTTTTTAGCTTAAGACATTGTGAACACAGAGATTGCTGATGAGGCAAAATTTGAGGTATTTACTCTTTAAGATGTATGAATTGCTTACAAATATATTTTTTGTTATGCTACTAAGGGTCATGCCTAGAAAGTTGTAAATGTGATTTACACAGAAATAAGCAATCATGTTAATTCACTCATTTAAAACTTGTTCAGCAAAAGACAGTTTCCAGCAGGAAAATGAAACAGGAAAATTAAATACAATGATGTTAATTGCCATCAGCTTCCTAACCCTTTCAGTGCAATAGCTCATGGTATTGGAAGTGCAGTCTTGCTTTTAGTGGATTTTGTTACCCAGGTTTTCTGGTAGAATGAATTCAAATAATTAATCAAGGAGATTAGTCTTCTTGCTTGGCAGGAGCTGGAACCTGTCTCTTCATCTCCTATTACTAGTGGGTTTGATGTCCTCTTTTGCCATTGATTGTCTGTCAGATCTTTTTACACTGTAGAAGCCTACAAAATACTTGATAGATCTATAGACCTAAGAGGAATATATATGTGTGTATATATATATTCAATGTATGTGTTTTACTTTTTATTTCATTATTTTACGTTTAATCTTTTGAGGACCCAGTGAGCTGTGCCTCATGGACACAGGCTATATGTATAAAATAACTCCTTTTTTCTCCTAAAATTTTTGACAGAAGTCACACATTTTTAATTTGTTCTTAAAACAGTTGGCATTACGATATTATACCTTCTCTACTACTGAAGCAGGAGCTGAAGTGAGGTTTGGATAAGGATTTACTCTTTTAGGGTTATAAAGGACACATATGTGATTATAGGGAGGTGATGGGAAAGAGCCCTTTTCTGGCATCTGTTGACTTCATGGGGTTGATTTCTGCTTCCCTATTGAAGCTCCTGCAGGTACATGGCTCAGGGTTTCCTCAGTATCCCTTCACCACTATGTAACCAGTTATGCTGGCTGATGCAACGAAGTAGGAGGAGAGCAGGAATGTGTCTCCATCCACTCCTCAGCCACAACTTCTTTGCCTGGAGGAGAATCTGAATAGAAAAGCCTCTGTAAATCCCACAGTAATAAGCATGTGTTTTGGGGGAAGCATGAAAACAAGATACAGTTCTCTCTTATCTTGTTGTTGTAATTCTGTCAGCTTTCATTCATTTTTAAGGGCTGTAGCTATCTGTATGTATATATGTATACGTATTTAAATAAGCCCTTAATTTCCTGCCTTGTGGAACTTCTCTCAGGTACAATTATTACTCTCTTTTTATATTGTAAAACTTACACTTTAATTAAAACTGCTAAGCGAAATGCTGCACTTTGTGAATGAAGAAAGGGTTATTCATAGGAACGAATTCATTTCTCAGTTACTAAAGCTGAGTAGCCCCTATCTGACTGTTCTGATGAACTCCTTGATTGCAAGTGATTTAGAACATGCCAAAGATGTTAAAAGATATTTTCACATGAATATGAACATTCCAAGAATAATCACTTTTGAAGAAAGAAAACAAGAGAAATGGAAACCACAAAAGAATAAAAAATTATAGTAAATTTATCTGTCATTCCTTTATTTATGCCTTCAGTTAGTCAGGTTTATTTTATGGTGGAAAAGGACTTGTTGTCACCTACTCTTGTCACCATAACCTTAGCTGAGCAGACATCTGAATGGAGCAGAAAACAGGGTAATCCTTAGGTAGCCTCTCTTCAGGAACATGTAGGTGTTCCTGTTCCTGGAACACAATCACAACCAAAAAAGCGCTGTGGTTGGGCTGTGCTCTCCTCCAGACTTCTGTTCTTGTAGGGACGCTGTGTATTTGTCTTGTTTAAATGCTTTTTAAATTAAGTTTTAAGATTAAGTAACAGAATTTGGAAATGACCTGCCTTTGTCACATTTTTGTTAATGTTTTAAGACTGAGCTACTCTTATAGAGTACATAAATATTCTTTTCCTAATATCTGCTGTTCTGTAAGTGCACAATGTTGTCCTGTAAATTTGTGTGTTGAGAGAGTTTATCAGTAAACTCTGAGCCATCATTGTTAATATTCTCCTTGAACAAAACAGCAGCTTTGGTAAGTGTCTTGCTCCTCAAAATTTGCACACCAGCATTCTTCAAAATGAAAATTCATTTGACTGGGCTGTGTGTTCCTGATAAACACAGCAAATTCTAATAATGTGATGAGCAAATATTCTGTAAACAGATTATCAAAGAAAACTGATTTATGCAACTCTCCTCACCACCTCCCCTCCCTCACCCAAAAGCTTCCTACAACAGGATCAAATACTTTGAAAATCGTGAGACAATAAGCCCTTGAGCTTTCTGCTCAGAAGTAAGAAATAAGTAAAAAATGATAAATCTGGATGTTTAGTGATGGTCTAAGATTATTTTATATTTGTACAAACACCAAGGTTAGTATAAAAATGAGATATTTTTACTATTATTATTACTCTGGTCTACTACTGTGGAGTTGTCTGCTCCTACTGACACACCTAAACACGATGAAGAGAAGAACAGCATGTGCTCACTGGGAAAGGATAATGAAACCTATAATTCCTTTTCATCCTTTATACACTCAGCCTGCTGACCTGGGAAGTTTTTAATGAATATCACAAGTGACTCTGCCTTCTCCCCAGAGCAGACATATTGTCTCGTGAAACTTCCCAGTGTTTCTACTTGGGCACTGTAATTCTGTATTGCTCTCACTTTGAGTTTAAATCTTACATTCAGCATCAAGAATGTTGTAAATTTTGCTATAAATTACATTTTTATTAGTGACATAAACATAAACCCATAACAATTAGTACCTATTCTATCACTTTATTATCTGCTTAAAGCATGTATTTATGTTTGATGTTGTTGTTAGAGCTTTGTGTAATAAAGTATAAGAAAAACATATACCATCAAGAGTGGACTAAAATGTGTACTCTATTAAATAAATAAGATTGCTGTTGAAATTGTGGAAATATTAGAAAATTTCATGTAATTTTCTCCTTGCATTAGAAAATATAGCAATTTACTTATATTACATAGTGTCTTCAATTTAAGGAAGAAACAAAACCCTCTTAGCACATTTTTTGTTTGTTTTTTTTTCCCTACTACATATGTGACTAAATATGAAAACGAAGTGTTTGATAAAAATCTAGTTATTTTTTAATGCTTATAAAAAGCTCTGAACAAAAGTATGCTACAGGTGCTTTAATCAATATTTTAATGTAGGCTGTGATGAAATGAGAGTAATTATTCAGTTTTATCTGTCCGTTCACATTCAAGAAATACCAATCCCCATTCTTTGTAAGAAAAAAGGTAAAAAGCTTATTTATGTCTTTCAGATTTGATCTACAGGGAAAAAGCCCCAATATTGAATATTCACTAGATTAGGTTGTGTATACCATATAATTTATTGCTGAGGGGTGTAAGTCAGTCAATAAATGCACCATTTTGTCAGAATCATTGATTTAAAATAAATGAAGAGTTGATGTCAGGGACACCTGTAAAAATTATTCCATGTAAGTCACTGTAAAGGAGTACAATAAAATGGATTCATACACATGCCTCCTATGAAATTCAGAGCAGAAATTCATGGAAACAGATTTTCTGACACGATAAGAAAGTCGTCTTTGTTCCACAATCCTGCGCAGGGGGATGAAATTTCCTTAAAAAGCCCAGAAAAAAGTTCTAATACATCAAAACTGTTAATTTCTCAGTTCAGTTTTTCAGATCATTTAATGCCTTTGGAAAGAACACAGAAGTTTTGACTGATGATGTGGCATTAAACTGCGTCTTAAGTGCCAACAGAAGATGCGGCAACATCATTATCTTGAATTAAAGAGCAAGAGGAGCATTCTACTGGGAGCATTATGGTTCCTATAGGAAGGAAATAATTCACGAGTGCTCTTCGTGAAATTAGCTTTTTACCTCAGTTCTAGAATAAATGATAGAATTGTCTGCAGAATCTGTCCTTACTCAGTAGAAAGCTGCTCCTCCTAAATCTCAATAACTGTCTAGGGTAATCTTCGACAGCTCGGTGCTGTTAGAGTTCATGCTAATGGTTATAATGTGAAATCCTCTAACCCAGAGCTTATTGCTACTTATCTAACGTGTGCTTGAAATGAGGTGACATAGTAATGAGTTGATACAAATTACTTTTATAACTTTCACACCGCTTCTAGTCGGAAGCAAGCAATCTAAGGAAAGTTATTGTCTGCTTTTCTGAGATAATCTGAATGTGTTCCATTTGATTGAATATGGCTCTTTGTAAAAATATTAGAAAAAATGCATCAGTGGTTTCTATCCTCTAGCTCTCCTTACTCGCTCTGGTTACGCATAATTACTTCCTTGGTTTTACCAAAATAATGATATTTTGCTGATAAGAGCAAACCAGATGATGCATGAGCATCTGGATGATGCATGAGTACTTGCTACTATAACACAGCCTAACTATTAGAATAATTTGCAGCTCGCTGTGTTAGCTAATACCAATTGGAGTGACTTTATTTATGGCACATCTCTTCATAATTAAAGAGTTTACCTGCAGACACTTAATACTTTCTAACATAGCAAAGCACTGTTGTAAGCACAGTGTTGCTATGGGCTTGGTGCCTCCCTCATTTAAATCACTTGGAAAGAAGATTACAATGGTGTAAAGAGCATTATCTGAAAGCAGATGCTGTACATGACAAGCCCTTTAGACTGCTGTTTTTGCAGAAAGAATTTGACAGATAAGCAAGCTTTACACATGCAAAGAGTCACTGTGAAAGAAGCATAAGACATCTTTTTCAGTTTTGTGGACTTGTAAAACTTACTATTTGTGCTAGACTTGAGTGAATAATTTTCACAGAACGATTTCTTCAGTGTATTTAGCTGCTTTCTCTTCTTATAGATCAGACTGTAATTTCCCACTAAATTATTATTATTTGATGTTTCTTTTTATCTAAATGTTGTTTTAACTTGTATGAGTTGATCTCAAGAATTTTTCTTCCACTGTTTGATACTTTTCAGACTGTGTGAATTACTGGATCAGATAAAATATGAGAAGAGTTTGTGTTGAAGATGACATATGCAAGCACTTCCAGTGTGAATCTTCTGAACATCAGATTATAATTTCATATCTATGAAGACTTTTCTTGTGTAGAATCATGATCATGCAATCTTTTCACGGTTGTCATACAGGACCCCAGAGATTGTCCTGAGGATGCAAATAACTATGTAAATAACTATGTAAAAAAGTTTCCCTGAGATGTAATCAGAACCTGAAATGCTTGAAAGCTTTTAAAAACTGATCTGGGAACAAATTCATTGCTGAGCTGGAAGAGGCAACACACAAAGTAAAAGAAGCTGCAGTTTGCAATGTGTTTGATCAGTGTTTAAAGAATTAGTTCAGTCAAGATTTATCCACACCATATGGGCTTTTGGAGGCTCTTGAAGGATGCTGGATCAATTTGGTGATTGTTCTGTTCAGGCTAATTTCCCAATTCCATGTGCTTGTGTCAGGCATTTAACCAGACAACTTGAAGATAAGCACATACAGGATAACCAGGGATTGGGCCCCTATTTGCAGAGCACATAGGGTAACACAAAGGCTCATGAAGCTGCAGCTTTGCTCCTGTCAGTCTCTCTGGACACATTATCAAAGTGAATTTGCAGTTTCTGCATGTACCTGAGGTTGGGAATTACGTTTGGAAGGCAGAGCTTTATGGCATGGATGGACAGCAGGTTTGGCAGTAGGTCTTGGGCTTTGTCAGGATGTGGTAAAATTAACAATGAAAATATGACCTCCAGCGCCCAAGACAAACTTTTCTCAGTAGTTTTAGAGTTGTGGGTGAACACATGCAAATTGCAGATCCCTCTTACCAGATAATACATTCCAACCTCGAATTCATTACTCAGCATTTCTGGGTATTCATTCAACACTGCTGTCTTACCTTTATCCATGTGGCTTATTAAATCTGACTCAACCATTCCCCTGGGTAGCCTGTTGCAATGCTTGATAACCCTTTCATTGAAGATATTTCTTCTAATATCCAATCTAAAACTCCCCTGGGATAACTTGCAGTAATTTCTTCTTGTCCTATCACTTGTTACTTGGAAGAAGAGGCCAACCCCCACCTGTCTGCAACCTCCTTTCAGGCAGTTGTTGAGAGCAATAAGGTTCTCCCTGAGCCCTCTTTTCTCCAGGCTAAACACCCCAGCACCAACTGATGGTGAGAGCAGGACAAGCAACAAACCAACACAGCTTTGCAACAGTGGGTAACTTATACTGATTTATGCCAGCTTTACATTTACAGCTGATCTTAAGAACTAATAAGTGATACTGGGTTTATACTGACTAATTCCTTTGATGATACAGAAGATTGCAACTTAATAATAATAGCCTGAAATACCATAGCTTATTTTAGTTCAAAGACTTCCATTTTTTTTAAATGTGTAGTTGATAGTCTTTTTTCTCTTCAAAGGAGAAAACAGGCAACACTTTCTGTGAGAATAAAATAATGAAACAAGAAAATGGCTCACAGGAAGAATTTTTAAGACACTTTTATCTGAACTGATACTGACTATCATAAACCTTTGAGCAAAACTATCTTTCAGAAAACAAAGCAAAAAAATAATCCCCCCAACAAAATAAAAAAGAAATCTCAAAACGTTTTTTACTCTTTATGCCTTTAATAGTTCACAGGCAGATGCAAAAGTATTTTCCATGGGTTTTTTGCTCTCTGTGGCATATGTGACTTTTAGCTCTGTAGTTTTCTTCCACAGTGTCTTTTTCCCTCTCTGCAATTTAATGACTCTCAATTTCCTTTGTCATTCCATCTGGTTCACTCCCTGTCTGTGAGACATTATTCCTTTCAGACAAATGATAATATCAACACCATGCCTAATTTTTTACCTATATGTAGCATTTTAAAGAATCAATTGTTCAACAGTTTTGTCAGTGGAAAATAGAGTGACTCTCCCTCAAAGAGGACAATTAGAGGAATACTGTAACTCAGTTATTGAACTGTTTTTCAGAGGTTGGTCTTTGTGTATTTGTGTTAACTGCAAAAATTTTAGAATCAGGTATCACTGAAAGTATTCTTATAGTTTATGTGCAAAAAACTTTCCAGATCCAATATTCCTGACTTAGAGAATATTCAGAAAAGAGAACATTCCTTGTTTATAACCTGTGTGACCATCACTCAGACAAGAAGTGAGAACTTCCCTTTAATGCTTTAATGCTTTTTTGGAGACATGCTGCTACACCTGCTGAGACAGTTTTGTGCTTGTTAACTATGTTGCATATTTCTGCTTGATCCTCTGAAACCATTTAATAATCCTCCTCAAACAGTAGTTGAACCATCCACGTCCTTAGGCCTGGCTAGCTCCCAAAATTATGGTGTAAGAGGATGGTAAGGACGGTATCTTGTGTCAGAGTTGCCCAGCTTTAGTTGTTGCTTCAGCTACCTAATTGCATAAAAAGGCTTTAATGGTTCTTTACATCTGTCCTAAATGACAAGTGACTGTTAACACCCACTGCTGTCAGCAATTCATAACAATTTCCATAACCTATCCATAGCATTAAATATTTAATCAGGGCTATAATAAATAAGTTATGCACGCAAGTCAAAGTGCAGTCACTCACACTTACTCTGAGAAATAAAGAGAGAAAATAGACTTTTAGAGTAACTTGATGTTAAAGGGAAAACTAGTAAAATTAGGAGTTCAAAAGCAATCAAAAAGACCTGAAATGCAGTCATAGTGACTTATAATAAGAGACTTCTTTATTGAAAACTAAGGCCTTTTTCCACATTTTCATTACACCTAAAATCTTCGCATTACTTCTAGACCGGTATGTTTCTGCTTTAGTCACTAAGCACTAGATAATTCATTCACCTACAGTTTCCAGGCAGCATATTAATATGGTTTGAGATAGTTTCTTCATACTTATCACACTCATACATTATTTTTTACCATTATTCACTCTTGTTTTCTCTTGCTGAATCTGAAAAATATATTTGATACCTTCCAACCTGCAGACTTTACAAAGTTTCGAAATGAGAATGACACTCTCAGAAATGCATTCAGAAGAGGTCTGTTCGAGTCAGCTTGTGCCTGAAATGAGTGTAGTGTTAAGAATACAGAATTGTGTCCATAGTTATAAAATGCACAGATATTGAACTGGACTTTCAGCCCAAGGCTGGTTGTCTCCATGGTGCAGGACCAGCCATTTTTGGATTATCAGCCTGCCTTGCTTGTACAGGTACCTCCTGTATTTAATCTTAAGTTTCCTTAGCACTGCTGCCTGCCTAAAGATGATTGTCAGTAAACAGCTGAGGATAATACAGGTGGCCTCAAAGAAGAAAGTTACGTTTATTTATAGTCAGTCTAGTCAATAAGATAATACCAGGCCTTTCTTGCAACCTGCAGTGAACATTCTACTCATTATTTCCATGAACTATCTCATCTGTCAACTAATCTGACGAATCATTTTTATTGATTTTGCACCAAATGTTCTGAACACACTAGTTTATCATAGCATGTAAGCATTTCTTTGACTTTTAACTGTGTAATGTACAGCTACTGAAATGGCTGCCTAAGCATAGGTTAGTGTTGAGACTTTAAAAAAATTTCCATATAACCTTAAGAGATATTGTGGCCCTGGGAGTCTTCCTTTAGTATGTTTTTAAATGATTTCAGAATTGGATAATACATACAGGAACTGTGCAAGATGAGGGAATGATCAGATTTCTGGTCTCTGGGCATTCACTGAGCAAAGGTAGACAGAAAACATTTAAAATTTCTGGATTTCCTGCCTAAGGTTCCTAACTTGGGACATAGATAACATTTCTGTAAACAGGGCCCAAGTGAACTAGCGTTCATTGGCATTGAATAGAAGATGCACCTGATGAGTTCACTGTTCAAGTTCAGTATGTGTCCTGGGAATATTATTTGCTCTTAGTGATGCTGGTTACTGAAAGAATGAAATTTCAGTATGTTTTGTATTTGCCAAAAGCCGTCATTTAGTGCTAAGCTAGTATATGTGGATATATGTGCTTTCCTAAAGTTTGTTTTTACATAACAAATATTGTTGCAATTATGTTTTATGGGAAATATTGATCATTACTTGCTTTTCAAGCATAGCGTGAGATTCTGACTTGAAAACAGAATTGACATCTCTGTTTCATCTACTGCTGAGTAGCTGTAGTATTCACACTGCATAATCCTCTCTGCTGTTAATAAAGATTGTTTTCTGTTGCTTCTGGAGAAAAAAATAAACATTAGCAAAAGGTCAGTTGTGATTTTTTTTTCATTTCCCTTTTGCTTTAACTACTGCCCACACATACTGCAAACCCCACACTTAACTCTGTATGGATCCATTCTGGCAAGTGGTCTTGGTTATTAATATTTCAAGCAACTTCAGGGAGCAGGCAGTTATTCTGAAACTGAATCTTTGATTCACCAGGTTAGCTTTTGGCAAGTCTGCATCCAGGGGAGTAAATGTGGGTAAAACTTTGCAGTCAGACATTCAGTTTAGTGGCGATCGTAGTGAGTGTCGTGGCTGCAAGTGAGGGAAGCCAAGGAGGAAGGAACAGAACTCCCACCTGATGTCTTGACAGACCTTGTGGGGCCAACAATCAGTAGCAAAGGATCCTCAAGGGCTGGAAGGAATATCCAGTGAGGAACCATTGAGGATTTTGGGGTTGTGTAGTTTGGAGAAAAGGAGGCTTGAGGGGAGACCTCATTGCTCTCCACAGCTTCCTGAGGAGGGGATGTGGAGAGGAAGGTGCTGAGCTCTTCTCCCTGGTATCCAGTGATAAGACGCATGGGAACAGTTCAAAGCTGTGCCAGGGGAAGTTTACACTTCACATTTGGAAGCATTTCTTTACAGAAAGGGTGGTCAAACACTGGAACAGGCTCCTTAGGGAGCCCCAAGTCTGTCAGTGTTTGAGGCATTTGGACAATGTCCTTAACATGCTTTAACTTTTGGTTAGCCCTGAATTGATCAGACAGTGGGACTGGATTCTCCTTGTAGGTCCCTTCCAACTGAAATATTCTATTCTGTTCAACTCTACTCTATTCTACCTTATTCTGAAGTTGAAGTGAGACAAATTAATATAATAAGTTGTTTACTTATTTGTTAGGTTTGAAGGAAAGATGGCTATATAAGTACAAAACTCTTCTTATGAAAAGCTAGTGAATAGAAACTGTATTCCTCTTTGCTCAGAATGTATATTTAAGATGAACTTTAAAGGCCACTGTCAAGGTACTACCAATTTTTAATTCTTTTTAATATTCTATTGATAGATTTCTTTTGTCAGCTTCTTGATCTTTAAATAAATTTTTAAATTAAGATTTACCTTTACAGCTTTCTTAAAATCTTTTTAAGGGGCTTAAAGAGGGACTCATTTTGACCTTATTTTTCAAGGGCTAGAAGTTGCTTCCTCAAAGGACTTGCTTTTTGACATTAAGTATTTAGAAGAAAAAGAGATGATCTAAATCTCCAAGAAACTAATGTCACAGCTTTACTTTCAGTCAGATTTCTACCATCAATAGCATTAAAGGGTATTTGCAGATCCTTAGAGTTGTAGGTCTCATTAACCAAGTTAAATGAAAATATGAACCTCTGTGGGATCATAGGTTATTAGATTATCTTTTCAATATTGACAACAAGACTTACTCCTAGAAGGATTTTTCCTTAAGCAACTCCCTTAACTCTTGTTATCCTGTAGCCTCTGGGTCTGAGAACTAAAGATGATTAGAGCTGATGAATCCCAATAATGAAAGAATACCAGAGGCTGTGAGTTTTCGATTAAAGAAAAGATTTGTCTTAGCTCAACTGTTTTGGGTTGTCCACATTCTAAGCAGGAAAAAGAGAGGAGAAAAAGCACACATATGTCCTAGCTTGGATGGAAAATTTTAATCACTGCAAATGCATGATGCTTTTCAAAAGAATAAAAGCAAGGACAGATAAGAATAAGGATAAAAGAATAAAAGAATAAAAGCAGGATGGATAAGCATCGGAAAAAATGAGGTAAAACCAAAAGAACGGCTTTCATGATCAAATAAAGCTTCTTGCTCAATAGCTGAAACTATTCTGGGGTTTCTGTACCACTGGATTTCTTCCATCTCTTTCTAACAGAAAGCAACAAACAAACAAGCAAAAAAGACCTTTTGTAAGAGCTAGTATATCTCACACAAAAGATAGGACACTCCAGATAATTTCCTTTATATAATTGGCAATATTTCATTCCTCTGTTGTGAAAATTATATTTAAGAATAAGGAAGCTTAGAATTTATGTCTTTTATGTGACTCAGTGTGCCTATAAATTTCTTTCATATACTAATAGCATGTCTCTAAACACTCAAAAATGTATGTAGCATTTTCTTTGTTTTCACATTGCCATTACTTATAATCAAGTTCTGACTACCTTGAATTGCCTACAGAAATACTTTTTTGGCATCAGAATTTCTACATCATTTTAATTCATTTTAATATAAATATTGTCTTCAGCTTCTGAAAAAAAATCTGATGTGTGAGTTAAAACTTATTTATATTTGGATTTTGTAAAAGGATTAGAGACACTTTAGCAACAATTAGGGCTCCAAAAGCAAAAGTAAGTTCATTATTCCTGTATGAATAATATTTGTATTTACCTTAATAAAAATCAACAGGATAGAAAAAAATTAGTCTTCATGTGAACGACCAACACATCTGTCAACTTTAAATATATTGAAACAACTTTGAAGCCCTTGCAATTCCATAGCTACCTCTATGACAGCCTTCTTACAGAGTGGGCCTACATTTTTGTTAACCTATTATTTTTTTCTGACTCTTACAAAAACATTCCAATAGGATTGACTGTTATGCATTTATGCTTTTCACAAGAATGACACTATTTCTTGAATTTTTGGTGGGCATTGTGAAAAAATGACCCATTCACCTTACATGAAAATAGTTTGAACATTTGCTTTTCTTGTTTAAATTACTCGAAAGGAAGAAAATTAAATGCTACAGTCTCCCTGTTATTATTTGTCAGTCCTTAAAATCTTATTTCAGTTTTACAGAGGTTCATGAGCAGGAAACTAAGATTAATCCAAGGCTCAGTATAATCATGTTCCTAAGTTCCAAAATAAGATAAAAAAATCTTGTCTCCACCTATAAAATATGTAACTTTAAAATATGACTAGGCATTTATAGATGAATCAGATTTGATGTAAAGAATTAATAATCTTTATTTAAACTTCTCTGATGTTGAAATTAGCGTGATAATTTCATTCATTAGTTCGTCATAATAGGTGAAGTAACTCTTTTTATATACATCAATACCTTATCTGTGAACCTAAGAGAAATATGACCATACTACAATTACCTTGAAAAGTTATAATTTCATGTTAGAAATTTAAAACCATGCAGTTCCTCGTGTCATTGGAGTACTGAATTGCAAATACAACATTTATGGTAAAATAGTGCCAAATGTCATCCTTTAGTTCACACAATGTTCTGAGGCAGCTGCACACAACTGGCACTATGCTCCTGTTCTTTACTTGAAGCCATTATCATGTCCTATCTTGTGTATTATATTTAGAATATATCAGGGTAGGGAGAAAACAGCAAGTATTTAAATTTTATCTGCTCCCTTCTGTGTGTTACAAACGCTGTGAAGTTGGAAAATAAACAAAAATGAGCAAGAGTTAAAAACATTAAAAGTGAGATCTTTTTAATGTTTCACCAAAACTCTTTGCAAATTCTTTTGTTGCCTGAGGGAGATACTTAAAAGAGTGCTTTAAAAATAGGGCTGAAATTAGTTAAACTTACTTTGTTTGCTGTGACTTAATGGAGACAATATTGCTTTTTCTGTGGTGCATTTACGTTTGAAAATTTGATTATTGCAATGTAAAGGTAAACTATTGTTCAGGGCCCTTGTGCTACAACGACCTCCCATGTTTAAGGCAATGTGTTAGGTGCATTCCTGTTGAAATCAGTAGGTATAAGGAGAGAAATTAAAATTATGTACATGTGATAAAACTTTGCAGAGCTATATATCTGTTCAACATGTGAACGATGTAATTTTTCATAACAGAAGTATCTTTAGACATGGAAAATTGACTGAACCTCAGTACTGAATGAATTAAAAAAAAAACCAGTATCTTCTGGCCACAGAAATTTTATTTATATCGCAGATGTTTTAAAACAGATCCAGATTTATATGGAATAGAGCACAGTGTGCCTCTGCTGACAAGAGAGCAAGACATTTTTTAAGGTAATATTGTTTATCCTCAAATATTTTAACGTTAGACAAAGACCTGATGGCCCATGAGAACATTTGAAGTTGTAGGAAGACAAACTGATCTTGAACCACCTCTGCTCATGTCTGTTTTTTATTTGTGCACACATCTTTCAGTGTGTGTACATTTAGCTTTTAATACATTGGAATTAATTCATGGGCATCCTGTGCTTGAGACCAAATTTGCTTTCATGTCTGAATAACGAAATCTGAGGCTCCATGTTTATTACATTGATCTATGTGGCTGGCTTGAAAGTACAGTGTTCCCTAGGAGCTGTAAGAACTTTGTGTTTATGAAGTAGAATCAGTGGGAAAAATAAAAATGAAAATAAAAAAAACCCACAAAACCAAACTAAAACAAACCATCAAAAATGAAATGAAATAAACTCGATGAGATACAAGAATAAAGATGAAAAGGAGTCATGGGGACATTCAATGGGACAGGTTCTCTGAGTGGGTCTGCCTAGGTAACAGCATCACCATGTTCATGCTGACATTTGGGATTGAGGAATTACCTGAAGAGAAAAGGATATTTCAGTGTCTAGAAAGGCTCACTACCTGCTGCCCCCTGGTATGGGCTTTAAGTGTACCCCAGCACAGGGATAGACCCTAAAGAGCTGCTAACTGGGTGTATAAAGCAAGCAGCATCTTTGGCATAGTCTAAGTAAGGTCTGCAAGTTGTCACAGTGTAGGATTCCTTGTCTCTTTCCATTCTGACCTCCATTCACTGGAGAGAATTCGTATTCTGGGAAGGGTGTTTAAAAAACCCCACCTGCTGTAGTCCTGCTGTGTTGTTTAGTGTCAGTGGTAGTAAATAACAGGGGATTTTCCCCCTCATTTATTTTTTTTTTTTTTGGTGTGTGTGTGTGGGGACATGAAGGCATTTTGTTGGGGTGGGATTTGAGTGCTTTTTTGTTTGTTTCCATGACAGAGGTTTTGTATGACTGTTTTAAGAATGACTTTCCTGAAGCCAGTGAATCCTTTTTTTTTTTCATTTTTATTCTGTTTGCCCACAGAGCTGATCGATGTGGTCTTTATGCTGTTATGCTGCTGCACTGCATTACTTTTATCATTAAGAAGGCTGCATGAGGCCAGGTATCTAATTAATGATATTAGAAGGGCATAAATTGAGGGAGAAAGGGAATACAGTTTCTGATGAGGTCACTTTGGTCATTATATTTAATGTTCTTCAGGCAGTCTTGCCCTAATCCATGGGAGCAAATCCCATATACCTCTAGGAGAAAGGCAAGTAGAATCTTGTAAGGGTACACATTCATGGTGTTCACTAAAATAATATTGTTTCTTTCCATACTTGTCTAGAAGAGGATACCCCACCTACTAAACTAACAACAAAATGTTGGTTTTCTCATGTGGTATTATGGCTAATACTCTTTCTTTCTCTAAAATTCTAGCACATTTTGCCACCAATGTGTTCAGACAGCGTTGTGTCATGCTGTGTTGTCATATTATGTTGTTCATTTCAGGCTTTTAAGGGAAAAAGGGTAATGGTTTCCGGTAATTTGCATTTGTGGCTGGCTGCCTGTTTATACTTTGGAAATTACTATTGTATAAATGAGAAATGATGTTGATAAAATCTTTACTGGAAAAAAACAAACAACCCCCCACCACCACCTTTAAAAGTTATGCTTATGTTAAAAAAAGTTTTTAAAATATATTTATTGGTTGTAAACAAATAAAAAACTCCAACAAAAAATTTTCCAAGATTTGTTTTACAAAAGAATTCCACAGATTTTTACTTTTACAAAATTGAAGGCATTTTAATAATACCATTGTACACACCATAAATGTTTCCTGTTTTGTTTTCTAATTCTCTACCTTATCCTCATTTTACTTGTCTTTTTTTTTTTTTAATCCCATCACCAAGTGCTCAAAACCCACAACCTGTATAATGTTCTCTGTCTCTTTTTGTGTGCATGTGCATGCTGTTTGTAAGGAGTAAAGGATGTGGCAAGGCAGATAATGAAGGCAACATTCAGGGTAGCAAAAGTGACCTGACTTTCCTCTGTGAACAGTCACAGATTCCTACATTGCTTAGGAAAAATGTGTGTATGCAGTGATGGTGACAGAGGTGGGGGGCATGCAGGGGGCTTCATTTTAACCTGGCAAATGGTAGAATAAAGAAGGTGTCTTTATTCAAAGCACTGGTTGCAATTTCGAGCAACTGGTAAGAGACTAACAAGCAGCTTGTGGAAATTGGACTCAGAGAAGAGTCTAGGTCAAACCCACCCCTTATGAAAACAGGCAGAGCTGCACGTGTATGGCTGGACTTGCAGCATGAGAGCAAGGTAGCAATTATTTAGCATTCTCTGCCCTTGTGAGGCTGGGAAACTTCCTGCTTTCTAGCAGTCAGTGGAGATGGAAGAGGGTTAAAGGAGTCTGAATGATTTATGTACCGCCTGGTCAGATTTCCAGCAAATGAAGAATTCCCGATGCCAGGTCTGTTCTTCAAAAAGAATCATTAGTCCCAGTATTGTTATTTTTATCACTGTTGCCCATGTTGATATGAAATGAAGCTGTATTCTGCCATCCTGTCCAGTTCTTTGTGGTTTGGGTGCTGGAATCTGGTTAGACATGTATTTTCTGTCTTAAAAGTATGGTACTGCTCCTTACACTCCTGCTTCTAATTCCTTTATCCCAATTGCAGCTCTACAGCACTCGCATTTTGGCCCAGCTCAGGCAGTGCCATAGTCACTATGTTCTTTTTTGTGCCTTATCTTACAGAGTTTGTAAACTTTTCTCTTTTCCCCCTAGACTAAGCATGTGTCTGTGTTTTGGAAGCAGTGCAACAGGCAGACAGGAAGGAGGTTTCCTCCTCCCTTCAGGTAAGACATTCAAGGTACTACCAAGTATTATAGATCATTGAAGTGAAAAGCAGAGCAGACATGCAAACAAGGGATAATGCCCAGCAGTATCTGGGCAGTAGAGAATATGGGAGTGACTTACTGAAACAGGATGAGAAGCTGTAAAGATTGTCAGAAGGACCACCAAAGCATTTCAGCATGGAAATGCAAGCACAAGAACACAGCTGCAGTTTCATTTTCTCAAATGGAAAATAATTTATAGGTAAAAGAGGAGTAAAACATCTGGATTTCTTCCCACTAACCACACTAAAAATATGTTCACACAACACTTTTACATTTATGCAACTGATTTTCTCCAGAATTAATTGTATGTGTAGATTGTCTTCGATGATTTGTTGGATGGGGCTTTGAGCAAGCTGATCTGGTGGAAGGTGTCCCTGTCTATGGTAGGGGTTTGGAATGAGATGATGCTTAGGGTCCCTTCCAAACCAAACCATTCTATGATTCTATGACTTACACGGCACAGTCTTGGACAAAATATTATTTGGAAAATGGCATGACCTATGACAACCTGAAGTACCTGAACAGGTAGCTTATGCCTTTTTTGCTCTTGGGAACTCTTTGTACAGATCAGAAACCAAAGGCCATTTTGGAGGGGAAGATTGTTTGTGTCCATACTTATCTCCCACATATTTTAAGTTGAAGCCTCCGGGAGCTGGGGGTCTGCTACTTCCCTGTGTTCTCCTGCTTCAGTACAGGCACAGAAACTCTGTAGCAAACTTTAGTGCAAAAAAACCTATCAAAATCTATGGAGTGGCAATGAAACAGATAAAGGCATCACTGATGCCCTAGGCTGATGGAGCAGCAAGGGGGAATATGTTAGGCAAAACTATCAACCTGTGAACTTAGCACAACTAACCCTTCAATCTATGAGAGAAAGCAAAAATATTTTTAAATTCCTGCCCCTCAACTGGGAGAAAAGTCTTTTGTAGCCCCAACCTAGTGAACTATGACAGAAAAGTTAGCTCTTTATGTATCCTGTTGCTTTGTATTAACATATATTCTATGTATATAATTAATATTATTTTGCAGCACTCATGCAAAATATTTTACCTATTTTCTCTTTTTTATCAACTCATGTCTCCTTTTCCAAGCTACAGAATATGCTTCTGAATCAGAAATGATCTCTAAGCATTGTCATTATCCATGATACTATTATAACTTCCCTGTATTAAAAGTTACTGAGCTGAAAATGTCTAGGTTTTTCACTGTATATTTTTATGTTTTTCAGATTATGTAAAGTCAAGAGGAGATAATTTAATACAGAAGGCAAGAGGTACTGGTAAGGTAATCAGCTAAACAGAATGACAGGGCTTGAACAATGGACAAGGAAAAAGTATTACCTCTTTATTTGCAGTTTAACTGAGAAAAATATGGAGAAAACGGAAATGATGGGAAGGAAGAGTTTACAGACACCAAGTATGAATAAAAGTTGCTCTTTTCTAGGAACAAAAGTGTAGAAGTCGAGGAAGTAGGGAAGGTCTAGGTATTTCCTTTTAATGATTTCTCTTTGACAAGGTTTACTGATCCAAGCTAGGACAATTTAAGAGGTTATCACCTCCAGCTGTCCATCACATCCATTGAATGGCACTTACAAGTCCCAAAACTGGCTGAAGAGCAGTGGGTCTGGTTCTAAAGTGCTGCAATTCAAAATTTAGCATATTAATGCAAATCACCATTGATTTTAGTCTGTATTAATATATTGATCTATGAACTACTGTGTCTAAGAGCTCTGATTCATGATGATTTTGGGATTTAGAAGCCTTTAGGGGCAGAATTCAATTCAGCCATCTTTGCTGGGAGCAAGGAGAGGCCACGAGACTGGAGAATGCCACAAATTTTTTAAGGAATAATTTTAAGTACAAAAGACACTAGATATGTGTTGCTGAAAGCTCAGCAAAACAAGTCACATTTTACTTTCCAGTTTGTTTTTGAAGACTGAAATTGAGTAGATAGCTGTGAACTGAAAATAGTGAATGCTTGCCTTTTCTACTACTGATATTGGAACTTTTTTAAATTATTTTGATACAAAGTTGCATTACAGGTGACCTGTAAGTGAGGAGAGCAGTATCACTTTTTAAATTTTATCACACGTAAAAGTGGACTAAAAATACAGGCAGTATATCACTGTCTGTTGACAATACAGAGCTAAACTCACCTCACCCACTGAAATGTTTTGGAGAATATAAGGGGTTTTATTGATGATAAATTCAGAAATATTTCAGAAGTGAACATGAGAACAGACAAACATTCAGGTTGAAGTGAAATAATTAGCTAAAAATGTTCTCATTTACACTCTATATGCCATGAGGTTCCCTCTTGAGGCTTGAACTCCCCTTGTGCATCATCATCCTGAAGCTGATAATCTTCAAAGGGAAACCATGAGAAAAACACATATAATTTAACCACGAACTTTGGCATGTGGAGTGGGGTGGCATTGCTCAGAATTATAATTGCAGCTTACATGATGTAGCACTCTATTGACGATAACATTTCGGTTTTTATTCAAAAGTCAAAGAGAATTGTTCTTGTTTTTTTGTTTATTCCCCAGAAAACTGTTAACTTTGTAAAGAAGATATTTCTTGAAGTGGCTTGCCTTTCATTTTCTGATCAGCTTTTGGTATATCATTATTCTATAAGTTTTTTGTTCATCTCAGTAACCAAACTGCAGTGACAAAGAACAAGCTCCTTCACACCTTTGCTCTTACTATTGATTTTTCCAAATACACTTTTCTGTTGCTATCTATCACAGCAACTATGCCTTTGCAATAATAAAAAAAAAAAGAGTTAGATATTTCCTACTGTGGAAAAATATGAAGAAACACTGAACTAATAGGATCATATTCAGTGAAAAAGGCACTCTCAAGTCACTGAGATTTCTTCTTGAGAATGTTCCTTGCACTGAAACATCTGCAGTTTTTCTCCTGCCTGGTCTGGCAGTACTTTTAACTTTTAATCAGAAGTATCACTACAGTTGTAATTAAATTGGAGCTATATGAGCACATGCTTATTTCAGAATTCATATAGTGAAAATCTCTTGTCTTTCTTGATTATGAAAGGTGATCATGAAAAACCCTGCAAGGCTTAGGACTCAGAGGCAAATAATAAAAAGAAACTTTAAAATATTAGCTTCTAATTTTTGTTAGTGTGATGTTAGTGAATAGTAGGCTTTTAAAAGGGGTTGGATTTTCTTAATGAGAAGTTTTTCCTACCAATTTTGAAATGCACTCTTTTTCTTTTTAATATAAGAAAACATTAATAATTTCATAAGTAGGACATCATCCTTTATTGCATAATACTTTACATTTGCATTTTCCAAAACTCAGAGAATGAGCATAAATATGTAGGCTTTTAACAGAATAACCAAAATAAAGTAAAATTACCTCTCAATAATTCATTTGTGTAATTGCACCCTTAGGCTTCTTAAATTATGGCAGAGACTCATTCAGGAGCTGTTATTAGCTTAGAATGAAGAGACGTGCATTTTCTTACTCCTCTGAGAAATCCTGATTCTTAGTCCAGAGAAAAGGGTAAAGAAGTTTCTTTGGGAATTTGGAAGAGAAAGATGGAATTCACTAAATTTGAGAAACGTGGTGTGTTTGGATATTTGCTTTTTAAAGAATCCTTTGCATTCTGGAAGTGAAGGTGATTCCAATTATCAGGAGACGTACATCTTTCATGTTCTGATGTAAAATTTGCTGTTGTTACTTATTTTGTAATTCAACAGAGATCTTTGTATACCAAAGGAAAGTTTGTATACCAACTTTGAATATGAAAACATGTTTTTCTTCTGGGATATAGAAACAGAAGACAGGGATTTTGAGAGAAAGAAGGGATTTCAACAGATCTGCTGTGGAACGTGCTGAAGCATAGCTGCAATATTTTCTGTTGTCAGCAGCTGCTGTAAAATAATTCCATATAGAAGCTCCTCGGATGCAGGACAAATGTTCTCTTTTAGCTCTTATTCATTGCTTTGCTTTCTAATTGTTCTGGTGATCACTTAGTATAACAATTCAATGAGAACTCAAAAGACCTAAGAAAGATTTTAAAAAGTTAATGAAGGAATAATGCATTTCAGTAGGTCAGGTTTTTGGTTTGTGGATTTCCTTAGGTAAACCCTTGTAATTCAGTTTTTGAACATTTATCTGTACCAAAACCTGGGCATTTTGTTTGTTTATATATAATAACATGACCTTGATAAAGTATATTACCCTGGCTCCAACATATAGGACTTGTATGGTATGGAATGAAATATGAGACTGCCCTGCAGCTAAATTTTGCTGGATGTCTCCAGATAGCCACTGCTGATCTGTGAAAGAGTTGAACATTTATGAATGTATTCATATTCTTCTTTAGCAATAAGACTTTTCTATCCCAACTATGAAGGAAAAAAGCTATTTTGCTATTCTGTTTCCTTCCTAATTCATCCAGCACAACAGTTTACTCTATTAATTATTCATCACAGGGAAATCAACCACGATTTTGAAACTTAAAAAGAAAGAGTTGGAAAAATGAAATGTTAACTAACTTGTGAACACAAGGTTCACAGCCTATCAAATCAAACTTTATACAGTAAATTAATTTTCAAAACATAAAAGTTCTTCAGATGGAAAGGGCAATGATGAATTGTTTTAAGTGGGAACATAAGACCAGAGTCTTCTAATAAAAAGACTTGACCCATGAATGTTCAACAATCTGCTGATCTCAATTGAGTGGAAAGATTGCCAAATATAAAATTCACTGGCCAGATGATTGAGTCTGATTTCCAGCCTGTACACATGGTGGAAATAACTCTATTAGCATTCATATGCATCAAAACTTTCATGTTTTACAAGGCCCTCCTTCAAGGATCTGGAGCAGAACTGTTACCATGAGATGCTTTTAATAAGCACATCAACACAGTTCCAAAATGGGTGCAGTGAAAGTATTGAGGTTCAATAAGGAGGAAAAGAGATATTTAATTATGGTACAGCGAATGCATATCACAATATTTTGTCTGGAAAGATGGTGTATATTTGACTTGTTTTGCTAAAATGCAATAACCCTATTGCAAATAATTTTTTTAAAAGGAAGTAACTTGCTATCATAGAATTGTTTAGGTGAGATAAGACTTCTGAGATCATCAAGTCCAACCATTAACCCAACACTGCTGAGTC
>NW_016690262.1:901915-1092635 GCF_001604755.1 Lepidothrix coronata
CACCTGGTTACAATCTCCTTTCACGAAAATGTAGAGAACATTCAGGTCTCCCCTGAGCCTCCTTTTCTCCAGGCTAAACACTCTCAACTCCCTCAGCCTCTCCTCATAGGATTTGTGCTGCAGACCCTTTCCCAGCTCCTTTGCCCTTCTCTGGACGTGTTCCAACACCTCAATGTCCTTCTTGCAGTGGGGGGCCCAAAACCGTGTGACCGCACCAGTGCCAAGTATAGAGGGACAATCACTTCCCTGGTCCTTCTGGCCTCGCTGTTCCTAACACAAGCCAGGATGCCATTGGCCTTCTTGGCCACCTGGGCACACTGCTGGCTCATGTTCAGCCAGCAGGCAACCAACACTCCAGGTCCTTTTCCACCCGGCCTCTTTCCAGCTGCTTTTTCCCCAAGCCTGTACCGTTGCATGGATCGGCAAGTAAGGAAAAGTACTATTCAGCTGGGAGTTGATAAAACAAAGATTTATATTTTTTGAACATGTGAAAGGTAAATTTATATTTTTAGTTGCTTTAAATGAAGTCTGATGAAATGAAATGAAATGTAATGAAATGAACCCAGGCTCTGTGGGCTTTTTCCTAGCCTGAAGGTATGCTTAGCATTTATGTTGACATTTGGAATAGCTTTAGACTTTTGCAAGCCGTGTAACAATAACCTGTAAAGATGCTGTACCAGCATATTTTCAGTTAACCATGAAGTTATGCACAAAAGTGTTTACGAAGAGCTTTCTTCCAAAGCCAAAGTCTGCTGAACCTTTAGCGGGTTTTTTGTTTTGTTTTGTTTTGTTTTTTAAGATAAATAGTAGCTGTGTTCCTGTATCCAGGTGGGCAAAATGGAGGATATTGCAGGAGACAGTATGATCAAGGCCAATCAGCATACATAAATAGTGTCATAAACATCCTGTTCTGCCACCTCAAAATAACTTTAAGCTTATTTTACTTCTGCTTACTTAAAAGTAACAGTACCAATATAGTATTGCATAGAAACTGATGGTTGTTGAATTACAACAGTGCAAATTGTCCGTGGAGAAAGACAACTGCAGTCATATCTAGGTTATTTCATGTGAAATAGCATGTCTAGAAGAGAAAACTTGAAACAACATGAAAGATATTCTGAACTGC
Organism: Lepidothrix coronata; assembly: GCF_001604755.1. NCBI lineage: Eukaryota > Metazoa > Chordata > Aves > Passeriformes > Pipridae > Lepidothrix > Lepidothrix coronata. Next base: position 903,042 of record NW_016690262.1, read on the forward strand.
ACTTCACAGGGAAATCCACTGAGGAATTCCTCATTAGATGCAGAAAACAAAAGGGAAAATAAATGCTGAGTGCTGTTTAAAAATCTACAAAGGATCAACACACCAGCATGCAACATAATCATTTTCCTTAGTGATCTACAAAATCTATGAGTACTTTTATTTCAAATATGAGGGTATGCACATTATCTAAATGAAAACCTCCAATACCATATCTTAAATAGAATTAGAGTAGAAACAAAGATATTTTTCTGACATCCTGGAAATTATGATGGTAGCAGACCATAAAATTAGATATTTCCATTAACCTTGTGGCTTTTATAACAGTATCTCCCACCATTCATCTGATAGGGTGTAATCTTCTTACTTTTAATGGAAGTAATGTCTGTAAGTTCACTGCAACAAGTGGCATGTTTACTTGGTCCAAAGAAGAGCAGGACTGCGTCTGTCACTCAGCTTTTTAATGGGGAAAGACAACAAAATAAGTGCTGCATAGCATAATTAGCATAAATTGTTACCTTGCTCAGATCATTCTTTGACTAGTTATGGCTAATTTAATCTTGCTTTATTTTTATGCTTTCTATTCCCCCTCTCCCACTGCTTTGCAATGAGCTTTTGGCTCATCATTTCACAAACCCTTCAGTGAACATTTTTTGCACAGGTCTGTGCATTTTCAACTAGATAAGAAAACCTGGCGATGGTGAATTAAAACTGTGTCCTCTGAAATGTTCTTAGGTGCATAAAGAGTAAGAACTTCTGCCATGAGAAGAAAACTAGGAGACATTCCTAATGTAACAGAATTAAAAAGTACTGATGGGAAGGATTTGTTAATATGATGCCAGGCAAACAAAGAGCCACATGAGGGAGGGGAGTGTCAGCATGGGGATTATCAATGCACTCACCAGTGAGTCTGAGCCTCCAGGATCCTTGGCTGTTTCAAATTCCTTGAAGAAGAATTACCTGATTGTACCCTGGGACCCCCAAAAAATGCATTTCAGCTTTCAGCTTGACCTGTTAACCTACCACTTTGTTTTCTGCTGACCTGCACGACCAACAGGACATGATGCAAAACTAATTTGATTTTTTTTTTTTTCATTTTTCAGCTTTGGAGGATTAGTGGGATTAAGTCCTAGAGTTTGTTCTAGATTTGAGAAGGGTTTTACAAAACCTCTTCTGAATCAGAGATGAGCAAACGAATTGTCGGTCAAATATTTGTGACGTTCAGCAAATTTAATGTTTTGATTTTATCTAATTCAAACAACCACTGTATTTGATCATTCTGCAGAAGCTGATATGTTGTGTTTGTATTGGAAACTGAATTAGGAGGTAGCAATGTCTCTATACAAGCCTGAATAAACCAACCATGATACCTGGAAGCACTTTTTACCAAAAGCATAAATCCTCAAAATGGGCTGACTAACCAAGCCAAAAAGTAGTGTATGAACATGCATATGAAAAGCTGTGTGCTGCATTTTTTCCATATGCAAAATGAATAAGCAAATGTTCATGTAGATCCATGGCTTACTAGTTTGAATACTTATCCTAAAATATGATCTGCCTGCAGAAGTTTAGAGGAATGGTGTAGCTCAGTTAGGAGGAAAATCTTGCATGAAGTGGAAGTTGTTTTCTTTTTCCTCCCCCTGAAATGAGATAATAAGTGTTCTTCCAGAAAAAAATCAACAGGCACCTTGGAAAAAGTTGAAGGACACAGTTAAAACTTTCTTATTTCCAATTATGCAACTTTTATTTTGGTAGTACAACTGTGTTTCACTGATAAGAATGACTTCTAAAATATAATTGAATATTTTAACTTTTAGTATATGCATAAGTTGGTTTATTATTTCTCCTCAGCCATAATATATAACATTTTATATGAGGATTACTTTTTTTTTCACATCAGGTCTTTTAAAATCAAACCTGTTTCACAGTTTAATCTTATCATTATATTACAGTCCAATACTCTTAACATTTTTATTGTTAATCGGAAGCTGGCAAGATTCCATATCATGTAGCTCTTCCTTGCTTCAAAAATACAATATCCTGAACCAAAAAATGAAAAAACCACCTCTCCAAGATTAACAATAATTCTAAGAGAAAAATGAGATCAGGTGAAAAACAGCACTCTGGTAATCTGACTCAAAGTTATGAAATTCAATGATTTTGAGAAATGTTATTTGTAGCTTGTTATTTTATTGGATAATTAAGTCAGTGTATTAGATTGGTCTGAAATGATAATTTTTCTGTCATATATGCTTTTCACCGCATTTGATTTTGTGACTCACATTGAAAGTGGTAATATTGAAAACTAAAGTAACAAACACTTTTGAAAAAATATTCCTATTATGTGACTTTTGATATTCTTCTTGCTTACCTTCTCTGTTACTGTTTGTACAGTGGCATTTGCTGGGTTTAATGTCTACAGACAACTTTGAAGGTAGGAATTTGTAATGGGCTTCTTGGCTGACTTCTGTTAAATCAGTTCTTTCCCACCAATTACTTATTTAGTTCTATGGCTAACAACTTTTTTAATATATTCAAGCCTCCTTAATACAGTTAGGTAGTTTTGTTAATATCTGAGAATACTTGTGGATAAGACTTAATAGCTTTTTTCCTTAGTCTGCCCCAAATTGCTTTCAAGAGATCAAAATAAAATCAATGTGTATGACAATATCTTTTTGACCCTTAAGATGGCCATGACATCTGAAGTTACACATAGATGATGAAATGCTGATATCAGATATAAGTACAGAGGTTTCTAGCACTTTTCTGAACTTTTTGGGTGAAAGATTAAAACTGTCAGATTAGAAGTAAAGATGTTCTGTGACTGGTGACACAGCTTAAGACATAAAGAATCACTACTATTGCACTAAATAAAAACCAGATCATTGCTTCAACCATTCTGAGACTGCAGCTCTCCTATGAGCAGCATCTCCTTGACTGATTCGATGCAGGGTTTAAAATTAATAATGAAAACATATGAAACTATTGTTTTCTACCTAAAGGATATAAAAAGAAGTTTCTGATGCAGCCTTGATAATTTGAGACTTGATAACATTCTTGTTCTAACTTTACACTGTTAGATACAGGAAAGATTAGTAGGTCATGATGATACCGTCTTAATGAACTGTTAGAGAAGTTATTCCGTGCTTTAGGTTTAAGTGCAAATGCAGACATATTTACTATTACAATGCCATAGCTGTTATAGGTTGTCCACTCAAACAATCTGTAGGTTTGACAACCTCAAACATCAGTAGTAACCTTCTGGTGCGTTAAACCATGAATGTTTTGGAATAGACTAAAATGTCATTTCTCATTTATCAATGACATTATAAAGGCAAATGTAGCCTAAACCATCAATTATAAATGTGTATTTTCTTCCCTGGAAGAAAAAAAACAGTGTGTTGCCTTCAGTATTATTCCCTGATAGGCTTCTGTACCACAAATTTCGGTGTAAAATTTTGAATGTTCCAAAATGACAGTTATTTTGTCTGCCTAAAAGGATGAGTTTGGCAAAGAAAATAATAACTTTAGACAACTGTAAGTTTGCCCAAACTAAACCTTGTAAAAGTTTTATAGACTATTAAACATTTGCTGCTGCAAGAAACCTCACATCTGAAATATAATTGGTAGTCATAATCAGCCTACCCATTGCATCTTTCGATATGAGAATATACATTTGCATTTTTTTTCAAGTGTAAAATTGAAAGCTGTAAGTGAAAAGAGAATTTAATATGTCATGCTACAACTCTGCCATCTAATTATCTTTATTGTTTCATTTGTCCACAGATGCAGTGTTTGTGAAACAGCCTGGCTTGTCTTGTATCAAAGTTTTGTACAGAAAATAAGAAAGCAAAATTGGGGGTAAACACATATACATACACAAAAAAAAAATCACTTACTAATGGCAAACAAATCAGTTTGTTTTTTTTTAATTTCAATGATGATTTGAAGAGGCTTTTTCTTGATATCAGTGATTCCGTCTGTAGGACTTTTCAAACTAGATGTCTGCATCAGCCTTAAAGCTGGGAGAAGTTTATTTCTATCCAAATTAAAGTAGCTGTGATGATGTTTTTGCTTTTTATATACATAACATACTTGGGATACTTCTTAGTTACCAGAGATTACTTACCAAAAATATCATACAGAGATTATACTGGTTTAGAGGTAGATGACTTCAGGTTTTGAAACCTGAATTTACCTGAAGCCTTGATTTTCTATTCAAGATCCAGAACCCTGGACATCTTTATTAAGTCTGACTAGGATGAAACAGAGTGAGGCTTTTTCTCCCTTCTTATGAAAGGATGGAGTGTATCTGTATCTGTTTATATATGACTGTAGTTAGTATGTGTGACAATACTTATAAAATTCTCAAACACATTAATAATTTTCTATTTAGTAAAAAATATGTGATAAAATATTTTAATCAAAATATATATTTTGATATGGGAATTATTTATATATATTGTGAATATACCATTTTAAGTGAATTGATAAAGATGTATTTATACTACTATAAAAATAATAGTGTGATGTGTCGAATGAAATGCTTATTACAATTGAGTGACACTACTGTGTGATCTCATTGTTTACAAATATCAGGAAGATAAAATTTCTTTGATTTAGCAACTCAGAATTAAAAAGATGTGCTGGATAAATGTGGAGCTTTGCTGCTATTTTATGAGTTATGAGAATGTACTAGTGGACCTCATTATTCACAAAATATCAATAAACCAAGCATTTATGCAGTTCAGCAAACCAGAAGGGAAACTGAACTGTGAATTTAAGTGATATGAAAATAAGAGGACCTCAAATTATATGTAAGTAACTGCACATAATCGAGAAGAATAATCTCAGCTTTATTCCTTTAAACATGAGATTCCTTAATGTTATATTGAATTCCCATAGATTTAAATATTACTCAAGTATATAAAGTTAACTGTGCTCCAGGTTCAGCAGGGGTTCTTAACTTCTATTTACATTCCTTACCTCCTGCTGAAACCATGTGATTAGACATTTGCAGTATCAGATTTGTTCACATGGTTTCCTGTGCACATCATTTATTTACCCTTTTCATTTCAGACACAAAATTGGCTTATTATCAACTCCAGGTTTTCAGAAACAATGAAGCACAAGTCCTCTGCTAAAATACCAGTTCAGCATAAAATGCTAGCTCTTTATATTTTGTAGATCTTTTTTGTTGCAATTGCACAAACTTACATACAGCGATAGGGCCCTTAAGAAACAAAATTGTCGTAAAGGAACTGAAATATCTCTTGTCTTACCAATCACTATGCAGTTTAAAACTTGCTATATACAAACTTGCATACATAAAAGCTGAAAAATATTAACTTAAAAATAATTCCGTTAAGACGATAATGATTTACCCTCAAAGAACTAATTTCCTACTTAGCATTGGAATATTTTGGTAAAGAACCCAGGATGTCCACATAAACTTAAAAAAAATCTTTGCACAGAACACTGATGCTCATCAGTTTTTTCTTCCACACTCTTGATTCGTGTGTTCAATACTTTGAAAGGGAAGAAGAACATAAATCTATGGGACCTGATGAGACGCATCCCAGAGTCCTGAGGGAATTGGCAAATGTGGTTGCCAGGCCACTCCCCATGGTAATGGAAAAGTCATGGCTGTCAGGTGATGGCCCAGGTGACTGGAAAAGGGGAAACATTGCACCCATCTTTAAAAAGATTAGAACGGAGGACCCTATGTAGTGATGGGACAAGGAGGGATGGGTTGAAACTGAAAGACAGTAGGTTTAAATATTTCTAAAATATTGCTGTTTCTATCTAAGTACAGCAAGGTATTTTTTTTTATTACTATTATTTTGCAATTTTAGTTTGATCTAATATAACTATAGCTTAGGAGAATAAGACCTGAGATCTCTAATGTCCCTATGACTATTTGTTTCTAATTTTTGTTATGCTGTGGATTAAATCTCTTCTATGTACTTAAGCTGTGTCTTCATCTATTTGCACATAATTCAGCCTTATGGCTCTGGTCAGATATTTCTATAAAGCTATCTTTTAATGTATTAAGGATATGAATCATCATGTTTAAGAAAACCTAGAAGAAGAAATCATTTAATAATAAAACAACAATAACCTCAGCAAAATAACATGAAATGACTTTGTAATGCTTCAGCAGCCCCATCTCTCCACTATCAATATAACCAGATAAAGGGAAATTGGAGCTGTGAATTATTTTCTTTTTCAAATATATACTAGGAAAAACTAACCCCGGAACCTGATTATAATTTAAAAAGAAAATAAATTAGATTTTAACACATTAATGTGTATTCCATTTTGCACTCGGAGCAAGAGCAAGAAAGAACAAACTGATTTTTATTTTTTATATATATATCAAGCATTCCTCTTAGATTTTTCTCTGTATGCTTACTTGATAAATTGCTTCATCCACAGTTCTGCAGATAACTGCAGATCTGGAAAACATAGAATATATATATAAAAATAAATGCATTTTGTTTTTTAGCTTACATTTATGTGAATGGACACAGAGAAAATATAAAATTTGCAGTGTCAGTTTAAATAAGAAAAACAAAGGCATACAAGAATTCCAGTTCCCAAAAGATACCAGGATTAACAGCAAGCATCATATATTGTTATTAGAAGAAAGTGAAAGAAAATATTGGTCCAGTATTTGAGAAAACTATCAGTAAGCAATGCTAATGAAAGTTGATTATTTAATTTTCAGTTCCCACTGAAAAATGTATCCTTCCAGACTGTGATTTTACTGTGGTCCCCTTTGGAGAACTGGAACAATACAAAATAACTGAACAGAGCTGAAGACAAAGAAATGGCTAAAAGAAAGGGTCTAGAAGGTAAGGTTTAATAAATCAAGGATCTCAGGTCTAGTAAAAAAGGCAGTCTCAGATGTTCTCTCACTGCTTGTAACAGCACAGCTACACCAAAATTTACGGTCAATTAACACTTTATGCAGAAAGACAATAGGAGAAAACACATCTTCTTCATATCCAGAAAGGTATTTAATGAAAACAAAAACCCCAGAATACCAAAAAACCCAACAAAAACACCTCCAGCCAAACAAACACATTTAATATATAAGTGCAATAACAGAACAGTTTGCTGCTTTTTTGCACTCATTGGTAGATTCCCTAAATCCACCAAACTTTGATGAATGTGCCTCCCCATTTCTAGATAATTTGTGCATTAGTTTCTCATCTAAATCATTATTCCATGTGTGTTCTGAAAGGAATTAGGAAGGAATAATAATATTGCTTCGAATAAACTGTACACTGTCTTGTTTATCCACAAAACTCCCTTTCCTTTGTTTCCCCGAGAACCGGTATGTTGTGTTAAAGGTCTCTTTGGGTTTTGAGGAGCAAGGGATGAAGTTCTTGTAGAGGAAAGTGAAATGATTCAAGTAGCAGTGTTTGATGGCCATAAATACTCCTGAGCAGACAGCTCCACAGCCAGCCTGTGAGGAAAGAAGCCAGTGATGGATTTGGAGAACTGGCAGGGAAAGGAGCAACAAATGGGAACCAATGTGTCTGGCTACATTGGAGATTGTTGCTTTCCTCTCCTTCATTGTCAGATGATCACACAGTTTTAAAGATGAAGACATTTTTATATTCTTTTGAGCCAAAGACATTGACATGGACACATTTTTATAACACATTAAGCTGAAGAATATCCCATCCCTGGCAGTGTTCAAGACCAGTTTGGATGGGGCTTTGAGCAACCTGGTCTAGTGAAAGGGTGTCCCTGCCCATAGCAGGGTGGAGGGTTGGAGATAATTGATCTTTAAGGTCCTTTCCAACCCAAACCATTCTATGATTCTATGATAAAGGTCAGCAATAAGTTCTAGCTGTCCCATGGCCAGTAAAAGAGTCTCTGTAACTCTTCTGATTTCAGTGCACTAAAGGAAAGGGGCTAAGGGAGCTGCTCAAATTCTATTCACAAGTTAAAACTGAAATATTGTGAGCCATCACTTGAATTAATTTGCTTTCATGAGGTAATCCTCTTGAACACAAGACATTTGAGTCTCTACATTTTCTGCTGAAGCCAGGTGAAAATGATAATTCTCTGAGAAACGCAGTGTATTATCAGTTTGGTGTAGAATTAGGCTTTTTATTGAGCCTGTAAAATTATGCTGCTGGGAAGTAATCATAAGTGTTTCTGATTGAAAGCTAGAATTCAAAAGTGGCAGGAACATAGCTGCAAATGTGCTAGCACAACAAAATTCAAGTGATGTTTGACATGCTGAAATTGCCAAGTTACCTGAGAGAATGACGAATAAAAGGGGGAGCTAAACCAGCTGAAAGACATAGGGTGACAAGAAGAACACATGCTCCTTCCATGAAGAAACAAAATGCTCTGAGTAGTTTTTTTTCTTTTTTTTTCCCTTTTTTTTTTTTATAGATGTCTAACATATGCTTCATAAGTTATAGAAAATAGTGCAAGGGGATTTTATATTCTCCCTATAGGAGAATGGTCTAGACCCTGAGAAGCTCTCAGTGGAAGACAAAGATTAAGTTAAATTTTTGTAGGACTCTTAGGATTTGACCGAGACCCCTTAATGTGCTCAGTTTGCTGCTAGATTTAATTGCTGGCAACCTTGAATCTCTTATGTACTGATTAGTCTTTTGTACTAGACTGTCAGCTTTGCTGCACCTCCAAGTGGAAACTTTATGTTCTATTTCCTGTTCCTTTTCCCTTAATATGCTCTTGTGTTAAATAACAGCCAGTGACTGCTGTTTGTGTAAAACTCTGCCTCTGCATTGAAAAACAGTCTGTTAAAATGGGCAACCTTGGTCAACATTATCATGTAAAAGGCTTTGCTACTTAAAAAGGGCAATTAGACTATATGCAAATTACATCTTTAAAAAGTGGGATTAGGTGTCTGGTCCTCAGGAAATAAGAGAAATGAAGCTCTACTTATTTAAGGCTGGTGTGGTAAAATGTACTTGCTCTGCCGACTTCCAGCATCACGTATGTAAGTGCTCATGAATAAGTGATGTTTCTGTGTGCAAGGCTTGTGCTCCACTTTAATCTTCAGTTAGAGTTCTCATCTTGTTCTGAGTCTCCACAGAGTGAGGCATTTAAATTCCAGAGATTGGAAAGCCACCCTGAGGTCACTTAGGATAACAACTGTGCCGAACCCTGCACATGGAGGCTGGGTTTGTAGGTGTATGTGTACATGGCACAGACTGAATATGTATAGATGTATGATGTGTGTACACATGTGCTTCAACCCTCATCCCTACCATGCTGTGTATGAATTTCTGTACATAAGCCATAATCAATCCCAATAAAAGGTAAATTTAGATATTTCTGGGAAATATCTGTTGAGGCTTTTCTGGTTCTGCTTGAGTACGAGGAGAATACCGAGAGCTCATATGGATTATACATACAAATGGCTTGAAAACATTTAATCTTGTTTATAATTTTAACAGGTTATTTTTGCTTACATTTATATACAATTGATTTTATTCAATTGTAGATTATGGTAAAAATGATGCATAATTGTATTCAGCTATATAAAGCAATTATTGTTTGACAGTTTCTAGAGATCACTGCAGGATTATGTGTAAATTTAAATGTTAAGATTTTTTTAAATAGGCTTGCCCTGCTCCTTGAGAATTGTGGGTACTGAGTGCAATACAGTATATACAGCCGTAATATTACAGGAATATGTATTACATTGCTCAATGCTGAACCCACTCTAAGAAGAAAATCTGAGCATCAATCATTTGTTATCAGGTTCACGCTGTATTTTGAAGAAACAGGGAATAGGCCACTGTATATGAAACCAGAGGAACTGTATGGAGAACAAGTAAAAATGCCACATTGTGCTGGTTTAAAGGTAAACCAGCAGGGGAAAATGAACTCAACCCAAAAGAGAGATTATAAATCAGAATAACAATTTAATAAAATAATACAATAAGTACGATTATACAGACAAACAATTGGTTTTAACCCACAAAACCCAAATGTATAACCCAGCACCCTGGGGCATGAATAGAGTGGTGTTCTTTGGGCCCCCTGAGTCCAAAGTAAAGGGAGAGGGGAAAAACCTGTTGGTGAGAGTGCTGTTGCAGTCTGGTCAAAAGTGGTGGTTGCAGTCCAGTCGAGAGTGCTGTTGCAGTCTGGTTGAGAGAGGTGATCTGCAGTCTTCCTCTGGATCCCATGAGTGGTTAAAAAAGTCCCAAGACTCCAAGATTATATATCCTCCAGTTCAGGCAGGAATGCCCAGTACTTCCCTCATGGAGGGGGGTTCCTCAATGGGCGTGAGGACAAAAACACCCTTCTATCTCACAGGCCTCTTAGCACCAAGTTTGTAGCCTGATGAATCAGGCTGCTCTGGGCAGAGGATGCAAATAGTCTATTGACAACAGTTTCTGGGAAATGGCATGGAAGGCTATAGAATACACAGTTTTGGGTTACACCCATCCAGTGATGAACTGGGCCCAGCTGTTCTAACTAGGACACACATAAATACTCAAAAGTAAAAAAGGACTTGGATAAAATTAATACATAGATAGATAGATAGATATCATAGAATGATAGGATCATAAAATGGTTTGGGTTGGAAGGGACCTTAAAGATCATCTTGTTCCCCCCAGCCCTCCTGGGCAGAGACACCTTTCACTAGAGCAGGTTTCTGAGAGCCCCATCCAGCCTGGCCTTGGACACGTCTATCGTCATTGATATTTCTTTGACACTTATGCAGTAGGTTTCAAACTAATACTGCTTTTATAAAGATGGAGAGGAAACTTCAGGGACTGGCCTCTGTTTCCTCAGAATTCCCTTATTCTCCTGTTTAATTTACGCAGTTAGGGATTTTTTCTTTATTTTCTGTGTTTGCATTGAGATGGATAGCATTGTACTTAAATCATTAAGAGGGAATGAAGACCACACAAAGGCCACATAAAAGAAATTACCTATAAACCAAGAAAGAGATAATGAATTTTTTTTCCAAGCTATTATCACCCAGAACAAAGATATGAAATTAAAGGATGGAAAAATTGTGTAGATGTCAGGTAGTCTTCAGCAGAGTGAGAAGACCCAATGTCTAAATAATTAATAATTGCTTTTAACAGGTATGCTGTAAGGATCAAAAAGGTAAGAGCTTCCAAAATGTTTGTTGTCTTTTCTTGCAATTTTTTACCAAAAAAAAAGGAAAAAAAAAAGAAAAATACTAAAGTTGAAAAATTATATGTGTTTTAAGGTTATAAGGAAAGTTACCAAAGGCCCAAATTTAAAGATTTCAGAGCTGTGCACTAGAAATGAAATGTTACAAGATTTATGAGGGGTTGGAGTTCAGTGAATGTGCATTTTAAGAAATGACTTGCATTTTAATGAAGTGTATTACACTTGAGAGGCAATAGCTTGGTTATCCTTTCCGAACAATGACTTTGACTGTGTGTGGCTGTCAAAGAGAGCTCATTATACCAAAGAAGTTATAATTCAACTCTACAGATTGATATGATGGCCTCCAATTTATGGTGTGCTTCTAAAGGCAATGGAACCAGCAGTGAGGGGCATCCAAAGTGGTAATTACTTGTGGAAAATAGCTTCATGGTTTCAACTTACAATTCAAAGGACTTTTTTTCAAGAAAAGAACATTTAATCTGGTCTGTAACCTAAACCTCAAGGCTATCCTTCATCTTTGCACAGCAGCTAAAAAATTTTGAGTCTGTCATATAGTACAGATTAAGAGTAAGCATTTATCATGCTCTGAAGCAGCAGTTAGTAATTTCTATTATCTTTGTAAATATTGAAGGTTTGTTTCTTTACATGATTTCCTGGCTTGTAGAATTCCTGACTACTCTGCTTGCTTGTTCCACTGCTTAAATTTGATTTGCTAAAATTAGTCTTAAAATCAAGTTAAGATTTTTCTTTTTATCTTTTTTTTTAAAGGAATTTCTATTTAAAATATTTTTCCCTCTCTTGATGCTGTTATATCCAGCAGACTTTTCTTGCTTGAATTCTAATTGATCACCAACTATTTCTGCTTTCTGAGTAGGCCCCTATATCTCTGTGTGTATGAAAATGTGAACATGGGTAAGAAGATCTTCCCATTGACACTTCTGTTTGCAAAGTGCTATCCTCCAAGCCTTAGGCTAGCACACAAATGTACCATAGTGATATTCCCTGTAAAATAACAGTGTAGCAAAAGAGTATATGCAAGATGAAATGAAACACTACTTGAAATTCTAATACATCTTCATAGTTCTAAGGTTCTGTTTATTCATGCAGACTTATTCTTTGTACAGCAAACTCCCGATGGGATTTTTTTACCTTCCACATCAAGGAGTTGAAGGAAAATCCTACAACCACAGAAGAAAACCTGGCTTAGTTCATATGTTAATGAGTCAGGATAATTGCAGCTTTCCCTTGGTAATCTCAGTGTCAATTATTCATGAAGGGCTGACAGCAGACATGACATTTCCAACTGTCAGCTTTCAGTCATTTTGTTTACAAGTATGAAATCCTTAAGGATGAAACATTAGACAGAAGCTAAAAATTATGATTTTTTTTTTTCAGGAAAGATGGAAAAATAGGAAAATTAAGAAAATGGAGATAGAGTGCATTTTCCTGATAAAGTGCAGAAGAACCTATTCTTATCAGTGACTTTCACAGTATTGCTGGAATTAAGCTGTTGCTCGGGTTTTAGGATCCATTGAGCTACAAAATTTGTGCTGAGCCCAAGTAACAATACTGAGCACCTTCATGATACACAGGTAGTGCTATGCCATTATAAGGGCGAAGAACCATGATTTGCTTCCCATGCTCTCCGTTCCCAGCTAATGCAGTAGTTAATATCACCTGTAACACGTCTGGAAAACACCACCAGCTCCCTGCTTATTTCCTTTGCTCCATATTCCCTTTATACTTTCAAAGTAACCTAACAACAATGATAAGGGTAGTCTTGGCTCTCCCTTCTGTGAAACTGGGCTCCCCTAACTTAAAAAGCTGCATAGAAGTGATAGGTAAACTTTGCAACCTGCAGTTTATAGGTTCTCTCACAAAAAGTTAGATTTTACCCACTTAAAGTTAAATTGCTGTGTAGCTGCAAGTGTGCCTTTGAAACAGTCTTGCTGCCCCTCCGTGTCTGACCACTGTTCTTATATCTGTGAAGAAATTACAATATTTCCAAATACTGGCACCCTAATTGAAATCAATTGACAATAATATAATAGAGAAAGACATTTAAGTGCCTACAGATGCAGAGAGTTACTTAGTGAGGTTTTTCAAAAGATTCTATACACCTGACTCCCATTATGAAAAAGTGTAAGGAGTTTCAGTCCATTAATAAGCTATTTTAGTTTTTCAGCCTTGATACTAATTTTGAGATAATGACTGTTTTAAGAAAATGCTCAGGCACCCAGGTTGAACTTTTACATTTTTTTTTTCTAACTGCATTCTTTTTCATTTGAATACACATATTTCTTAGCATAACAGTCCAGTTATTTTTAATTTTTTTTTTTCTTTTAAATAAAAGGGCTGGGAAGAGATAATTGAAGAACTTGGTTTTAATAATGATTAGGGTTCCTTGAGTAATTGAAGTGGTTGATTTTAGAGTGCATCAAAATTCAAAGTACTGCACCATATTTCCAGAAATCCAGTCTCAATAAAGTACAGCACCCCAGACACAGACCCAATCCTCCATATTCTTCTAGCCCATCTCCCCATATTGACTCCAATTTTGCAGTTTGCACTCATAATTCACTCAGCTAATCCTTCACGGTTCACAAACTCTGGTAGCTGGTATTAGTGCTGGTCCCTCTGGATTCCCGCTGCTTCTGCTGTTTCAAGACATATTAATCTCCCATTTCATTATTTAATTGACAATTTTCAACTGTCAGATTGAAAAGAGATATGTGGAACTTACCGAAAAAAAAGGCTGTTTTAATACTTTATTATTTTCAAATTGTCCATGTTCCTACAATCTTGTATAGTATGATTTTCATTAGTCTTTAAAAATATGTTATTTTTCACTTGTCTTTTTTTTTATTTTTTTTTTTTTTAGTTGAAGGGGGTAGGTAAGTTTGGGGGTCTGTTTTATGGGGGAGTTTTTAGCATAACTACTTACATTAAAAAAACTAGTTTATGGGTTTTCTAACTAGACAGCAAGTTGTAGACAGCAACAAATTTTTAAAATTAAATTAAAATAATTCAGATGAACTATGCAGTAGCATACTCTGAAAACAACTATTCCAAAGCTTAAGAGACTCAGACACACTTCTTTATATTAAACCAGCAAATGTGGGTGCACTGGGTAACTTATTCTCACCCTGCAATGTGCAACCAAAAGTTCTTCTTATGCCAGTAGAACATGCAGCAAGAAAATGAAAAGTGATCCATGGTATATATTGGTTAAACTTATCTCCCTCAGCACCATCTTACTGTTTTAACATGCATATGGAGGTGTTTATAGTCTCAGCTTTCATGCTGATTTGCCTTTTGAAGACACAAGAGGGAAGAGGAGGAAAGGGTCCTCGTGTGGGTTTTGCAGATCACTTGTACCTCAAGATGCTGTTGCAGTATAGTGGCAGATACACTAAAACAATGATTTTACGGAATCTTGATTAAAATGCAGCAGGAAATATCATTCCATCTTAGAAAACTCAAAATATCTTCATGTTGATAAAACAAACTATTTTCCTTGACTTCTAGTATTTATTGAGTGACTTCTAAACCACTTGATAGTCTAAAAGTATTTAAATAAAAGGCAAACATAACCTTTTGCCATGGTTGTGTTCCCCAGATAGTTATTCCTATTTGCATGCACAGACAAGCAGATACTGTGCTGACTTTTAAAAATGCTTCATAGATACTGAAAAAAAGAAGTAAAGTTTCTTATTCTAAATTAATAATATTAAAGGCATCCCAAAACACAATGGAGCAACAGAATTTTTACTATGAAAGGTATAATATCTCAAGTATAAAATAAAACTAAGTAGTATGAAAAATAGTCCAAAGGAAACTGTTTATTTTATTTCATATTCTGAGAAAACTATCTGTGATTAATCCTGCCATATAAACATCTACTATCACCTTCCAAAAACGGGGGAAAAAAGTTGGCCTTTTTTTCTCAAATTCCCTATTCTTTAAGTAAACTGCACAGTGAAATCACTAGTATCCAATAGTAAATGATGTAAGCTATTCAAGAAGCACTTGTTTAAAAGTTTTTACAGTTTCTCTTTAACTATGATGAAGTACTAGTGCATACTGGGTAACTCTCTTTTGTTAGATTACTGTCCTATCATGCATCTATCTTATATTTCTGATGACTGCCTATTCCTAAATTTCCACAGTTTTTCAGTTCAAGGATAATGTATCACAGGAGATTTCTAAAGCTGATTTCTGTTTCAGTCCTTACCTTTTATTTTATAGAGTCTCATTAAGACACCTTTCCACAAGAGCCTGTGCTCACCTCCGTGGATAAAATATCTCTGGTACACATCCAGTACTCCTCAAATTTTTCCACAGTTCAAACAAAGGTCTTTAAACAGATATACGGGGCTTCTGAAAGTTTCTTTATTAACACATTTTTCCCATGGTCTCCAAAAAAAAGGTCAGGTTATTGTTTATGACCAAGTAAGTTATTGTAGGGAAGTTGAATCCTATTAGTTGTTGTTACACTGTCCAGAAGAAAAGGTCAAGTTTATATCTCCCAGCTTCATAAATAAAAAGGTAAAAATAAGTAAATCCAACATTAATTTTGAAAAGCAAAAGTACTTTGTGCAAATCGATTTACAAAATCCATGGAATTATGGCTTTCCTGGTAGATTTTCAGGGTTTGTTTACTACGCATTTTGAGTCCCTTATTCTGGTCAGAATGATTACAGCTTTTTCCCAGAGAATGTCAAATTAATAATTTGTTTTTCCTACAGGTAGAGAATGACATGAAGAACTGGCTGGACTTAGCAAGGCAGGATGCAATCCAATACATGCTGTATTGGATTTACGTGCTGTAAAAAAGAAAAAGACCTATGCCAGAATCTGGCGTCTTTCAACTCTGGATACAAAAAGCCTGACTGCCAACCAGTCCACACAGGAAAGTGCTTCTCTTTGGAAGAGGAGGCTGTAGGGACAGTCCCTATCCATCTTATATTCATGGGTCAGATAAAATTCACCCTGAGGCTATCAGTCTGCTTAGATTCATGAATCAATCAGATTTTTATCTGTATTTTCTATTAAAGTTCCTATTTTAGTAAAACACTTAACTACTCTGGTGTCTCTTGTTCTGGTACATTCCTGTTGAGCAAACCATTTCTTCATGGTCAGAGCAAACTTTTGTGACACTTTAGCTTCTGTAGAAAATTTGGCTACAGTGAAGCCATATTTATCTGCTTAGCCTTAGGGCTTATCTCTGAAGTGGTGATGAAGTAAGTGAGGGAGTTATTCCATATCAATTCCCTATTTGACCTTTTCAGTGTGCAATAACCCCTTCTGAGTAAGCATTAATGCTGTGTACCTGTTCTGCCATACTAACAGTTAACCCTGCAGGTCACCTCTCATGTTCTCTAGCAAGGAAGTATCCCTTTGCCTTGAGTCTGCAAAGCACTTCTGATCAGATTTTGAATAAATTCTACAAAAATAGCATTTCTAATATGTTATAGCATGCAGTGATTTCATATTTTATTCTATATTAATTATATGTTATGTTATGCTACTATAGATTAAAATATGTCATAATAACAAAAATTTAAAAGTAAGCAACAAGTTAGCTGTTAAAATGCAAATTAGATTATAATTTTACTGGTTTAGTGCAAGTATATTCTTACCTATATTTCTTTTTGCAATTTCAGGGGGTTGTAAGATGTTAGAAAAACAAGATCCAATAAAATTATATTGTCCCCAATATATAGTTATACATGATAATGAACTAACACTTCTTTTTCAAAAACTAACCAATCTTTTTCTGTGATTTCTAAAATAGCAGGTCTCTACTGATTAAGATATGGCTCAAAGTTATTTAGTTAGTGTTGCATGCATGTGCTTACCCTTGGATAGCTTGGAAGTGGATGCCATCACATGCTGGCTGTTTAAAGTGACTGAGGTGCTTTGATTCCTTACTTGGAAGTGGAAATACTTTCTGCTAGGATCCATTCCTAAAGGAATTTGATGTTCTCTGATTTACTTTCTTTCACTGAATTCAACCATTTGCTTGTTCTAGGCAAAAGATGGGAGAAACCTCAGTCACAGGCCAGATTGCCATCCACAGGAAGGCTGTACTTCTCGGAACAGAAATCTGTGTAAGTGTACCTGTTTCTTGGTTTCACTGTCCCAGAGCTAGATTTCCAATAAGACTGAGATTTCAACAGTAGGTCAAGGAAATTTATCTGCATTCTATAAAGCCTCTGCATTATGTGTACTGTTAAATGTCAGAAAATTTAAGAAGCTCTTAGTTATTTTCTCTTTTGGTCGTTTTAGATATACATGATAAGTATTTAAATAATATTTAAATACTAATAGAAATCCCAAGTACTTAAAAATGCAGAGGAAATTTGTTTTTACATGGAAACATCTTAATAGAAAACTAGGCTTAAGCAATCATTTACATCTCAAATAAAAAGTAAATTTATGGATTGGTTTTAATTGCAGACTCAAAATTCCTTGCTCTTTCCATTTTATTCCATTACATGACACCACAGAGTTGCAACCCGTCACTTCTTTTTCCTGCTTCTCACTTTGCCATTTTACTTCCTGCCCTTCCTTTATTGTTGACTTTCTTCATCAATGGTGTTTTCTCTCTTCATTTTAGCATATATTTTACACCTGCAAAGAGCCCTCTTACAGTAAATCTCAGCCATTGTACAGTGTTGCCAGCTCTTTCCAGTAGTTTTCCAGGTTACATTGTTCTCTTTTATGTCTAGGCTTCTTTGCAGCTCACCTTCATGGTCACCCAAGTCCAGGGAAATCAGTAAGCCCAAGGACAACACCATATCTTAGTTTCCCTGTACTTTTGTTGTCAGGAGCTCACATTAAGAAACCATTTTTTAAAAAAAAGTGCTTATTACTCAAGTGGTGAGTACAGAACAACAAAACAGTTGTTGTGAATTGCTTAATTATACAT
The DNA here is from genome assembly GCF_001604755.1 of Lepidothrix coronata. Classification (NCBI taxonomy): domain Eukaryota; kingdom Metazoa; phylum Chordata; class Aves; order Passeriformes; family Pipridae; genus Lepidothrix; species Lepidothrix coronata. Next base: position 921,124 of record NW_016690262.1, read on the forward strand.
TGAAATTAAATTCTAAGGTTTTTGCACTATAAACATTGTATTTCTTTGCCAGTGAAAAGCAGATCATTTTAGAGACAGTAGAGGTAGTAGCTCTTCCTCTGGTGTCCTGGGCTGTGGTGTGATGACCACAGAAATGCCAATTGTTGGACAACAGGGCTGTTTCTATTCCTGACATTGGCTTCTTCATCCATCTCTGTACCACGAAATTGGAATTTCATGGGCATTTGGACCATAGGCCTGATTTGTATGTGTGTAGGAAAAAAAAAAATCAGTCTGAGCATGTTCCTGATCAAGCTGGAGATGAAGTAACTGAGCTGTTGATTTTGGCAAAGCATAGGGATGGTCACATGTACCTGAGGACAGGGGAGAGAAGAAGGTAAGACTCTAAGCAGACACCCACCATTATGTCAGTTAAAGATGACCATAAAACCTCAGCATTAGGAATGGTGACATGTTAGGAAGTCATGAAAATGCAGTATCACGACGGTATAGTTTGTATTCACGTATGAAATGTGGATAATTAATTAATCTGTTTAATAGAGCCAGCAGGATTCAGAAAGTGACAAAACTGAGCAACTGAAGCAGAAGTCTTGCCATGCAACCACATGCACATCCCTTTGCTGCATGGCTGTGAAGGAATAAACCACCCTCCCACAGTCACTCAGAGCAGCTCAGCTGAGACAACACTTCCTAAAACACCTGTTATTGGTTGTAATCGACTTAGCAATTGTTCCTGCTTTATTTCACTGGGCTGTTAAATGGACTAGCTGAAGTTTGTAGCTGATGGGTAAGCAAGATGCTCCTTGCACCCTGCTTCGTGAAGTTTGGTGTGGGCTATAAACAGTTTTTATTATGAAACTGAATAAAACGTATTGTTTAGACATTCCCTCAAAAAGTGAAAAGTATTGTTTCATCATACTAGTATTTTAAAAATATTTGTAAGGCTTTCACTGAAATTGAATAAGGGCTTGCCCTCACATGGCATTCAGTTAAGGGCTTCCTTCATTATAAATCATCTGGAATAGATGCCATATTTGACTTTTGTGGTTACTAAATGACCTTGCACTCCATCAATAAAAAAGATTATGTTCTCCAGAGTTTCCTGGCTCTGGAAATGGAATAATAGTATGCATTGACTAGAACCATGCTCATGCGTCACCAAAGAAATCTTACTAGAACACTTCTCACTGCACTGCACATGCAAGTCCTTCAGCTCTAACACCAGCACTCTGGGCAAGCAAGCCAAAATAAGGCAGAATAATTCCCAGATGAACAGAGTTCAGAAATGCTGAACTGTCAGCAGTACTATTGTTTAAACTGAAGTAATCGTTGATTCCTAAGTTTTTCCTCTACTGTTCCATAGAGCATAATCTTGATTTATTCAAGTAGTGTCAAGGAACTTGAGTGGCTGGAGCACATCTGAAACAGCCCTTGGTAAGTGCAATAAACCTGAAAACTCTGTTCTGTTATCGCTCTCACTTCTCTGCCATTACTTCACAAGTATTTTGATGAACAAGCACAATGGCTCATAAGACATTTGACCAGACTAAAACATCTTTCTTGTGTCTGTGTGAATTGCAGTGCCCATAGAAAGCCTGAAGTGCAACCATTCCACTTGAAGATCCAACACTTGCTTTTCAGAGGTGCAAATGGCAGCACAAGATAAAGCAGACTTGAATGAGCTGTGAAATTACAGAAACATTTCCATTCATATCTTGTGAGATGATTTTAAAATTAATCTTGGATCAGATAGCAAGTATGCTAAACAAATTTGGGGATTTCTACATTAGAGGATTGCTAAAAAATAGAATGTCTGTCAAGATGCTAACATTATAATGCTATTATCATATTTATTGAGTCTATGTGACAAATAGGCATAGTTCCAGAAAAGCAGATTGAGAATTAATGTGGGGTTTTTTCCACCTAAAACTTTGCCTTCTTTTCTAATAAATTTTAAATTAGCCTGCAATGAAATTGTGTTTTATACCAGCTATTTGCCTGTACAAATCTGAAAAGGAAAGGAGTCTGTCTATATGAGACTTGATGTGAGAAGGGATAATTCTGAACTGTGAAGTGAACACTCAGCAAGATCAATTCTGCCAATTGTGGTGACAAGCATATTACTCAAGCTTGCAAATATTTACTATCACTGAGTATTTCTGGCTGGATTATTCTATTCTAATAAGAAACTCGTGCATAATAAAATGTTTTGTTTTCTAACTTTGCTTTGCTCTGTCAGTAATGGATTAGGTTGTAAGATTAAATAAATTAGCACTAGAATTTTTTTACAGTGACTGACACAAGAACAGCTACAAGGCCAAAGTTTGATTCCTTTTATGGTCACATTGAGGTCTCTATGCATAGCCATATGCATACATAGCCACACACAACTGGACAAGAGTTCTAATTCTCCATTGCTGCTATTACAAGGTGATCTAACAGCTGAAAACATCAATGCTTTAAAGAATTTCTTTGGTGATTAGAACTCTTTTCTCTATACTTCATCATAGTTTAAAGGAAGCTTAAGATCTAGCAGGAGCAAGACAACTCCACATCTTCAAAGGGTGGTTTTGTAATCCTGCATACTAAACAGAAAACGTATCCCTGGAATGGATAACCTTGGAGGAACAAAGCTGTACCTGATTTACCTGTCAGCTAGGTCAAGATAGCAGCTGGGAAGTTAGAGCCCTTTCACGGTGCCAGAGAATTTTTTTTCAAATTAAGCTCAAGTCAAGCACGAATCACAGTTTCACTCATATTAAAATAAATTGCTGCATTATTCAGTTTAGAAATATGAGGTTCAATATGTGTTTGTGTGCATGCATGTGTGTGTACATATTTTTTTTAATATGTATCTATATTATACTCTTGATGAAAATGAGAACATTTTTACTCAAGAGGTGCTGGTGCAGATGGAGAGGCACGAATATTAACTTCTAAAGGTTCTTTTCCTCTATGTTCAAGATAAACATTTTTCTCTGAGGATGAAGAGTTTTATTGGTAAGCTTTCTGGATATGTTGTTTGATATACATATTGTTTTATCAGACTAAATGAACTTGAGTTTCTGGCCCTTTGTAAATAACTCAAGACTACTGAACTTTCTTGTTCTTTTACTCAAAAACACTTTTATTTTCACTCTCTCTCTTTCTAGTTCTTTGATTCTATATTTCCTTTGTTTATTTTTATTTCCTGTTCAGTGCTACCTTTGAGTTCTGACTGGAGTATGAGGACAGGAGATGACGTGCTCTGAGGCTAGCAGTAAATGAATGTTTTGTAATGTAAACTGGCATGGACAAGACTAATGAGAAGTACCAAACCCATATATTCCAGTCAAGGATCAGGTTCAGACAGAATGTTTTTTCTATATGTATTTGTGTAGAACAGTAAATGCAAACGTTTATAGAATCTGTAATTTTTAAGTGTAATTCAGAGACAAAATTGTTGCTACTGAGCTTTCATATAATGTATTGCAACATGTCAAGGGCTGCTAAGATGTTAGTCAGCCTCTGCCCTCTGGCTCTCTAAGCCCACCCCGTAGAGTGCTCTCAAGAGTGAGTGGCCACAGCTCAGGTCCTGTGCATGGTGTGATCCCTCAGGGATTCGCTCTGGTCCCCACTGATAGGACCTCAGGGAATGGAATGAAACTGTGCCATGGGAGGCTTAGGTTGGATATCAAGAAAAGGTTCTTCACCCAGAACGTGGTTGGGCACATGGAACAGGCTCCCCATGGAACTGCTCACAGCAGCAAGCCTGAAAGAGTTCAAGAAGCATTTGGATGCTTCTTGAACAGGGTGTGCTCTTGGATGCTCTCAGACACAGGGTGTGATTCTTGGGGTATCCTACGTAGGGCCCAGAGTTGGACTTGATGATCCTTATGGGTCCCTTCCTACTCAGGAGATTCTATGATTCTGGGATTCCAGAATCTGTGGGGAATCACTCGTGGTGCTAAACTTGTAAGACAAGTCCCTTACTGCTTTCCCATCAAGCACTAATGTGGCCCTAATTACAGAGGGCTAAATCTTGGATTGTTTCATTCTCCACAGAGAACTCAGGGGAAAAAAACTTATAATAATAATTAAAAAAAAAAAAAGAAATCAGGGAAAAAGTATAAACAATAACAAAACAGAGATACAATGCTGTTGGAGAAGAATAAGGGCCTTGCTTTTTTTGGTCCTGGAGCAAGGCTTTTTACCCTCTGCTTGTAAGAAAGACAGAACAGCTGTAATATTAGTGGTTGGGAGCAACATCCCTCCTTTCCTTCATGCCTCCCTCAGCCCAGCTCCTGACTGACAAAGAGTGAGGGAAGTGCTCCTGAAAGAGCCCCTGTGTGGGGCTGAGAGTCCCGCTCCCTCCCGGTGGCAGGAGGCCTCTGAACTGGTTTTTCACCATGCCTGACAACTCTTTCCAGCAGTACAAGTAAATGCATGTTCTGTAACATTTTTCCCCCCCAAGGGATATTCTTTCTTTTTTGTTAATACTCGGTATGTATTTGATCTTCTCACCTTCACAAGACAATCAAACATGGTTTGTCAGCAGTTTATTGCCAAGAGAGAAAGAGGAAGGGCAGAGAGGGGTTACATACACTAGGAAAATGTCGGGTTTAGATAAAAAATTATAAGGTCTGATCCTTTGGCAGAGATAGGCTCAATATTTTAAAATCAAGGCTTTCTGTAATCAAACCATGAAGCTGAACTGATCATCATGCAAACCATTGTTTTGCTTGAACCAGAAGTAAACTGTCATTTTGATGTTTTTCTGAATGCTGCAAGAATTGAACTAAAATGGATTTTTGGTTGCAAGCTAAACACTACAAGTAAAAATAGATAAGTCCCTAGCAGGGACTTATTTAGTATGAGCCTTATTTGCACTTGGATAGGAGCTTCAAAGCAATGCCATGTCACAGCCTATTCCCCTCTCCTCCTTCCCACTCCACTCCAGGCAATTACAGCACAAACTTTCACTCCAGCTGCATGACATGGAGTTTCTTTACTCTGCACTGGACCAGCAGGGAGAGGTGGTAGAGTCTCTGTCCTTGGAGATGTTTAAAAGCCACTTGGACATGAGGACCGTGCTTCAATGGGGAGAGGAGTGGGCTAGGTGGTCTCCAGATGTTCCTTCCAGGCTGAACCAGTCTGGAATTGTCTCTCAAAGAGCCTTTTGCTCCTGGAGATCAGTTAAAAGTTCTGCTTGTACAGGAATCACACAGGGAGTAAGGGAGAAAAAGTCAGAAATGCAGACTCTGCTTCACCACTGCAGAATTGATAAAGGCCTCTCACTTATATTTCAGTGTATGTAATAGAGAGGACTTACCTGTCATTGCAATAGGAGGTTTGATTTTAGAATGATTTAAAAGTCTGATCTTGATATATAACTCTAATAAAATCAGTAGAGATATACAGCTGTGACAGTAATGTGTAAAAAGTGGCTGACTGTCTCATTTTAAAATACTGATTTGTATTAGTTTTACTTCATCAGCTTCACTGAGCTTTTCTAGATTTATATTGATGCGAGCAAGATTAGAAACAAACTCAACACTTGAAACTTTTATATTTATTGTTAGGAAAACTGTGGTTCTCAGACTGATCAACTACTGCTCCAAACATCCCAGGTTTTTTCTTTTCCCTGCCCAGTAGCAGAAAATACACCTTTTTTGCTAAATGGCAGTGAATATATTTTTATCACTTTTAATGCTATTTAGCATTTAATTGAAATCTGACCCTCTTGCTTGGCCTTATACCTTGTCTTCTCCCTGCAGCATAAGCATGCCATCACCTGTACCTTGAGTAAGTCCAGATCCCAGCAGCCCGCTATGAAAGACTCCATTCACATATGGACGAGCAGAAGTTTGGTGCTTGGCAACTGGAAAACATGACAAGGTTCAGTGCTTCCAAGGCAAAACAATTTTTCTTAGTTATTTTGAGTGGTATGAGTAAGTTCTTCACTTCCACAAATTATACAGGAGTAAATCCAGAAGTGTTAATCTTCCCACTCTCTGCCTCTGCTTAATGTGCATCTGCAGTCCTCCTTCCCCTCCACAGTCAGTTCCTTAGAGATGCTCAAAGGCACAAGGGGCCTGCCATTTCTATTAGGCTGCCAAATGTTTCAACAAAAGCAAGTGAAATCTTCTCTCTCTATGTAGCTAAGATTAATTTTATCTTTAAGAAAATTACCAAATAATTCATAAATACAAATATTTTCTAACTAATGTCTTCCTTTTGCACAATGGAGTAGAAAAAGCAAATGTTAATCATGTATGTAATCTTCAGATCCTTGAGTGTCCATTGTATTTCTCTTCATGGCAAAAATTAGATTGAGAGTAGCAAAATATTATTTTAGAACTAAATAAATCAGTTTAAGATAATGACTCATAAAATACTGAAGCTGGTGCAATTTCTATTTTTTTTTAAGAAATTAAAACGTTGAAATAATTTCAAAATAAAATGTTTATTATATTAGCATGCCTACTCTGTCTTCCTGCAAATCTATTGTACAGGGAAATTGTGGAGGGGAGGGAGAAAAGAAAGAAAAGAAAGAAAGAAAAGGAGGAGTTACAGAATTTACAATATTATAATTTGGGAAATACTAACTAATTTGCAGGCATAGGGATGGATTTTGGCACATGCTTTGAGGGAATTCTATGGGTTCAGTAAAGTCTAAGTAGCTCAAGAGAATTGCTCTGACTCTGGAGGGGAAAACATTCCCTCCCTCTTGTAAAGAGAAGTGGTATTCCCCTCTGTATACATAATTTACAAGTGACTGACTTATAAGCAAAGCAAATATAGGAAATCCAACAAAGTACTATATTGTATTAAGGCAATTGCATTTGTTTTCCAACATAATGGAATAACGAATCAAAATGTTCAAGATGACTAAACATTAAAAGCAACAAATAAAACATGCATAACTTGTGTGAGACAGTGGTCAGATCAAAATGATAATCTACCAAACATAGATAATTCACTGAACTATTTGCCTATTTGTTTTGGTTTGATATAATAAGTACCCAGACTAGAGCCACACATCCAAATTACTGATAACTAACTTGAGCAGTCTCGGCTCATGCATGGACTGTCAAAGTGTCTCTCAACTCATTTGAGACTTGACCTCCCAGATGGCAGTGGAGCTGTACACAAACCTATGCTGTGCTTTCTGCTCCCTGACTTCGTTAGAAGGGAAAAAATGCATCAGAAAATCTATACTGAATTAATACCCAAACAGAAAAACCTTATGTCAGAAAAGTCTTAAAAAAACCCAACAAAAAAAACCAGAAAGGAAGGAAATAAATTAATGAATTGAAAGCTCTGCCTACGTAAAGAGTTATAGTGCCTCTTAAGACTAACACTGACGCATTAATAGTCGGGGCAGGAGCTCAGTTTAACTATTGCTGCAGCTTAAGGTGCACAATTACATTCTTCAGCGTCGACATTTTCACCTTGATAAGCATAATAATGCCATGCAGATGCAGACTAAAACCCATAATTTCAGCACTCTGCTTCTACTCACGTTGATTATAATAAGGCACGGCACTGAAGCATGCACAATCCTACATTTAATTGTCAGCGTAGCCCTTCATTTAAAACAAGAAGTTAGTTAACAGTATGCCGGCTCCAACTAGTGTGGGAGGCATGGCAAATAGCTGGGGCTAAACAGAGGACATTAAATGTGCCAGAAAAAACATGTGCAAAAAGCCAGTGAGGGCCCAGATTCATCTCCAGTTTCTCTGAGGGTTTTGATGTAAATTAAAAATAAAATATGATATGTTTATATTTGCAAGAGAGAGCCTGGGTTTTTGTTGTTGTTGTTGTTGTTTTTCATCTTTTTCTTAGACTAGGAAAAGTTTCCCTGCAGTTAACCCTACATCACTAGAAAGCAGCAAGCCAGATGACTGTTTCAGCAGACACTGAAACACAAATTCTAGTATATATAGAAATACCTGAACATAATAAACATGTCTAAGTTTGAAAAGCGAATGTATAATATTAAAAGTAAACATACCTAAATTAATCAAGACAAGAATACTTTGCATTGCCATTTTTATGCTAAGTCACTTCTAGGAGAAAGAGAAAAGCAACACATAGTAAAAAGAAAATTTCTTAAACTGGGAAAATAGTCATACATATACATATAAACATATACTTTATTCATACATGTATGAGTGCATATGAATCTATTGATCAAAAAATATCTAGCTGATAAAAAATTAATATCAAAAATACAAAAAATTATACTTGAGAGACAGAATTTCTTGTATTTTTTAACTTGTGCTCTATTGTTGTTTTATTCTTGAAGCAGTAGTAGTTTGAAAAAAACCCACACCCAAAACATGAAACTATTAGAATAACCTTGCTTGAAATCACCACATAATTCTCTTTTACGATGCCATAATGCCTTGGTAATATGTTTTAATTCCTTTTGATTCAATACAAAGGAGAGAAGACTCCAAAATACATCATGTTGAAAGGGAAGGTTCTTTGCCCTGGCTCACTAAACACTGCATTACGCTTTCTAGGTGTAATTAACCATCAGACACTACTTGCTACACGCACTTTGTGAGACAACATATCCAAAGAGTTGCAGAAGTTCAGGGGCTCGTAGTTTTCTCACTCAAAATCAAGGAGTTACCTCGCGATTGCCACTGGAAAGGCAGCATATCAAACACTGAGCTGAGAAGCTGGTGGGAGGTCTGGCGAGGCATCAGGCAGATCCTGGGGCTGCCTCACAGTCAGACCTCATCTGCTGCTCACTGAAGGTAATGGCAGCCCAAAACAGCCCATGAGCATCTGGCTCAAGATTGGCTGGTTTATTTTGTTAGGAATTTCATGGTGTTGCTGTTCTGTTCTCTGTAGTGAAGAAAAGGTGGACATCTCATCCCGACAAGATGCCTCTTCACCGGTTTAGCAGCAAAACTATAAATTCCTGTGCTGGTTTATATATAATATAAGCCAATGCAGAACTATGATAACATAATTAGCCTATGAGCTTGTAGTAAATACAGACTTCAAAGCAACTACTGCAGCAGATTTATGCACATTTTCTGCCAATTTATTTCCAACTCAGCCTCAAACCTAGCTGGGTATAATACTTATGGGTCAAATCTCTGCCTTGGATTATGACGGATGCAATTCATAAACTTGCAATCAGTTGAGGTTTTGTTAAAAAATTACTTGTTTTATCCTTTTATATAAATGAAATGGGAAGTCACCAGCTTCAGTTAAATTTTGCAGACTAGCAAACCAGTCGGTAGACTTGGGAGGAAAGTCTTTGCAACAGATCATGGAATCCGTGAGTGGTGCTGAGGACCACTCTTCAGCTACAAGCCCTAATGCTGTGCTGATGGCCACAAAGAAAGGAGCAAAATTAGGGAGCTTTTATGGAATTGCTACCCTATGTAGCCCCAGATGTTATCAATAGAGGACATTTGCCATAGTAAGAGGGTTGGAAGGTGTTTCCTCTGATGAGTGTGCTTCTTGGTAGGTCAGAGTGCTGAAGTGGCACAAAGCACAAAGCAGCTGGATTGTAAAATCTCCTCATGGAGAATAATACGATGTTGATGGTAGGACTCGCAATTAATTTAAAAAGTGCACTATAAATTAAGTGCTTATAGTTTTGAAGTGATGTATAGTGCAATTCAAATGTTGGGTGCTCTAAACTTCTTGAGCTTTAATTACCCACTACATTCATTAAAAAGAAAAAAAAAAAAAGAAAGAAAAAGAAGACGAGAAAAGAAAAATAGTATTTCTTTCATTGGAGAAAAGAGTTGAATGTGTTTATATGAATCATTTAATATGTGTCAACAAATGATTACCAGATCTCAGAGGCAAAAATCATCTAATTGGCCCTCAGCATTTAGAAGCAGTTGAGTGATTGGGAGGATACAGTTACATAAATATTGTCACATATTATCTTATCTTAATAACTAAATTATATAGAACTTATATGACAAATTATATTGAAGGTAACATGCATAACCATTTATTATTCAGAACATGTGGTGAGATGAGACAACAACTAATCCCCACCACAAACAGTGCTTTTTATACATTAATACTGATAAACTGAAGCAGTCAGGCTAAATTGCCAACTGGCACCTCTGGAGGTGTCCTGATGGACCACAAGAGAGAGATTCTTCAGTGATTTCATTACATCTAAATTAATTTTACACCACATTTTGTATTCCTATTATGCTCAGAATTGTGCAAAGACAGTGTTTACTACTTCATGTGAGGTTACCTTACAAAACTAATGACAAAATTTATTTTGGAGGGGCAACATATATGCCAGCCTTCTCTAAAAATCTTGCTATGATTCCTTTGCAGGATGTTGTAAAATCAATATAACGCCATTATCATAATGCAACAATTTTCTGTGCATTTTTCCTGTGGCTGGTTGTCTCACTTTCCTGTTAGGATTGTATCCTCCTCCCCCGCTTCACTGCTGCTGTGACCACATTTTATTGTGTTCTAATGTGGGTGAGGTGAAACTGCCTTCTCTAAGTACATATCTTTCTCTGTCAACTGTAATGGAGCCAAAACAATTTTTCTGGGTTACGTCATCATCTTGGTCAACTCCAAGGAAACATGAGCCTTGAAAATCACTATATATAGAAAAAGATCTTTAACATTTAACTAGTATTGTATCATGGTTTCTCACACTTGTCAGAGTTTTTATTCAAGGTCCTGGTGCTGTCTTAGGTAGTGAAATTTTGGTTTCTTTTATATAATTCTTTGTTTTGTTTCCTTTCTTCCCCTTCTACATACAGATGTAGATACTCATCTATAAAAATACAAGTCCCATATAGAAAAATTTTGTTCCTTCAATACTTCAGGGAGTGTGTGTGGGTTTTCATTGACAGTGGAATAATTCTGTCATAAATAAGATCAGTCTTAGGCTAAGGGCCCCATCCACGGTGTGAAATTTGTCATGAGCTCAGATAATTGTGAGAGAAGGCACCATAAAGGCAACAGAAATAACATAACTGCTAATATGATAAGAATGGATATAGCTGCCTGTTTCATTCCTTCACTGCTGAACAGTTTGTGCAGGTGTCAGAGAAGTTCAACAACTCTGGATTTCCTGCTATAGCTAACACTAGAAAAACAGTTAAATGGGAAAGTTAGAAACATGCTGCTGATGATGATTTCAAAATAAATATTTTACTAAAAATACATTATAAATGTAAACCCCCGCATTATGTTCCTGAAAAATAATCGATAACATTTCCTTCTCAAAACAAATCGCAAACATCAAAACATTCTGCACTGAACAAAACGAGGTCAGCTGCAATAGGATTGCAATATATAGGATATTCAGAGAAGTGTCTTCATCCCTTTCTTCATACAGGCAGTACTGTTTGAATCCAAAAAAAATGTCTTGAAATAGATGTTTGTCTTTGCCTCCCAAAACCCCACTGGATACTTGATATACAGTTCATGATTTTCTGGAGCAGAAGGGATAAAAGCAAAACTGAAGTGAGTCACAAATCTCAATTGATTTTTTTTTTAATAGCATAATTTTCAACAGTAATTATATCATGCTTTCAAATTACTTTGAATATAGCTGAGCTTATGTTTCTACTCTTACCCTCTTTACATTTTGAGTACATTTGTGATGTTGGGACAAATATACAAAAGATATATGAACATGGGATTTTTTTCCCCATTAGCTCTTTCTTGGTTAGATTTCTGCATCTATCAATAGATGTGTTAAAGTTGCTATAATGGTAATTCAGAACACTGATTTCTTTTTTTTTAATCGGGGTTATTTTGATAAGGAAGAAAATATTAATCCACTGCTACTGCAGGAGGAAGGAAAATAAAAAAAAGGCGTCATATGAATAAGAAACATTTTTTCAACTGACTGAATTCCAAGTATTATTTAACTTAGTCATAAATGTTTGTATCTACTTTCAGATGTGGGTATGATGTGGAGTATTGCTTTGAGAATCAAATCCTAGTACAACTGCTACAGAGACTTGACAACACTCCTCCAATCTTTATGGCAGCATCTTTAGCAGTAGTATTACATACTTCTTTCTTAATATATACTATATACTTTCAGAAGAAAATTCAATTTTTTTCATATCAGCAGGTAATACAGGCACAGAGAACAGTATTCATTTGATGGGTGTTACTGCATTTCAGGCAGCCTATTAAACTTGCCATACGAGTATATAAAATAAATTTAAAAAACCCCATATTTAAGGTAAGATTCATCACATCTTACAATAGATAAGATGGTGGGGCGAGTTGGAATAAGGTGATCTTTAAGGTCCACTCCAACCCAAGCCGTTCTATGATACATTAATATGCTCCCCCCAGGGAGCCACAGTCCCAGAAACCTACTGATGCTCAGTCTTGGCAAGCAGTCCCCTCCCTGTCCTCCCCTTCTTTCCTTGGTGTTCGTGTTTCTCATCTCCTTTTCATCTGTTTCTTTCTTCTCCCAACTTTGATGATTTCATGTCTTTGTTTTAAACTATAACTGTAATCAAACCAGAAACTTGCCTCTGCGTTCCTTCTCTCCAGTGTACTTCCATTAAAACTACAACATGTGGAACTGACTTTGGGACAGAATAAGAAAGAATCTGTAAAGTGTCCTTATTTCAACATTTGTTTTACCTTGAGAAATGCATTTTTTCTAAACAATTGCTCTATACCCACCTCAGGATTTTGAATTTTCCTCTTTCTCTTCTAACTTCTCCATGCATTGCTGCTGTTTCAGTCTTAGCATATCTAAGAAACGAAATAGTGACTGTTCAGTTATTTCCCATATGACATTAATTTTGGATATTCTAAACCTCGGTCTATTGTAATACATCTGACTTTTTTGACTCTGCTTCCTGTTTACTGCAGTTTTATTATTACAGTGCTCAAAACCAGACACTTAACACACTTTCAATTCATTTTTTAGATATTAAGATTGCTTGCAACAGAATTAAGCAAAAATTAGATTGTAGTACTCAATTTTTGCATCGAGCCATTTAGGGGGCTTTTTTTCTTTTTTTTTTCCTTCTTTTTTTTGATAATTAATTAAGAATTAAATTTTTAAGTTATGTTTATTTGTTCAAAACATCCCACTAGCCTTTAATGTCTTGAATGATATTAATAATGTAATATCATACAGAGAATGAGTCCTTGTTTTATGTGAATTTCTCCTACTATTCTCTAGACCCCAGAAAATACAATCACTTTCTTCTGCCCATTATTCTCTCAATTCCACTAAAGGAGGATGAGTTTTGGTTTTGGAGAAGGGACTTGTGCTAATTACTACCACAGAAACACAATGTGCACATCAGTATCTGACAAATCTTGGAAGAATTTGGATAAAACAGATATTCAAGCTTTACCTCAATGGTTTTTCTTTTAATGAACCCAGTTCTCAGGTCTTTTAAACCTCTATTTCAAAGGCTTTTGGCTTCTGCTTCACTTTATTAGCAGTTTATGAAATGTGCATAAAGATATATGGTCAGACTTTAAAACATGTTGAGCTTAAAACTGTTTGATACAAGTCCTTGTGATTCAATTGTTTGGGTTTGTGGGGGCTTTTTTAGTTTTCTTTTTTTTTTTTTTTTTTTACAAACCGTATAATTTGTCAGATATTGCTCAGAGACTGAGCAGGAATATTAAATGTGTGTATTCAGTCTTTTCTAATTTTTTATAATTACCTTATTTAACACTTATCATCTTGTTATATTCAGAGCTATGAAAATATTTTTTATCCTCCCAATAGCGGTTCTTGATTTTCCTTTCTCTTGTTCTAATTTTATTCTCTTGACTTTGTGGCCTGAGTGTCAGGCCTTGCTCTTTATCTCCTTGTGTGCTTTTTCATTCAATCAGCTTCATTTCTCCCATGTCCCTGTGGAAAGTGTTCTTTGTCCTATATGAAGATTTGCTTTTTAACCTCTCAACATAAACATTCATTTTAATTTGCACATAGGCACTGTGACTTAATTTTTTCATACCAACCAGTATTTAAATGGTCATCATCCATTTACAGAGATGCTCAGACACTTGCTACCGTACTTACTGCGAGAGCAAACTATTTCCTCATTTTCCTGCTGGAGAACAGAACAGGGCTGCTGAGCTGGCCTTGCTCCTGGGATCAAGGTACCAACTGAAGCTCCTTGTGCTCAAGTTCCTGTTGGATGCTCAGGGCAGAAATGCTAGCTTAGCATTTCTGCATCCTGGCATCCTGCTTCTTCTGAGCTTTGCAACAGAGCCCATCCACTCCAGCTGTTTCATCTCCAAGTCAACCAGGCCAGTTTTAACATGTGCTGCTAGTGACAAGTTTTCTTTTAAGAAACTGTCAGCGTATCAGCTATGAATTTGTTTCTCCAGTAGTGCTGGAAGATCAATAAATTACAGTAGAGGCAGTCAGGAGTCAGTCATATCTTAGACTGGTATAGGTGTTTCTTCTATACTGTAATAAAACTTTGATAAGGATGAATTCAGTTTGTAAATTTAACATGGCCTATTCAAGATAAAGAAGAAAAACAGAGGTTTTTAAAAATGCATCAGTTCAAAATGTAGTTTGGTAAGAACTGAAAAAGAGCTGGTACCTTCCTTTTAGCTTCTTGCATTATTATGGTTATACTTGAATTAATAGTTTGATTGATTCTTTATCTATTATTTCTGACCTTCAAGGTAACTACAAAAAGGCTGCTCAGATTAAAAAGTTCTATTACATCAGACACTTACATTTAAACACAAGAAAATACTTAGATACACCCACTTTCTAATTTTTAAGTAGATTTTCAGGCTTAAAACATTATTCAGCAAAGGAGAAGTATTTCTATTTTAAAGAGTTTGATTTAGCAAAGTCGACAAAATGCACAACATAGTGTCTGTGATCAAAATTTGTTGTACAAGACATAATGTAGCAGCAAAAAGAAACATCAGTATATATGCAACTGCTTTATTTTCATAATGTTGTCCCATATTTTTTCCAAGGATCGACTAGCAAGATTCCATCCCCATCCCCTACATCCTGCTTTTTTTCCCTACTGTATTCCCTCCTTCCACATATCCACTGTCACTTTTCTCCTGTATTAACTCCCTCAAGCATTTGTTAACAGCTCTCTCTCAGAAGGAGAAGCAGGACAGCCGTTCCCTATAGTGCTGGGAAGGAGAACTGCAAGTAGTTTGAGAGTACAAACCTGAGATATCAAGTCATAGTACCTGTTGTGACCGAAGGCAATACTGGCTACTATTTGGCTTGACATACAGAAGGCAGGGGCCATTTTTCTTGTTGCAGGTACACCAACCGGAAAAATCCCTAAGAAAGTAAGTAATTGTGTCTGTAAGGTTGTTTCCGAAATTTTAAACTCTAAGATTTAAAATTTGTCATGGAAGCACAGATGGAAACGATGCTGTCGCCGTGTTAGCAATGGCACTGGTTGCCATTAGTAACAGATCGAGCCCAGTAATCAGACTGCACTACTAATGGCTACAAGTACACTTTGCCTAACCAGTACTGGCAGGATGCTTTCCTTACAGTGATAAATGTACAAGCTGTGACTTGCATTTCATTTCCAACCTTGGCAAGCTAAAATAGTCTGTTAATGAATGAAGACATCTTTAAGCATGCAGTTGTATGCCAACAGCAGTTGGTAATCCTCCATATCCATCTTATTTCATTCCATTTACAATTCCACTTGTAATCAGGCAATGAATAAACTACTGATGCCTGGCCAGCAATACCCACATGACCTTAAGAAGTGTTTGAAATCTGAAAAAAAGAAAAATATGCTTGTCACTAGTATTGCTTTCATTTTCACTTCAGTGTGTAGATAAGCAGTGCATTTGAAAGTCATTCTGAAAGTAAACTGCAGCAAACTCAATCAAAACTTTTATTATTAAACAAAACATACCATAAAAAAAAGCCTTTTGGAAATGGCTATTAAGAGTAACCTTCAGCATGAGATGTTTCTGATATAGCATATAACAGAGTACATAAAGACGAGTAACGTAATTTCAGTAAATCCCAGAGATTTATTTATCATGATATTGCCATTAGAGAGACTGAATTTCCAGAAAGTCAGAAACCTTTGGTTCCATAGTTATCACTATTAAAGGTAAAACTGTTTTTCTTATTTTATGTTAAGGAGAAAGCAAAACGGAGCAAATAAAGACACACTAAATCTCAGTACTCAAACAGCCTCTGCTTGATACATTTTTCCTTAGGCATGTATAGTCACTATGGGCAAAAAATAAAAGTATTTCCCCATTCTTTCTTTCACCTTGAAGGAACTGAGTTGCTGCCATTCATTAAAAGCTCAGCTGTTTTCTGAGTAGAGGTAATAATTTAGTAATTATTACTGCTGCTTCTCATCTTACAGCACAACTTGATTTCGAGACCTTTCTTATAACTTCATTATTATTTCTCCCCTTTTTATAATTCAGTCAATTAAATAATGAATAATAAAGAAGAATTATTTTTTTTCTAGCTTTTTACTATCTCCTTTGAAACTTCAAATCTAATTTGAAGCGACAAACCTACCATGGCCAAAGAACTGTCTTAAGTGATACTGTAAAGTTCACCTTGCATGTACATTTTTAATTCAAATACTTGAAGCACCTAAAATTATTACAGGAAAGTGTATGGAACATGAAGGGATCTCTTTCAACACATATCTGATAACTAGCAATAAGAAAAATTCCCCACCTCTTCAAACTTCAACAAAAGAGAAGACTTATGGGAAATCAACACTCAGTCCTTAAAAGTCAATACTGTGGGGAACTTACATGCTTGCAAATTTGTTGTTTGGAAGCAGATTTTAATCTTTGTTCTAAAAACACAGTCTATGCTGAGAATTCTAAAACCAGCTTTACCACAATAGACCACTTAGAGTCCTGTACATTCTGCAAATTTGAAGTTTCACATGCAGTTTATCTGATGTTTATTGAGGCATAATACTGTTTTTATCACCTTCAAGAGGAGTAACTGGGTATGATCAAGTGTTTACTTAAGCTGTCAGATAAAATAATTAAGCCCACAGTGAAAGAAGTCTACCAAACTATCCACTAAATTACTCAATATATCCCTGACTAACTTTTATTGCTCTTCTAGTGAATAACATTATTTTAACTGCAACACATTTTAAGTATTAGCAAGTAACTAATTACTATGGAATGCCTAAAGCCAAAGATATTCTATATTCCAAAAAGATTTTAGCATTCCAGGGGCAATCATGCAAAAAGATTGCATTGTTCTTTATTTCCTGTGCTAAGTAAAAAAAATAAATTAATATGAATTAGCCTGTTGTCCATCTCTTACCAACATATTTGGATATGAAGTGTGGAGCAGGAGCAGTGCCCTGTTTGGAGGTGGTGCTGGGTGGACACTGGCTGTGCACTGATCCCTGCTAGGTCCCACTCTGACCTCTGCTGCCGGGCTGCTGCCTGCAAGGAGCAGCAGAGTGACACTAATGTGGGCTCTGGTGCTTCAGCCTTCCGTAATTTCACTTTGCTGCTCCATTTCCCTTCTCCACCCACCTACCTACTCTGCTCCCAGCCGCCGCAGCCGCAGGAATAACCAGCCCTCTGCAGTGTATCCCCACGGCTGTCACACACCTCGTTACCGTCACACTCCGATGCACCATTGGAAGCATCTGGAGGTAGGGGAGAGGTGAAAAAGCCTCAGGCACAGACACAACAGGTAGGAGGTTGATATATATCCTGCAAGCTGTTGGATGAAAATCAGCAGAAGAGTGGGTAACTGAGCTAAAAATAAAAATTAGGGATAAACCAGAACTATAGTTTATGCAAACCCAAATTGAACTATTTTGAAAGGTTACAGTCAGCTCAGAAAAGAACTGTTAGTCCCTACATGTGTTTTGGTTTTTTTCATGAGTGCCAGCAAATCTGAATAGATTTCTTACCTGCTTGGTGTTTGTTTCTCCTGTCTGCAGGCCCATGGCAAGGACCAGTTTCTTCACAATTGTCTTTCAGATAGAATGAGTCAGTAAAAAGTTTTATTTCCTCCACTTACCAACAAAATCTTTAAATTTTCCAGAAAAGTACTTCAATATTTTCCGTAGATAAATTGATGGATGAAGCTACTATTTCATCTACTAGATAAGTAACAGAAAGAGGGTCTTCATAACTTGATCTGTCCTGTAAAAGATTTCTGGTCAGTCCTCATAACGGAAAATATTTTCATAATTGGAAGTTTTGTCTTGACAAAGCAGTGTTTTTGTAGGCAGCTGAAGAATAAGGTTCACTGATGAAGCGAGACACTCTCATAGCACCACTCCTGACTGCAGGCAATGCCATTAATTGTTGATTTGTTTGGAACTGTTGGTGTGTTTTTTTCAAAAAATGAACAAGACAGAAAAGAAATTTTGGATTGTTTTCATATTGTTTTTTTTAATTATATCCAGATTCTTTCCTGTTTATGATATTTAGAAAATCTGTTGGTTCATTACACTGCTGAGAAGACACCTTACGCTGCATTCAATGATCCTTACACTTTTGATCTGGATTCCTAAGGATACTGAAGAGATGGAGAGAGAGAGAGAAGGAGAGAGAAGGGGAGAGGGAGAACTCATTAAGAGGTAAAAAAATAATTAATTTGAATTAATAAGAATAAAAACAACAGTGAAATTTTGGCAAATGTACCAGTTTAAGTGCAGTTCTATGGTAATGTATATAACTATCAATTTTTTAGTGTACAACTTTGCCTGTGGCTGTATAAATTTTAGTTCTGTAAAAGAGAAAGTTTGGGATGTGCTACTATAGAGCTTCTGCAACTTACTGATAAAAAGCTGTCCATCAAAAGGGTTGGTGACGCAGCCGTATCATCTCACTGGTGAGCTATTAACAACACAGACTGATTACATGAAGAGTGCAGAAAGATACCTTATCTTTATGCTGTAGAAATTTATGTGACTGAAAAAGTGAGGAGAGTTCCAAAAAGGCTTTTGCTAGGCTTGAAATAGATTACTCATCCCAGGTTTTTCTTCATGGACTTGCAGTGTTGACCTAAGTTGTATCAGTTCATCTGTTTGAACCTTCTCCCTCTAACAAAAGGAAGAGAATAGTAAAATCTATTTAATGAAAATTTTAAGGATTTTTTTTTTTTTCCAAGATTTAAAATTTTGGACGTGGCCTTTGTCCTAGGACTGTAGCATCAATATATGCCTTCAGATATTTGTGACCTTTTGGATAGAAAGTATATTATGGAGTTGACATTCCTCAACAAACACATTTCCTCTTAAGATGAACTTTTTCCCATGATTAGTAACAGCACAGAATGTTGCGCTTAAAATGTACAGTGAGCTGTGAAACCTCAACTAATCTATCAGTGAAGAATGAGCTTTTCACATTGAATTATTGTATTGATTTCCCTTTCTTGAAAATTTACTAGCTCTTTTAATATATGCTGTACAGACACACTTCTAAAATCAGATTTGGCAGGTTTTATCAAGTAACTATAAGAGAAAGTGCCAAAGTGAAATCAACTTCCACTACACCATTTTTTTTCTCACTCTCATGTACCTTTGTAGTAAAAATATTATATAGGATCCCTTCAAAATGCAAACGACTTCTGACAATAAAAAAGCTTTTTATCACGGCTTAAATTTGGATTGGAAAAGAACAAAATCTGCAAATAATACAGCATAGTTATTCACAAGATCAAATGATTTTAGTGAGAGTGAAGGAGTTTTCAGTTTTCATAAGGAAAGCAGCATCAATAAATTTACAAAAATGTTTATTGACATCATTAATAAATGCTGTAATTTGGAGGTGCTAGAATGTTTTCTCAGATAAATCTTCCTATCAGAGATCTTATTGTAAGTGGGACCCCAATATGTATATGCTGACTAAAATTGTATTTAGGAGCAATATAGTCACAATGGGAGAATTCACCTCAAACTGATATAATTTTTATTTAACAAAATATTTGTCATTATTTATATTTTATCTTTCACTTGGTACATGAACATAAAAAGAAGAAACCTGCCAAGTGTTTAAATATTTTACAAAACAAACTGATGGAATGCCCAAGCCATCTGTAAAGGTCTGATGATTTGTAGAAGTAGAAAGTAGTATCTTGGTAAGAAGACTGGAAACTTATTGAGAAACACTTTCTGATTTCAATTTTCCATGATTCTTGGATGGGCAAGCATTCTAGACTTTTTTTTAATTAGCTTTTTTTTTTTTTTAGATTAGCTGCTAAACAATTTCAAATAAACATATAAATAATTCACACACCCACCCCCCCAAAAAAAAGGAAAAAGAAAAAAAATAAATTAGTATTGAAGCTAAAACTGATACCAAGTCTAATCTTTGATTCCTCACAGTGTTTATGTCCAATCAAGTAGAATTTGCTAAGAGAATTCAGTCATTTCCCAAAATTCCCTTTCAGCAATATCTGTCAGGATAGGGTACTGCTGAGGAGGCCAGGAATCTGGGGTGTTCTCTTTGATTTACCTGGGCATCATAATATCTGTGGGTTTTTGTTTCAGTAAGGGTTCACACATGCTTAAAATTTAGACAGAACAACAACTTTCTGCTGTGTAGCTGCCAAGTTAAGTCTCCATCCTTGCTTTGGCTTGGAGGTTTCATACACATTGAAGGTGAACAATTAAATCTCTAACAATGGCAATGCAATAATATTAACAAAACCTCAGTGCTCAGGCTTAAGTGGTGGAGAACTGCCTCAAAGATGGATCATATCAGAGGTAGACCACTCTCCCTTGTTAGGATTCACAGCAGCAAAAGCAAGGTGACTTAACTCTTAACTTGCCTGGAATATTTTTACCTACACACAAGCTGACCCATTTAGAACTAGGCAGCTTTCTAGTTAATTTAATTCCAATCCTATGCCCTGAGTTTGAGTGTAAAAGACCTGGGTTCAGTCTCTTCTCTGCTTGAGAAGATCTGAATTCTTACCTTCCAGGAGAATATCCCATAAGATATTCATGAGGGAGGAAAATATTTTCCCCCTCCTATTTCAGCCTGAAAGCTGTTCCACTTTGAGATAACTAATTAAATATTCAGTGCACTGAAAAAAGACTTAAGTTTAGAGCAATTCCTTAGCCATAGGCTATGGGTACCTCCCTTAAGACGAAGAGCCACGAATCCAGTTCTTGCTCCACTGAAAACCTTGACATGGTAATCAGGGAGAAAAGAACTACAATATTTGCTCTCAGGGGAGTGAACTACTCTACACAAAGTGAAGGAAAGAGGATGCATCCTCCTTCCTTGGCCAAAATAGTATTTATTTTAGAGAAACACGTTAAATGTTTTGTTGAACCTCTTCATGCAAAACTAAGAATTTACTCTGGGACTCCAGCAAGGCAATGGAATAACCACAGAGCAGTGTCACTGTGGGCTTCTTATCAAAGCCAGTCTACTCACTATTCTGAGCTTCAAAATCATGCTGAGCCATGCAAGCAGGAACAGCATATTTACCCATTTACCTGGAAGAACAGGCTTACAGTGTAAAGAAGGTTATATAATTTAGAAAATGAATTATTTTACTATTTAAATAAATTACTTAGGGGCTTGGAGGTTGCAAGTCTTAAGGACTATTGTTTGCTTATAGCAAAGTAACATTAAAATGTTTAATTCTTTTATTCTATAGCATTAATAACTCAGTGGTAATAATTAACACAGAAATATGCCTTTCCTTTTAAGCCTGAAAGAATAAAATTATTTGTTAATTGGTTAACTATAGCAGTGATTAATAATAAATAAAGGCAACCATATTTCTTTCCTGGGGATATCATATCTGTCCTTTCAGCAATTTATAATGGAATTCTGGGTTACTTGTTCTAATTAGTGGTTTGGGACACTCTTATTAAACCAAATTGTACGATAAGGCAATATGTACTTTATATGGCACGTATCAGGAGAAACATTTCCAACAGCAGAATACAGAGAACAGTCTGTTCTGTCAGTGGTATGGCAAAACCTAATTGACTGGGAAAACCACTGAATTTTATAGCATTGAAGCCATTTGTACCCAGAAACTATTTTTCCTTGCTCCTGTGGTTACTATTACATTTTTTTATATATATTTACAAAGAGCTTAACAAACTGTGGATGACCAAGGAACCTGTACAGCACTACATATACAGTACAGGACCTTCACTCTGTAAGTCAAAAATCTGTGGTTAAATCTTAAAAAATGGGAATATTTTTTTGACACCCAAAGGAAGTCATAGGAGCAAACCAGAATTCCCTGGGTGTATTGGGTCCTAAAAAAGAAACACCTTTTTTCTGGTGTGTTTTGGTACAAAGAAAGTGCCAGCATGGACCATGCCTAACCTGCTTGTGTATTACAGAGCAGTTTTGTGGATACCTTTAAAAAACTAAGATGTTAGAGCCTGATAGTAGGATGAATATGCCACTACTCTTCATACTGGACTAGTTAAACATGATGTCCAAGTTGGTTGACATGTGCGTCATCTTTACTGCAGCCCCCCCAGTGAAATGAAGGAGACATAAATGAGGGAGAGGAGAGAGAGAAGAAAGGAAAGAAAAGAGGGAAAGAAAAGAGAACCCATACTTTAGTGATTAGTTTTTATATAAAATGATGAAAAAAATGTAAAAGAGCCTTCAGCGATGGGAAATCACAGATAACTTCAAGGACAAGAGCTTGGTCTTTCTAGTGGTTGGATTCTTTTGGGCTCCCTTTGAGTATTACTCATGCCTTGGGGGATTTATGTATATAAGAGAACATACTGTAGTGGTTATGTGGCTGGAGTTTAAGTGACTGACTACCTGACAACTGGGTGTTTTTGGGGGCTTGAACAAAAAACTAAGAGCTTATCCAGAAGAAGAAAGGAATGACGAACTACTTCATCAGCTACTCTGCAATTGTAGCAGAAGAAGTCATTTCAAAGTGTTCTCATTCTCAGCTTTGGTAGATTATTCAGTTTTGCCAAGTGGTTTTGTAAGTGTGGTTTGTTTTTATCCCTGATTCTTTTTTTCTTTTATGAAGGTTGCTTGTGAATGGCAAATTACTTTTATTGAGTGCTTCACTGGAACAAGTTTCCCAGGTCCAGGGAAAAGAGAGTATTTTAAATTTTGTATTCTTCTCTACAGAGTTAAAGGAAAGATGTCATAGAAGGGACCTTACAATTTCAACTTTTAGAGATTGTCATTTTCAATATTAGTTTCTATAAACAAGAACATATTCAATTCACACCCTTAGTTCTGCACAAGTATAAGGCTGAATTGTAAGTTCTATTTTTTTCTTTCTGATAGAAATCCATTTTAATTTTCAACCAAAAATTACTCTTGTCACACGTTTGATTAACTGATTTATTGTTCACTGTTAATGCTGTAATGTGACACGCCATTGTTTAATGTGGCTTGATCGTTTAGAACTTTGTGAAGGTTCTGAGCATAATCCCAATTTTACAAAAACATTTGACCGTGAAAATAAACCCACTTTTAATAAGTAAGCAAACTACTTGTTTACTTAACATTTTGAAGGGTCCTCAAAGCCAGCAAACAACAATAATACCTACTTGTTTTAATAAGCTCCCAACTTAAAAAAATAAATTTTAAACTGAAATGAATGCACAGGAATTTCAGGAATTAAACTCTACTAATTTTTTTTATTCAAGCTTTTTTCATACCTTACCATGATTCATTCTTTGTTTCTCTAGAAACCTGTTACCTGGAAATAGCAATGTTGAAGCCAATGCTGTAGTACAAGAGTAAAATATAGACCTTGTGGAGATTTAAGAAAAACA
Organism: Lepidothrix coronata; assembly: GCF_001604755.1. Classification (NCBI taxonomy): domain Eukaryota; kingdom Metazoa; phylum Chordata; class Aves; order Passeriformes; family Pipridae; genus Lepidothrix; species Lepidothrix coronata. The sequence continues at coordinate 944,832 of NW_016690262.1, forward strand.
GAGGACTTTTATTTTATAAAATAGCTTTCTGAATTTTCTTTAAATGATCTATATCTACTTGCTTAAATGAACAGGTTTTAAATGTAAAAGTGCTTTTTCACCCCCCTTGCACTCATGTTTCTCACAGGGTTGACTAATGAATTATGAGTGAATTAAGAGTTTACTTGATAAAAAAATAACCCTTAAAAGAGAAAGAATAAGTTGTTCCTAAATAAGAACTGTAGCTAATTAAATATACATAATTTCATTCTTTCATTTTTTTTGGCAAAACTTCGCAAGACTTAATATTACTTTAATCAATATATTCAAAATGAAGCAATAAAAATTGAAATTAGGTTTGAAAAATGGAAATTAAGCAAACACGTGCAAGGAATTCTGTTCTTTTGTCAGAATGCCAAAGCAGAATTATGAGTCAACTTTATGAAATTTATTAGAGAATTAGTACAGTTACATGAAAGTGAAAATATGAAATTTTTCTGTTTTAATTATATGCCCAATTTGGTGCTATTACAGTAGTTTTTCTTGATTAAAACATTTAATGGGAACACTACATAGAAATATCTGGCATATTGACAGTTGGAATTGTTGAATGAGCCAGCTATTGAGGCTCTCTCATAAAGAGCACTCTCATATTAATCCTGAACACTTTGTTCTTTCTAATGGAAATTCATGTGAAACAGCTACCAGTAAAAAAAAAAACATCAAAGGTAATTTCATCATTCACTGAATCATGCAACAAACATATATATCTCAGATTCATTTAGGATGTTCATGTACCAACACAAGGACCTGTGAGGCTTTTTCTTCAACTAATCTATGGATAGCAATAGGGTTAGGTTTTTTCGTTCACTTTAGCAATATTGGTCTTTACTCTTAGCACCCTAGATTTTCATAACTAAGCAAAATTAACAATGGCAAAATTTTAGTTTGTTTCCTTAAATATAAAACTTCATAGTGTTAATGTTTTTACAAATTAAAGTGTTCTGAAAAATGCGTGTAAAATATCCCAGTTAGGCTTTTATGTAAGTAACTCTTTCCCTCAGCTTCTCAGTAAAAATTTATGTTTTCTCTAAATCCACAACATTTTTTGACTTAAACAAAAGTCTGCACACCATTCAGTGTGCACAATTACCCTCCATAGCTTAAGTGCACAAAAATGTGATGGAACAACAAAAGAGCATTTTGAGTCCTGCTGGCCAAAGGCTGGGTAAATAATTGCTCATTTTTCTACTGTTAACCCAACACAGTGAATTATGGAGATGAATATTCACATGTCACTGGAACAAGTTGGACCGCTATGGCACTGGAGTGCATAAGATGAAATGATAAAAGGATTTAGTTTACTTTGATGGGAGTGTAGCATACAAAGACTGAATTTTTTTTTCCCTTCTTTTTTCCCCTCCTTCGAATGTAAAGCTAAAGCAGCCTGTACATCCCGCAGGATGCAGCTGCTATGGAGATCTGTAAAAATTCATAGAATCATAGAAAGGTTTGAATTGGAAGGGACCTTAAAGATCATCTAGTTCCAGCCCCCCTGCTGTGGACAGGGACAACACCTTCCACTAGACCAGGTTTCTCAGAGCCCCATCCAACCTGGCTTTAAATGGTTTCAAGGATGAGGCATCCAAAACTCTGGGAAACCTGTGCCAGTGCCTAACCACCCTCACAGTAAAGAATTTTTTTCCTGACATCTAATTTAACCCTATTGTCTGTCAGTTTGAAGCCATTCCCCCTTCTCCAATCACTGCATACTCTTGTTTGTCTTTCATTCCCAAATTCATGTGCGATTGTTGTGTGATTACTTGTAATCTCATTAAGAAGTGGATAGACAAGGGTAATGACTTCAGTTGAAATCCAGAAACCCAAAACCTATCAGAGATTCAGCTGAGCAGCCCTTCACACCTATTCTGCATAAATTTAAATCACAGATAAACAGCATTTGCCAAACAACCCTGGATTCAGCTCCTCCAATGAATAGTGAAGGATGAGCAGGAAATCTAAAAATCCTATTTGGATGGGACAAAAATGAAGACTTTAAAGGAAAGGAAAGCATTCAGAGACCGAGAAATACAGGAAACTCCTTGCTGGGGCATAAATCACAATGTTTTTTTCAGACTTAAATTTCACACACCTACTTGGAGGACCACTTCCAAAGCAGAGGTCTTCTCCTGAGAGATGTCCTCTCTGTGACTCCCTGCTGAGTTACAGAGAAATTTATCAGACTCATGAGGCAAAGTACACTTAGAGGGCGTATGACTATTTTGTTCTCACTATCATTTCTTGCTTTCGTGGTTCATTAATTCTGCATATATAAACCCAAACTGATTTTTGTCTATTACTTTGACATCTAATAATCTCTTCTCTTTTGCTCTTCTGAAGTCTGCATCATTATCACTTTTCCCCACATTGTCCTTGTTTCAGATAATTTTTTAAGCAGCAGTTTTTATCTTTTCTCCCCAAATGTACTCTGGTTCTCTCTCTTTATCTGAATGTGTATTTTCAGCATTTCCCAGCTAACTATCCACTCCAAAATACTAATATGCTGCTCCTGCTCTTTCACAGATGTTAAAGACAACTGAACTAAGAGATGATTCCTGCAGCTCTCTGGTAGCAACAGTATTTTTGATTGTTACCTTTTAAATTATCATTGTATAGCCTAATAGCAGAGTTCTCATCCAAGACAATTTTTGAATTGTATTTTCACTTCAGCAATGCTGCATCAAGTGGCTTATCAAAGATCATGTGTGTAGCATGCAGCTCATATACTTTGCCAACTAATGTTTAATTCTGTTTGAAAAGAGATGTGCCCGCCACATAAACCTGCGAGGCATATTTATCTCACCTGCACCCCGACCCAGATGGAGTTTTGCTGTGCTGGGATCAGGGAGCTGGCACTGGTCTCTGACACTGTAATGTGGAGCAGCAGTGAAGTAGAACACAGCTAATGCAAAAGATAAAAAAAAATAGAAAAAAGAAAAAGCCTCGACTGTTCAGATACCTTAGGCCTACTCCAGTGCTTTGACCCAAATAACCTGATCTGCAAATAGCAAATAACTTCTTCTGTGTTCTAAATCAAAGGGGAAAAATAAGCTATTTGGGTCAGAGCATGCAAAAAAAGGACCTACTCAAATGACTAGTCTCCCTCAGACACTGGGGTGTGCATATCTTGTGGATCTTTTTAATTTGCAGTTTTCCCATGGCTCCAGACAGATGTGTCAAACAGAGCTGAATATTAAAAACATTACCTAAAGCCACAGTGATTTTTAAAGCCTCTTATTAATATATTTATTTTAAATACAACATTCTGTAAAACTAGCACCGTCTTCCTAAAGGGTCTAAAGCATGTGGATGAAGGACTAAAAATAACCCCCTCAGCTTTATCTTGCAGTTTCTACCCCATAGCTTAGTCTGGTGTTCACTTAGTATAATGACATTGTCTCTTTCCAAAGTGATCAGAAACATTCTGACTTCTCTCCAAATCCAGCTTCTGTTCACTCTGGTGCATAACTCATCACTCCCAAAGGATTTTTTGAAGCTGTGCACAAGGGATGGGATTCAGAACAAAGAGCTTACAAGCAGATTGCTTCAGTAGAATACAATCGTTTATAAATTTCCTATTCATTAAGTTCTACATTCCCAAGAAACGTTAATACTAAATTTACACTCAGTTCCAAGGACTCAGCTGGATCTGTATCATAACTTATAATGGCACAGTGAGAAAATACCCCATTATGAAAAAGAATGAATTAAAGGTGCAAAACTTCCTTGGAAACAACTGAATCTGAAACTATCTCCAATTACGTTCCTTAAAGAATCCATTTGTAATTTTGGCCAACTTGGGAGCCATTTGCAGGAGAACAGTAATAGGTCTGATTATATCCAGTGTAGAAATCATCTTTGAAAAGTTCCGTCTTTTATACTAATTCTACCTTGTACACTTAATTTGGGACTATCATAAAGGTCGTATGATTTCAGCATATGCAAATGTAATAGACCAAAAGAAAGGCATACTTTAAAATATTTGTTTGAATCTTATTTGCTTCATTGTTATAATTCAGAGTGTTCACAGAGATAAATGACAGCAAGAAGGATCCTATTATTCTATTCAGGAGGAGAGACTGGGAGGGATATGAGTCATTTGGAAGACTGAAGAGAGCTTGAAAATTTATCTGCAAGTAAGCAGCTTTTTCAGGGAGAGGCAGTAGTGAGAGAGACAAATAGGGAATTCACTGAGGCTGGGAAATAAAAGTGACAGGCCCAAGGAAGTCATTTCACAAAGATTATAATTTTCCCAGTGAACTGATTGGCACAAACATAGCCATCCAAGTCCTCTCAATTAAATCCACTTGGAGGGCTCCTGCCCCTATCCCACACCTGCCAAAAATCTGATTTTTCTCTCCTGTGCTTAAGAAAGTCTTAATAATGATCCCCCTGAACCAGATGTGATTTATTAAAAGACCAGCTGACTAAAGAAGTCAATCTAGATACCCAACAAATGCCTCCAAAAGTTGTAATAAAAAGATTGTTCAAGCAGCCTGGTGCCTTGTGATGTGACAGTGTTCATACACACCTATGAAGAACCCAAACTTCACAACGCCAGGAGCAGGACCACAGTCCCCTCTCCCCAGATCCATCTCCTGCAGAATAGAAGATTCCTTTGAGTCCCTTTGCATATTCCTTGAATGTCTGGAGAAATGCAGGATAAGTAGTGCTTTCCTGGGTGCCTTTTGCCAGTACCCACCACATGTAACAGTGGGTTAGTAACACTTTCTACTGATGGTGTCCTTTTATCCTGCATCTAATTGCTTGAACCAGAAGGAAAAGCAGCATGTCAAACACTTTAAATAAGAGAGTTCTACATATTAACTCACTGTTTTCTCAAGACTATTTACTTCAAGCAACCTTAAGCAAAACAGAAAATAACAAGGGGAAGCATCTCACAAGGTTGTTTTACTTGGATGAGAAAATTCTGTCGCCTGCACACATATATCTCTATAGCTATTTTAAATCATCTTAATATTATTAACTGTTTGGAGTATACTTTGCAAGATAAATGAAGAAGATTTCTGATATCTTGTTTTGAATTTTTGTCATTCTCTCTTAACATGAAAAAGCATTATATCCCCACCCCCTTAAACTATTACCTGAATGTCAGTTCACTGACAACTGATCTAAAGGTGCAGAGGTATTTCAGTCACTGAAATAATTCAAAGCCAGATGATGCTCTGTTAACACTTAGAAACTGCTGGCTACCCATATGCTTGAAAGTGTCTTTGGGAATCCCTGAATAAAGATTTTAATAATGCATATGTAAAAATAGAAATTGATTTCGGAACACAAGCTTATAGAACAGCAAGATCCGATACCTATGGACCTAACGTTATAATTTCCATTAATTACTAGGCAAAATCAGGACTAATCAGAATTCATTTTACATTCCTTCTATGAAGAAAATAATTAACAGTCAATAATCTATTTTATTTCTTTATACCAGGAATGTAATTTTCCATCTGATAGTCTGTAGTATACAGTATGTAAATAACTCAGAACAATATCATTTGGGTTTAGTTTGCATCTATAACACTGTATTTTCTCAGCAACATGAATTTTAAAATATTTTTGCACATGAGTATATATGCAGAAATGGATCTGGCAACGACTACTGAAGTTACAATTGTATAACATTTCACAGATACAAAACTGCTTTCAAATACCCATAAGTTACTGAAGGTTTGACTTTGGGAGGTTAAGAATTTTTTAAAAAAAGTATCCTTTAATTAATATTTAATTTTTGAAAGCCAGATGAAGTTCTAGTGACAAGTTGAACTTAAAGGCAGTTCTGCTTGTGATGGGACTTAAACATGTTTTCTAATGTTTTCCTGATTGGAACTTAAAGCCCATGATTTAGATCAAGTCCATAATTAATGCAATCCCTTATATTTATTTCACTACTGAGTTTCAGTGGTCTGTGGAAATACTCAGCCATCTATTCCTGCTGTGATGTTTGGTGCCCTTGAGCAACTTGCCATTTGTGACCCAGTTCCTTCAGACTGTGGAATGAACAGCATAGGAAGTATAAATTTTTCCATAGTATCACCATCACCATGCAGCAGATCCTTATTTGTCTCCCAGCTTCACTGTACTAAGCAAATAATACAATAAAAGACAGCTCCTTCACAAAGGAACAAGAGAGAGGAAAGAAAGGAAGCATTATCAGCTCTGTTTCTACAAAATAATTTCAGTGGAATTTATGAAAATCTATTACATGCTCCTCTTCCTCGGGAATTACCAAAAATACTTTGGAAGTACGCTGAGAGAAGAAAACTGTGACTTTTGTTTTCCAGAAAGGCAAGTGAGCTGCACTTGGAAAGCCTTCAGATGCTTTGGAAAGATCTGTCCCTAAGCAGCTTGACCATTCAAGACATGCACAGCTGTGATAGAAACTAAATCCAAGTATCCCAAGTTCTGCTTCACTGCTTTTCTGACAAGACTATCCCCTCCCAATTCTTTTCCTCATAGATAAATATATATGAGTTTGCACTATAAAAGGAGCATGAAGTGCAGAAAACTGCAGTAATCCTCAGGAATACAATTCAGTGTCTGCACATTAGAAACTGGCAAAAGGAAATCACTTCTGAAATGTTGTATTTCAGTTAAAATGAAAGACAAAAAAAAACAAAACAAAAAATTGAACTAGTCAGATGCAGTAATTTTGCAGTGAAAAGGGCTGTTTGTTTATTCACTTTCCTCTCGCTGACAAATGGCACAACTACTTTTGCCCAAACTTGCCATTAAAATTCAGCCTCAGGTAGAGAACAAACAGAGGATTTTCAGCCTGAGTGGTGAAGGTTTCCAAGACTAAAGAGCAACTAAGGAAAGCTGTTATGCAACCTAAATCATAGCACATCATGACCAGAACACTGTTACCATAATAAAGATTTATTTAAATGCATTGACACGGAGAAGGTGAAAATATGCAGAAAAAATTCTTCTAGGTTTTATGGGCAGGAGCTCCTCTGACTTATCACTTAAGTAATATCTAGATTGAAATGTATAGGTTTCCTTGCTCTTCTCCAAATTTTCAGGGTGTTTTTCTGCAGGGGGAGTACTAAGAATATACACATGTCTAGAGTAGAGCACATCTAAAAAGCCCAAATTAAATACCAAAGGATGTATCTTCTTTAAAACTATAATTCTCTTATCTTCCTTAAAATAATTTCCTAGATGAAAAAAAAGAGGGGGGGAGGATTATTTTTTTCCCCTGCTTTTTATGAAGGTAGTGAAAACATGTCAGTGGTTCACAGGCTTTTTGGTTTTGATTCATACTGCCTTTAACATTTGGTTATAAGTAGGCACTATAATTTCTGCTACATACTTGTTTCTGTGCATTAGTATGTAAACAGTACATTAAATTAATTGCTTGCAAAAGTAGCCAAATGCAGAAATTTGAGTTTTCTTGCCTTTTTGCACAAGAATAGAACGGGTCAGAGAGGCAGGTCACCCAAATCCGGCAGACAAGTCACTGTACTCTCTCATGGTGGAGAGCAGAAGGGAGTTTTGGAGAGAGAGAACTGTACAGATGCAGGAAGTCTCACCCTGAAAATACACACAAAAACCCTGCAAGCACACATGTGTTTTTGTATTATTTAAATATATTTACAAACATATACATATTTTGCTTGCATGAAAACATATGTGTGTGTGTGTAGGAAATCTATATAAATATATAAATATAAATAAATCAATATATATTATATATATATACCTATATTTACAAGAAAACACTCAAAATAGTCAAAGTAATTCTCAATGCCCTTTTACTAGAATGAAATAACGAAAAAATAGTTTAGGAACGTTCTGATATTATATTACCCTTAAAAATTTACAATAAAGTTTTTCTCATTACAATGTGTGACTGAAGAATTGCATTCATTTGTTAATTTTGAAAATAATGAATTCTCTTAAGACTTTTTCCAGATTCACATTGTTTCACACCACTGAGTATTTCACCCAAATAAAAACCAGTGAGACTGCAATATTTAGTTTCCATACATAGCAACTTTTCCCAAGGTAGGACTTTTTTTTTTTTTGAGATGCAGATAGTAATAGTCTCTCATCCGTTGTTCCCTGAAATTAATGAACAATATATAGAATGGAAAATTACAGAAGTTAGATGAAAGCCATTCATTAACTGTGCAAAGCTTTAAATTTGGGGAAAGATAAATGATTACCAAAACAGAATAACAATTAAACTAAGCATTAAACATATTTGTACTATATTTTTTTGCATTGTAATTGCTATATTTGCAACCATTAATTAGAGTTCTCACAGAGCTAAAGGAATCCCTAAATCTGTCCCCTCTGTTGTAGTGGTTGAGAATAAAAGACTGCAGACAGAGATGAAGAATATTCCCCTTGGTTATTTTATAGAGAAATTTTCATGATGATTTATCTAAGTTCCACCTTTGGATGGCAAAATAAATTTTCTGGATTCTATTATTTTTTTATGAATTTGCAATTACATTAGCAGATGATTGGATTAAAAATAATTTTATAAGAATACTGTTAGATAAAAAATAGACCTTGGACTTACTCAAAGTATTCCAGCTTGCATTTTCATAAAACAGGAAATATCTGTCAGTGAATAGGTTGTTCTTTTTAATACATAATTTCCACTAACTGGGAAAAAAATGACATCCCATGAAATCAATTATCTAGATGAAACTTGGAATTTTTGCCGCTCTGGTATTCTGCCATGATGCCTTATGGGTGGTGCAAAGCTGGTACCTCATTTTTCTGATCTGTCATCTTGGCTGGGCTCCCAGTTTGTTGGCATATGCCCTCATGCACAAGGACAGCTATTCTCCATCAAGCAGGTGAGTTTCCAGTGTGTAATTTCCTGCAATCAGCAGTTGGATTTGTAATAAACCAGGATCCAAACATAATTTTCTGTATAAATGTAAACCCTTTTTTTCCAGACATTTCTCCAGAAAGTTGTCTTTCTTAAAATTCACTCTGTATGCCCTTGTCAGGGTTAAATGTTAATATTTTCTGTCCATACATTCTTGTCTTTCTATCCTTTGCATTCATGCACTGTAATCACCAGGAAAGGTAACCCCTGTCTCTGAGGCATCTGGACAATTTGAAGGAACAGGTTTGCTGGAATTCAGAAATGTGAATGAATTGAAACCCCAGCTACTTGATTGCAGTAGCTCTGAGTCCAAATTTAATATGGAGACTACACATAAAAATCTGTAATGAAGAAATTTTCTAAGACCATTATGAAACAGCTGAAAAGGTAGCTAACAATGACAATACAGTTAGGCACTATTTCCTTCATGTTACTACATCTGTTTCTGGAAGCTATTCATCCTAGTATTTCTGAAGTGTCTTTGAGATGTATTACTGTTCCAAGATATGAAGGACCTGAATCATCCCCTCTCAGTAATTTTGGAGTAAATCAGAAATAACAGCAACAAAATAAATATGAGTAGACCAATGTGTGATAAAGAAATAAGTCAAACATTTTACACAGAGGTGACTACATTGGCTTATATCAAACATAAATAAAGGCTAAAATATCTAAGAGTTGCTTTGAGAAATATTTGCACTGATATTTAATTACCTAACATAAATTATATATAAATGGTCTATGTATTTATTACCTACATTGCTTTACATGTTTGTAAACATTGCTGTGATCTGTGCTGTTTGTCTCCTAATCTGAAGGCACTCTGTTAGAATTTGTGGAGGTAATGTATAGCTCTCTGAGATGCACGTTTTATTTCACAGTATTTTTTTAAGTGTACAGTTACTGGAGACCAACTCAAATGCATAAATAAAAAGTTTCAGATTAACCATTATTATGCACGTCAGGATTGCATTTTGTTGTTAGAATTGTCTCTGATTTCTTTGCTCAAGCTGCTGCACAGCATTCAAGGCTGCCTCCCTGAGTGCTGAGGTTGCAGGTGGGCACTGTGCATACAGTGTCTGTATTGAAAGGTGGGGCTACAGCAACCTCATTCTGCTGACAAGCCCATCGTGGTCTTTATGTCACAGGTGTCACAATGAGTGAATAAATGGAAGAAATGTTAAATAAAGGAACCGTTCCAACCTCCTGACCTGGGACCATATCCGAGTGAGAGGCAGATAAGAAGGAAGGCCCTGTCTCCAAGGGCATGGCTATGTCAAGGAAAGATGAAAATTAATTCCTAGCCTTGCACTTATCCAAGCTGATGAGTCTAAACGGTTTATCAAGAAAAGGAACTTACCTGCTATGAGGAAAAGAAGTGTAGAGGCACAGCCAACTTGAGGGTAGAGGCACATTTGATAAAAGTAGTCCTGCATCTTGTACTAGTATTGGCTTGAGATGATGAAACAGGCAGGTGCACACCAATGGCAAAACCTGTCCTTTCATCATTTTCAGATTCCCAGAGCAGGGTACTTAATAAATGCTATCACAGCATGATTAACCAGGGTAGTTATCTTGGAAATGGGATAAGCTTTTAAAAAATTTCCTTCCAGCATCTGATTTGCAGAAGGAGGGCAGGGGCCAAATTTGGCTCCAGAAGTGTCACACATCAAGAGAAGAGGCTCTGCTCTGCAGCATAGGTTTTCCAGGGAGCTCTTCCATCCCATAGCACCTCATTGATTAAGCTGTGGTTAATGCAATGCCCGGATCAAAATTAGTACAGCTGGACGTGAGTGGCTCAGGGCTGGAGCTAGTTACTGCAAAGTGTCTGTGCCATGCTGCGCTGGCTAAACATGCCCTCAGGCCCTGTGACTAGGTCTGGCTCACTTGGTATGAGGAGTTCAATGTGTTAAACCTGACCTTATACCTCTGGGTGCTGCCTCATTGTCAGGGCACTTCATCCAACTGCTGTGCTCTTGGCTTCAGGCACGTAGGAACAGCTTCACAGCTTGTTTCTTCAAGTTCTGCTATCATGCAAAGATTAAACATCTGAGCAAATAATCACAAAGCCAAAAGTGGCCATTTTCTCAATAACACATCTGTCAGGATGAAATCCTGGTCCTTTGTGCTTTGTGTGTGCTTTGATTGCCTTGGGAACTGGCATGCTAATTTTTACTCAGAGGTTGTAATATTGAAAGTCTCAGTTTTGTTTAACAGTCAATCTTAACTCTTAGGCTAACATTTTTCCCAGAGTTTTCAACACGATCACGTAATTATGTTTCATAAGTGAAGGACACACTTATGTCCTAAAAGAAGCAGATGTAAGAGCATTAGTTTGTCAATCAAATAGTAATTTCACATAAAACGATTAATCTAAAACAACTCACAACAGCTACAAGGGTAGGAAGGATTATTTACTTGTTGAAAGGCAGCTATGCTCAGTTAGGGAAAAATAGATAAGGACTGGATCAAATTTTAATTATTTTGTTTGATTTTTTTTCCTTGCCACAATAAGAGAAAAAAAATCATTCAAAGAGCAACATTCAACAATAAAGCTACTCGAAATGAAGCAGAACAGAAGGGCTGTTGATTCTGACTTCATCTTATCCAGTGGTTCAGAGCCCCTCTGGTGATTTCTAAGTTGACTAGTTCAATACTTCTGAATAACTACTGGGCAATGCAGTACAATACTGTAACTGTTACCATCTCAGTAACTATTATGTTATTTAGAAGCAGTGGTCTGAATTCTACCTATGGTAAGTACAAAAGACAATATAGTAACATCAACCTACCTGCTCCCTCTTTCATGGGATCCTGATATCCTTCTTTTTAGTTTTCCCTTTTCTCAGAAATAATTAAGATACAACGGCAGTCAACATCCCATTTCTCCTTTCACATATGGACTGAGATCCTCTGATGATACTGCTTGCCCCATATCTCCTCTTGGGTCAGTCCTTGTCACCAAATGTATATAAACTAATCTCACTACTCTGGTGCTTTTGTCTTTTTTGGGACACAAGTTTCCATGTTCTCATCCCCAGAAATAACAAAGAAACTTGAACCTTCCCTTCCCAAACCTTCCCAAACCTTCCCTTCCCTTCCCAAACCTTCCCTTCCCAAACCTTCCCTTTTTTTTGTCCTTTTGTTCTTTTCTTTTTAATAACTTTTATTTTTAATAACTTTCTGCATAGTCTTACTTGTTTTCCTTTGACTGGGGTTTCTATTTCTATTAATGGTGGGTTGGTAAAGAGAAGTGTCCTCTCTTTGTTACCTTTTCCTTTCTGCACAGGGGCCCAGCTGCAGACCAGTGTACCATAGGTGAGAGAAGAGTGACAACTTTATCTATACAAGCTAGTCACCAAAAATTTTCAAAGAACTTGATAATTTCTGTTGCTAATTAAACCTGTCTTTCTTCCCGTAAATCCAGAGACAAATTTTTGGAGTTAGCCTGCTGCAGATGCACAAAATCTGAAAAAGCTGGAAGATCCCACTTGCCTTTCTCAGCCTTCTTTTCAGAGCCTCTATCCACAAACACTTCTTTCTAGAGAGGCTGGGGTCACATCTTCAAAATCTAAACCTGAAGACTTTCACTGGCACAACACATATTAAGTTTTTATACCTGATATCAGTCTATTCTTTCGTGGACAAAGTCAAACACAATTGGTAAAGGAGAATGTGAGAAAGAAAATAATTTTAACTTTCCATTGAAGTGCTGGTAAAATTAAATCACTTCAATGAAGAAAATATGCTATTTTTTGTTTAATTATTATGAGTTAAATTCCACACTGTATTCCACAATTCATGGGAAAAAATCAACAGTTCATTTAATCTTGTTTGTACACGATAAAAAGCATAGTAAGGGCAAAGTGTTCAGATAGTTTCAAGCTTGTGAGAGACCTTTGAACTACAGATTTCTCTAGAGTAAAGATCCAGAAGATCTTTACTGGATATTACCTAGATTACCTGTTATGTTTTTGGGGTTTTTTTAAGTATGATAAATTTAGAACTTGAATAAACCCCATATTTATTCACTACTATCTCTACTTAACAAGCAAATTAAAGTTTATGTCACATCATTCCAAGTCTGTTCTGTCATCAGGTGTCCCAGTGCTATCAGTAGCCTATTTTTTACAAAAAAGTCAGACCTCAGAGAAATTTACTTATGATGAATCTGTCTGCCTCATAATGGAATTAATTAATTCAGTAATTACTAGATATAACACCAACAAGGTTCCCATCTGAAGGACAGGCTGGACATATTAAAACCACCTCAAATCAGTCCTCACTGTAACACTCTTTTCTTCATGTTTTGTAAAGCTGTTCAGGCTCATAACACAATTCTCAACAAGAAATTCTTCTTAAACAGTTGATCGGTTCTAAGATTATGAGAAAAACCTGCTTCCATGTCATGCAGAAGTGACTATTCAAATATATATCACAGGAAAGAAAAAATTTCTGTCTCTTTTCTCTCACCAAGAAAACAATGCACACTTGCTTGGAACCAGGTTTTTGCTATTTCCTTGGCTTCAACACTCAAGGGGTTGTCACCAACTCAGGGATGAAAATACAGCATGTGAAAAGCCTGCACCCAGTCAGCAGCTCCATATTTGATGTTTCCAGACAGTTAGAACGGTTGGGAACACTTGATGGAAAACTTTTCTTCAGGGGAATAGGATTAGCTTAGATAGAGAGATAATTTTCACAAGTGTCCAGGTACGTAAAGCTTACATTTAATCAAAAGCTATTTTAGAGATAGTACTTAAATAAACAATATAAAATTATGGTGAAATACTGTGCTTTGAGTAAGCATCTTTGAATAGATGTGCCATACATTGCAAAAGTGGAAAATCTGTACGTGGGTATTGGCTACACAACTGGTAATGGATCATGATTATTTACGGCTTTTAAGAAATGCTACAGGCAATTTTCTTTAATCCAGAAATGCAAATGCTTCATCTTGTTTATATTGGCTGGCTGAAAGAAGGTTTCAAAACAAGTAAAATAAGTATCTCTACTAAAACTACTCTAATGCATTGACATTGAAAAGAAAGATTTCACTATAGTATGTGGAATCATTTTTCCCTCATGCTTTACAGTTGTGGTGCATCTTTTCATAAATATAGAGCTACTAAGACTTACCCAGCTGAAGAGTTCCACTTTTCTCATTTTTCATATTTTTAGGTGAATGTCTATATCAAGATCCACATCTTGAAGGTATATGATTTTATACCTTCCTTCGTATCAGTGGTGTTAATTTCAGTTTTCCTCGCTGAAGATGAAAGATGAGGTTTTGAGATACCTGGCAGCTTTTCACCCCCATGACTGATGCCTTTGCTTCCATTATTGCTTTGAAATGAAAGGGCAGCAAAACATGTACTTTGAGAAAGCTTAATACTCTTCTGCCTAGAAAACAAAGTTACTGACATTAAATTTACTATGTCCTTTTCATACCAGCTTGTTTTACAGAGGTTTAGGGGGTGATTAGTATCATCACCAGACATTATTTCTTTCAGGGCTTTACTCATTAGTGTTTAGGGGGTCAATCAAATCATGCATATTAAATCCAGGTCAAAGTGACCTGTGCACAGAAGGAGACACATCACGTGAGAAGCCTCAGCTGAACACTCTGATCAAGAATTAACATCACAGGTTAATATATGTGTGACCCTATTAGTGCCATAGAGGAACTTTAGTATCAAAGTCACAGAATGGACCAGATAAGACTGAAGAATGGTGAGATATAAAAATGCTGCTTATGTCTTGACTCACCAGAGTTAATGGCAATGAGAGCACAAACTCCCTAAACCTCTACACTTTAGGAAAGAAAGGAATAATTTCCATTAGAACAATAGCATGGAAATATAAATAAGAGAGGAATAAAAACATTGATGACCATTACCCTTTAGCCTACCTTGGAAAACCATAGTTCCAAGGTGAGATCAGGACACCAAAGCTCCCATGGTTTTCTGTGCTTGTTTTATAAGTGCAGAGCTAAAAGCTTAGCTAAAGTAAAAATGAGACTGCCAGCATTAAAATGCTGTGCAAGATGGGACACAGGGAAATGAAGGTCAACAGGATTGTCTACTAATAAGACATGAACTTGCATTACTTAATGATACCCTTGTAATCTGTCAGAAGTAGAAAGCTTAAGGAGTTAGTGAGCAAAGAGAGTCAAATGGAAATTAAACCAGAGTTCTAGAAATATTTTAAAGAGAAATTAGGAAAAGATTCAGAATTAAGCCATCTCAGAAGCTAAAATCCACAGGCAAGCAAGTATATTTGATAAGGTACATCCAGGACATATTTATGTTCTCTTTTTTAAAGGATCAACTTATTTTAAAAAAGATATTATTAACTCATTAGATACAGTATTCCTTTTTTTCCTTCTCATTTTTATTTATGTATTTAGAGGCTACTTAAATGTTTTGGATTAAAATTGAGTGTTTAGACCTGGTTTAAATGTGAATACAATAGTTTTAACAACTAATTAAACTGTTAGGATGGCAGGATATCAGAGTCTACAAACAGATGTTTGGCTAAAGCTTCCATCAAGATGTTCATGAAGCAACAGAAGAAATACATTTCTATAAATATTTTTGAAATGTTTTCATTTTTATTGATGCAAAACTATATTAATATATATAAAAATTTTGGTGCATTACTTTTGTACCTATCAGTACAGTCTTAGGTTTATTTTTTTCCTCTTTGAAATCAAGCCACTCCAGCAAACATGAGAGATCTCTTTAGAAATTGAAACATGCCAATAAGCATGGGGAAAATGAATACAATTCATTATCTCCATGGTTAGTTACAAATGCATTTACCTTGTGGGGCTTTTTTTGTTTGTTTTCTTTGTTTGATTTAGTGAGAAATCTCACATCTTCTTCCCAGCTTGGGTCTTTTACATGTTGCTTCTTCAATGCTGGTCAATACTGAGGCCAGGTAATACCTGAAAAGCGAATTTAAGTAATATAAAGAGTTAAGCACAAAATGTAGATGCAAGCTTTCAG
The DNA here is from genome assembly GCF_001604755.1 of Lepidothrix coronata. Lineage (NCBI taxonomy): Eukaryota > Metazoa > Chordata > Aves > Passeriformes > Pipridae > Lepidothrix > Lepidothrix coronata. The sequence goes on from NW_016690262.1 coordinate 960,753, forward strand.
CAAAGCACATAGAACTCAGCATTAGGAAAGCGGAGACAATAAATTCACTGAGGTACAGGACACCCTGACACAGAAGAACATAAACATGAACAGAAAATGCTAGCACACACAAAAAGAGACATATGGAGAGGAAACAAAAGAGATAAGGAGAGGGACAAGCCAAGAAATTAGGTATTAGTGCCAGATACCGAAACTCTCTGCCAAATTCATAAGGAAGCTACCCAAATTAGGGAAGGTTCAAAAGTTTAGGAGGATGATGATGAAAAGGACACGAGGTTCATGATGAAGAAAGACCAGAACTCCCACCGAAGTTCTCCCCAAATTAAGGACCACGCCTCTAACTCCGCCTCAACTCCGCCTGTTATGAATATTAAAAGTAGATGTTGCAATGTAATGAATATTCATAATATATGATGTAATTGCTTAGCAAAAAGTGTATAAAAGTTGGATTGTGTGTTTCCCAAGTGGGAGCAGTTTGTCCAGGGCGACCTGGCTGCTCCCCGGCCGTGAAATAAATACCTCCTGCTTATAGACTGAAATTCTGTCTCTGAGCAGTTTCTCCGCGCCTTGTTTTGGGGCATAAATTGGCATCAATACAAATCCCCAATTTGGAGAGCTGCTCTCAGCAATTTATTTAGATTGCATAAGAAGGCAGTGACTTCAGAGAAACAGCAAGACCTGCTCCTCTGTTTCTGAGTTTAAATATCACCTGCCAATAAAGCAATGGTTTCAGACATACCCTACAACAGATAAAAAATGATTCAGATATACCCTGTCAACTTAATTCAGACTTTTAAAGTGAAGAACACTTAATTGTAAAAACAATATCAGACAAAATTTGCAGAAGTTGTGTTGTTGGCAAATACAGCCAGTCTGATAGTTCTGCTCTTTTCAGAAATCCTACCCATCAGAGGATGAAGCATAGTCTATGTTTTGTGTTGCATCTGTGTGGCAGAATCTTTTTTGCAGCTCATGACTGGAGATTAAATTGCTTTCCAGGCCAAGTCATTACACTTTATCCTCACAAACTTCCATGTATTTAGTCTCACTGTGTCCTTTCAAATGTGGCAAGCTCTCAATCTACAACATGAAAATATTTCCCTTCCTGCTGGCCCTTTCCTGATATTAACACCTCCATATACACAGGTATCTATACCACAACAAAAAAAAGAGTCGTGAAAATTTGGATTTTTAAGTTTGGACTATTTGTAAATTAAGTTGATGAAACCTCAACTGGAAACTTTGTGTTCCTAGGCTATTTTACAGTAGCAGCAAGGAAATCAACATCCCTATGAAGATATTTTTCATTGTCACAGAGTATAGGGAGTGGACCTTAGCAGAAACAAGGGATAGAGTGGTAATTTCTTTACAAGTCAACAAAGATCATCCTATCCTTTCAAACTTGAACTGGAGAACACTTGACAAGTACAATCAGCTTCATCTTTTGTGCTTTGACACACAGAAAAGGATTCAGAGCAAAGTGGAGGGGGGAACAGCTTAATGGGTTGGAAGGGATGACACATAAGAAAAGCTTAGAAAGATTAAATATGTACAGCTTGACTAACCAACAATTAAGTGGGGGGAGAGGGAGAAGATATATCTGTCAAAAGCAATGAGAAGGTAAACACCAAGGGGCAAGAGTAATTATTTAAAAATACAAATGGGATATATCTAGAAATAATGAGATCAAATTGAGAAAAGAACAATGTAATCTGAATTTGAAGAATGACTTACTGTAAGTGAGAAAGGGTATTTCCACTTTTTTCTCCTGAGAGTATTCCACAATGTGCTAGATCTTCCTCAAAACAATTAAAATGAAATGGGTAAAACACAAGGGACTATATTCTGTGTTACAATTCTGTATTGGCAGGGCTTTACTTTCTGTCCTAAGAGATTTTTTCTAATTGCAATGACTTTTTTTTTCTCTAAAAAATTAATAAACAAAAAAAGCTAAATAAAATGAAAAGCTAGGAAATAATAGGTGCTTGGGAATAGGGAGAAATGTACAGGAAGCACTGAGGAATAAAAAGAAGTAAGCTTTGCATCAATTAAATAAATAATGATAAGCCATATCAAAATTTTCTAAGGCTTTCTTGCAGTGTGCTACAAATCTTGTATTTGCAGTCATTCAATTGTTTGACCTTGTACAGTCCCTTGAATATTATCCAGATTTTTATTTAGTCAGGTATAGAAGCGTATTTGAGAACAAATATTTTGAATTTTAAAATAAAAAAATGCTACACATATATTGCTTTTAAGTTGAAATGTATGGATCAGAGGAGAGAGGCAAACTGCAAAATAGTTACAGACTTATACTGGAAGAAATTAATTCAATTATTATGTTGAAACATACTCTGTCTACGAGCAAGAAAGCAAGAAAGAGAATTCCTAAATTCTTTTTCATGTGGAATTAACACTAACATGAAAGGAAATTTGAAATTTATATAACAAAAATAGAAAGAGAGTGAATAATTCCTTCATAAAAAGGAATGCATTCTGATAGACTGAGTGACATTATCTAGGATTTTGAATAATAATTGTCAATTAATTAAAATTCAGTATTTTTATTACAATTTCTGCTCACAGTGAGTTTTCTTTCACTGTCATTTTTATTGTCACCCTCAAATAAAGGACATTGCTTACTGAAGTTTTCTTCTTGAATGGATAAAGCAATCACAAGTAAAAAAGCAAAACCAATGTAATATAATGTTTCTATGCAAGTGGAGATCTGTATGTAAAATGAAATACAAGCAACTAAGACTATATAATTTATATTTTAGAAGATTAGCTATTAATTTTTAATTTCAAGTGATAAATTTGGATTAAATATATATAAAATAAGGTTTTGGCTGATGCAGATCACCATTCTTTCAATATAGTCACTCTACATTATTTCTGCACCATTACACCACATATCTGAGTTAGAAAACTACATTTAACTTAGTACTATTAGTTATTTTAAATCTATTTAAGCTGATTAAACTATTTAAATGTGAAAGTTGTTGTCTTCAAAGATGGTCACAAGTTATTGTCCTTCTTATTCACTATGTGAATATGTTAAAAAGATATTAACCTCTTATGTTTACCAAATTATTTGTGGCTCTGATGAACCAGTATACATATGAAATCAAAGAAATGGGAATTAAGTGTTTAAATAACAATACTGTGTTACTTCAGAAACTTGTCATGATAAGTGAGCATACACATGAATAATCTTTTACAGAGCAATGCAAGTTTATGTAACGATCTAGAAGAGTGAAATTTGTCTAAAAAGCAGTCATTTCTTTGAAATACTGGCCTTTTATAAAAGCACAAGCTACTACAATATGATGCACAGAAGTGCAAGCACAATCTCATTATAACCAGGGAACGACTTCATTCGATACAATATCATGATAACAAAGACTCAAAATGCTGTTCTGCTTAGAAGATGACCATAAAAATGGCAGAAAGGACTTTTATGCAGGCTACCCTTCACTGACATGAAGTGTTTAATTTACAGATACAAAAGCAGAGCCTATATGGGTTCCCACTGAAATCCCATTAATTCAATGAAAGTGAAGCTATACCAACTAGGTTTCTGAAAAGTCCCACTCACAATGTACATCAGCAGAGTGAGTTTTAAAAAACAAAATCTGTCTGCAAAAAACAAATTATAATTATTTCCAGCATGCATCGTTTGAGGCAGCAGGTTCTTTCTTCACTATTCTTCCAACATAATCCTTCAAATACATGACTCAAACCAAAAATCTGCTCTGGGGCGTGGGTTTTGTTGTCAGGAGAACTAGAAGGAGATGATGAGGGAGTCAAGCAAGGTAACCTTAACTCTTCATCCTGCCCGTCCCTTTTTCTGCACAGAAGAATGAGAGGGAAAATGCTTCAATAATGTTAAGGCACAGATAACAAAAATACATAAATAATTACTTGAATTAACTTTTTCTGAACACCACCTCAGGCTAGATACTAATGAAAATATTACATCCCTTTTGTTAAAGGCCCTCAAAGTCCTTGACCACCAGCCGAATTACCGCCATTTCTGCTATCAAGGTCTCATCTCCACACCTAGCAGCTGACATGAAAACTCGAATTTTTCACTCTTTCTTTCAGGGGGCTGCATTCTGGAGGGAGGGCTTCTGGCTGTCTGATGACCACGCCCGTGCAGTGACATTATCACGCCCTCATCATCTTTACTATATGTGCCTTGTCGCAAACTTCTCACAGCAGTTTCACATAGCATTTCAGATAAATTTGGTCCAAATAGTTGTTAGGGAAGTAGTTGGCTGCTTCTTTCTGTTCATAGAATCATAGAATCATTACTATATGTGGATTCTATGATCCAAGATCATTGAGTCCAGCCTTTCACCAAACACCACCGTGTCAACTAAACCACAGCACAAAGTGCCATGTCCAGTCTTTCCTTAAAAGCTTTCAGGACAGTGAATCCACCACTTCCCTGGGCAGCCTATTCCAATGCTTAGACACCCTTTCAGTGAAGAAATTCTTCCTGATGTCCAATCCAAACCTTCCCTGGTGTAGCTTGAGGCCATTTCCTCTGGTTCTGTAGCTGGTCACCTGGGAGAAGAGCCCGAACCCACCTGGTTACAACCTCCTTTCAGGGAGTTGTAGAGAACAATAAGGTCACCTCTGAGCTTCCTTTTCTCCAGGCTAAACATCCTCGGCTCCCTCAGCTGCTTCTCTTGTGACTTACTCTCTAGACACTTCACCAGCTTTTTTGCCCTAATTGCCATTTTTTCCTAATAGGAGTTAAAAAAATCATACAAAATAACATATCTTTAGTTCCAAAAGCCTGCAATATCTGAAACTTCATCTTTTTCAGAACTCATATCAAGCTAAAAGTACTTTGAAAAGTAGCAGGCAACTCCTTTGTATATGGTTGCCTGTTGTGTTCCATGAAATTATGATTCTCAAATAATTCTTTCTAGGTAGTTAAGCTGCCTTGGTTGATCTTTATGGTTTCTGATTTCCTAGTAGGGCATGATCAAAGTAATTTTATCAGTTTGTGATCACATATTGAGTTTTATTGTCATTTGCTTCGTTTTTGTCTTTCTTCTATGCTTAAATATCTAGTTATCCTTGTGCCATAACATCCTTTACTCCCATGATAGTAATGCTATCCTTAATTGTGGTGTTAATTAAATTAATGTCAATGCAAATGAGAGCATAAAACCTCAAAGACAGGACTTGATTATATAATCTTGATGTATCTCTTGTCCACAATGAAAATTAAATTTGAGTATTGTATTATTATTTTTCTCAGCCAGCATCTTTCACTGTGAAGGTCGTTGCTTCCCTTATTTTTTTTATTATTTCTTGAAAGAAGAACCATGGAAGATTGCCACTGGAGGAAGGCATTGGGAAAAATCATTATAAACCTGACAAATTCATAAGGATTGACAGAAAATCCGCACACAAATTTTTAGCCGATGGACATCTCTCTTCAAAACCCATAGATTTTAGGAGGATAGAGAAACCTCATCCTGTCTCAAGAAAAATCGAGGAGTTACTTTCAAAGACAAAATGCCTATGGAGCCACTTTGTAATTCAAAAGTCACCTTCAAGTCAATGTCTGGTGCAGATCAGAGACGACTTTTATTAAATAGAATTCAGTTTTAAATTGAGACAGCATCCCTTCTATTAAAATATTTTCTTTTGGAGAGATTAAGAAATAAGAAATCTTTTACAATATATCTTAGACTAATGAGCAACCTGTGAAAATCATATTTAGAAAGAGTGAGAGGACCTTTTAATATTTAACTAAATTTGCCTATCCTAATACTCTATGCAGTAATGTTTCATTGAGAGAGGTCTGGCCTGTTATTTCACTCATTTATGTATTTATGCACATCTAAAATACGGCTTGGCTGAAAGAGGATCTTGCCTTTTGTTATCTTTCCTTTTTTTTTTCTTTAACTGCAATCAGAAGAGTCTCAGCTTTAAACTGAACTAAGATCTAAATTAAAATAAGTAAAGAAAAAACTGTCAGAAAAAAACCTGTCTTCATTTAAAGAAGTCTATGTCTAGAAATAAAATCAGTGTATCATTAACTTAATATGGCAACTGAACTTTTCAAATTATCAGGGAAAGACAACAAAATAGTCCAAAATTCCTCTTGCATACAAAGCACTTTCTGGGGTGTTTTTCCCATCTCCCTCCCACCCTTTTCCATTAAATCCCTCAGGGAATACCTGATAAAACCAAACGAGCAATTACTTTTTTAAATAGAGAAACTTCACTCACTTAATCTTAAATTTGGAGGGGGGAGTAGATAGATAGAAAATGGCCATCACTCCAACTGCACTGGAATCACTGTATCTTTTGGATGACCCTTCTTTATTTTTGTTTGTAGACTATAAGCTGCACAGAAATATGTACATTTAATCATATATATCAACTTAAACTGTGAATAGGAGATCTTCAAATTTCCAAAGGGTTAAATTAAGAACTCTAATTTTACAGCTTGTCAGACATGCAGGACAAAGAAACTTTGTGTTTGAGGAGTAAGAAAGGTCATTCACTAAAATAGTTAATTACAAAATAACTTTTGGAAGACAGACTCTCTGAGGGATAGATGTATATTTAAAATGTATAGAATCAGGTCATATAGAAAAGTGCAGCAACAGGACACATCTAAAAGTATCAGAAGGGTAGGGAAAAGTAATCTAAGAAACTTAATTGATTAGAATTTAGATTGAATTGAATTAATCAAAAATTATGTAATTATTCTTTATAAAGAATATGACATATATGTTATTTCTTCTTTATTTCTGGTTTTCTTGATTTTGTTTTTTTATAGAGGGAAAAGAAAGGTAAAAGCCAGAGGTTAGGCAATAATGATTGGAAGAAATTGTGACCTTTAGGGAAAAAGAAATGAGGATCAAGAGCCAGAACAACACTTCAAAACATTTATGAAGTATGATGTAGCTTTGATATAGTCAGGAAACAAAGGAACAAAAGGACTGTACTGAACAAGGTAAAGTCAAGTTCTAATGACATGCTTGTCTTATATGTCCAACTCATGGTTGTAAAATATACACTTCATGCTAACCTACTGAGAACTAAAAGAGAAAGGTCAATACTGAACAAAACTGCATAAAAAAAATCAACGACGGGGAAAAAAAATAGAGTTTGATTATCAGGTGCTATTTTCAGTGGAATTACACTTATCTGAAAGTTAGTTGTGATTCAGAAAATGCAACAAATAAAACTACATCACCAGATTCAGCTCTTAAAGAATATTGTGCCCCGGAGCTATAAGAACTGTTAATGTGGAGTCTCAGTTTTCAGCCAATTTAAAAAAAAAACAAATTTCATTGAATTTACTCATCCTTTAGAGATAAGTATAAACATAATTTAAGAAGATCAGGTGCAATTTGGAAAAGACTGTTCCCAGTAATCAAACCTATAAGCAGTCAGATTGTCCTCCATTATTTCTACCTCCTTCTAGCTCTGTAACATCCAGGAGTGAAAAAAACAAATAATGTAGTTAGATAATAAATCTGAGATTTCAAAGAACCTCTGCAGAAATTGATGAAGTTTTTTGATGGACTTAATTCTCTGATATTTTCTATGGCAGAACTAGACAAAAGGCTATCTTTTTCTAGAACGTGTTAACCTCCACAACTGTTCTCATGCAATACATTCCTCAGGGTATAACATAAACTCCACAAATATATTTATATCACACTAAACACTTGTCACAGTCCTAAAATCAGATATTTTACATAGCTCTATAAACTTAATGTTCTAGTTATATAAGAAACTTAAATATGCTGGAAATAAATATTGATTTCTGGAGCTCAGTGACTTTCTATAAGGGTGATAGCTGTAAAAGACTCTCAGAGAAGAATAAACAATATTTACTTTTCCCTACATAAACCTGTCTTCTAAATTATTGAACAAGTGACATGTTCGAATTAAACACATTAAAATATGCATCTTTCTGTTTCAGTCTTTACTATCAATGCTAAAATTTTTCTAGTAGCCCCGATATACTCTAAGCAATATGATGGGAATATTTGTAGGATATAAAATTGGTTAAGCTTTGATTTGCAGAGAAATGGAGATTAGATTATTCAACTAGAAAAATAAAAAATTTGAAATCTCTTCACCTAATTGAAAAACTTAATAAAGCACAAACCGAGACTTTTAAAAGGAAATCCTACTGCCCATTCTGCAACAGAATAGCTATTTTAATAAAGATGAATTTCCCTAAGATTATACTTGAGCAGTGGAAGTTTGCACTATAAATGAATTCCTTAATTACACAATTCTTCTTGAAGCATCTTTTTAAGATGGATAGCCATCGAGGTTTTCCTGACCTGAGAGAACATTTCACATGGTTTTCATTTTGAGATGAGAGCCAGGCATAGAATCCTCTCAGCTAGAAAATGGCATTGGTAGATGGGATGGGGAAATCTCCACTTTAACCAGTGTCCTGGATTCCCTTCTTACTTTGGAGTATTTGCAATGCCAGGAAATTTTCATTTGTCTTATAGATGCATACTTCTCAAGAGACATATAGAAAAGCTGTCTCAGTTTAAAGAGACTGGAATGTTTGCTAAAGAGGATGAGTCATGAGACAAACCAAACTCCTCTCTCTCAGCAATTGTAAATTCAAAATTAAGAGGGCTTTAATCGAGGAAGTGTGGGAAAAAAAAAAAACACAACAGAAGAAATAACAACCCTTTATTAAAAGATATATGTATGTTGGCAAGAACAGTAACAGAACACAAAAAAAAAAATAACTAGACAATAGTCCTGTACCCAAAAGTCCCCTTTAAAGAAAAGAAAAGGTCTGAATACTTCTCTGTCCTTTAGCGCAGTTCTAATCACGGTTGGCAGGGGCGCTGTTGGGTCACGGGAGGTGCAGAGCCTGCAGTTCTCTGTGTTGACCTGCAGGGCGCACTGTTGGGCTCTGGCGGTCACTGGATGGGAGGGGGGTCTGGGGGGTGGTCTTGGGTCGCGGGAGAAGCCGAAAAGAAAACGGAGACCCTTCCCCCAGTGGAAGAAGGGCAGAAGGAAAAGCAGTCCACCCCCACGGGACTCACTGTTGTTCTCAGATGATGGTGTTTCAAGGCTCCTCCCTTCTCTCCCAGCAAGCACACAACTCTCCGATGAAAACCCAGTAGGTCCCGACTGGAGTCACGAGGCAGCGTGTGATCCGATCAAGGCCGGTGGTCAGGCCTCACCAGGACGAAAAGCCAGATAGACCGGCTTCCAGGCCTTTTCCCAAAAAATGACTGAACATCGACCCTGTCTCCATCCCAGAGTGAGAACTCTGCAGTCTGATCTCTCCCCTCTGAGAAGAGCCAGCCACCCCCTCCCAGAATTCCTCCCCTCTCCCCCCAGCCTCTGATGGGCCATCCCTAAGGAATGGAACTGGCCAGCTGGGTTCTTTTGTAAGGCTAATTGACCCCATCCCCCCACTCATTCTGTTTTCTTACAGTGGAGCAGGGGAAGAAAAATTCCCTTATTTGATTTATAACCTATAACAAAAGCAAAAGATCCCAGCCTTGACTGAGCTGTCAAACAAGCCTTAGAGGAACTCACAGATAAGATATGGAGGATGACAAAGGCTTCCCAGGAAGGTGCTGCAATCTCTGTCTCCGGAGGAATTCCAAAGCTCCCTGGACTCATTGCTGTAAAACTGCCTCAGGTGAGACTGGCTTCGGAGGGAGGTTGGAGTGGATGATGTCTGGACGGTCCTTCTAACCCTAAAAACCTACAAAAATCTAAGATGCCTTCATTCTTAGGGCTTCACCAGATAGAAGAACTAAGACAGGTCTTAGACCTGCAGTAGCTTTGGTCTGCTGAGAGGAAATAAAACACATCCTCTGAAATTTAAAACTGGACTCTATCTCCCCTCTTTGTCTTTCAATGCCTTTTTTATATGCACACAACTGTCCTGCTTCCTGCCACGAAAGGCTTAGTTTTTTTCCATTAGTGGTGTGGTTGAGGAGACGTGGCCAGAGCCTAATGTTATTTGGTAACCCCTGGTATCATTGCCAGTGCTGGTGGCAAGGGACTGGCTGACTTGCAAGAAGAAGGACATGGCTTCTTGTAGAAAAGACGGGGAAGGCATCTGATAGTGTTCAGTGAAAGCCTGGGTAAGCAGGGAGCATTTTGGCACGGGAATCACTCTCCCCTTTGTATGCTTTTGTCTAAATATTGTCACTCTTCCGGTTTGTTTTATTCTCTCCCTGCTGTTTCCAGGAAAGTCTTCTTCTCCCAATCCGGGATCTTCACCTTTGGTGCCCCAAGTTTGAAGTCGGTCCCGCTGAAGGCGGAAGGGGAAGGAAAAAAGAGGGTGCAAGAGCAGCACTGCGGTTAAGGAGAGTCTCGGTGAGGGCACTAAATTGGGGAGTACCATTTCTAAACCACAATAACCCAGTTAATTGGGCTAAACGGAAGCTTTGATTGAAATAGCCTGACAGCTGGATGCTCTCGGAGCAGCAGGCGGCCTCGCACCCCAGAGCATGGGAAGCTGCTCCCAGACCCTGCGCCCAGCGCAGCTGTCCCATGGCAGATGGAAGACACTCCAGAAAACCATTCCATTTGATGATTCTTATATCTTCAACAGAGATAAGGATCAGAGGAAAGAGAGCTCTTCTACCTGCAGTAGCTGTCACCTGCATCGAGGTGATAAAAAGGCCCTCCGGAATTTAAAACTGGACTTCATCTCAGCCTTTTGTATTTCAATCCCTTTGTTCGTACGCACACAACTCAGGCATTTGGGTGAAACTGAAGGTTTTATTGAAGAAAAATTGTAATCTATTCCTATCTATGTGTCTATCTACCTATCTACCTATCTATCTATCTATCTATCTATCTATCTATCTATCTATGTATCTATCTATGTATTTATCTATGTATTTACCTACCTATCTTATAATCTATCTAATCTATCTCTATCATCTATCATCTATGGGCAAATTGTACGAAACCTATCTATCTATCTATCTATGTGTCTATCTATCTGTGTATTTATATGTCTATCTATCTACGTATCTATCTATGTATCTATCTACGTATCTATCTATGTATCTATCTATCTATCTCTCGGAGCACCAGGCGGCCTCGCACTCCAGAGCGTGGGAAGCTGCTCCCAGACCCTGAGCCCAGCGCATGTGTCTCATGGCAGATAGAAGAAACTACAGAAAACCATTCTATTTGATGGTTCTTCTTTACGTGCCGTTTCTTCGGTGGGAGAAAATGAGTGAAGAAGGAACTCAGTTTTCACTGACCAAATTTGTGCAGAAATCATTGATTCGCTGCTTGCTACATTTCTGTCTGTGGCGTAAAAGACACTTCTTCTACAGTCCAGATTTACAATCAAAAAAATTTGGTTCTCACAGTATGTTCTCCCTCACCCCCCCACCAAAACCACCTGGAACAGGCTGACAAAAGGGTATATAGTCTCAAACTTAATACTATGGGCTCAGTCCTGTAAATACATCCTTCCCTTCAAGGCATTGTGAAGGAACTGCTGCATCCACAGGGCAACTGGCTTCTACATTCCCCTGATTTCTGCTGAGTTTCTGCTGGTATTTAAAGTTCATGCATGTGTTTAAAAGAGATTTTTTTTTTGACATTTTTACAACATCTTACTTTGAGCACCATGAGTGTAAGCACAGTTTATAAATCAGACAACTTGATCTATTCAAGTTACATTCAGCCCAAGAGCCAACCCCAATGGGAAATACAAAACTTGGAGCATACTGGCTGCAGACAACAAGTTCAACAAGGCAGGTAGATAACAGTGACTCTACAAAAGGGGAAGCAGGCAGTATATTTTCATTTTGGTACTTTTAACAAGATTTGCATACCATTTAAATTACAATTAAACACCGTGTGTCCCAGGTGCTTTTGATAAGAAATCAAAAGGATTTCCTTATGCAGTATTTTAAAATAATTTATTTTCAAGCTTCCTGCCATTATGCATGCTAGAGTCAAATACTTGCACTGTATAGTATGCAGAGAGGGTGCCTAAACTCTTCTAAAGTTCAGAAGGCAGCACCACACTATACTCCAGCTCTGCTTTTCTGGAAGTTCAAAGGAAATCTTGTGATTGGCATTAATTTCCAACACTGCTGAATTGTATCAGAATGATAATTGGAGATACTAGTGCTTGAAACAAATACTTTGTCCCAATGAAGCTCTCATAAAATACTTAAATTCATGACTTTCCTAATGAGCATGCGGCCATAAGAGGCTGTATAATGATAAGGAACCTTATTGATCAAAGAATTTGTCTGTTTTACTGTGCATGTCTGTAATTACATCTGATATGTCCTATTCTCTCTATCTTCCCTATCAAATATAAAGAGCAGAAACTTATATAAAAAAGGAAATCTATATATAAAAAAGCTCATAAATCCCTACTCTAAGTAAAAAAAAAAATTAAAATCTGAAGTATCACAGAAATCTGTTAAATTTAGCTGGTTACTCTCATTTAGAAACATGATTATGTGTCAGAAAACAAGTAGAATTAAGCATGTGTTGTCATGTATCTTGACTGAGAATAGGAATGAAAATGAAAGGAGAAACTAGTAGAAAGATTTCAGGAAGATTTTCCCACCTTTAACATCCTCTTGGAATCAGGGCTTGTCATTATTGTTTTGTGTATTTGTTTTTCTCACATCAACATGACTGAATTTCCCTATAGTTAGTAGCACTATCTAAATTTTTATGAATGATCAAGATACATGATTTTAACATTTAGTTGAGAAATAGAAATTAAAGTGTCCTCTCTTTTTTCTGTAAAATTTTAAAATAGTTCATTAAAGTTTGTTTTGCCCTAAAACTAAGATGCTATAATAGTCCTTTTAGATTCATATGTAACAGTAACAATGTCCAAGCAATGGCAAAGACAATAAAAAGAGTTGCAAATTAATAAAAAAACAACAGAAAATGACAGGACTATAGAATTACCTTTTCAGATTTACATAGATGATTTCCCCACATGTTATATCCCCATATCTGTTTCAAAACTGATTTAAAAGTATGTGTGAAGGAAATCCACCTGCATAAATTTGTATAATTATGCAGTATTTCATAACCTTTGAGTTCATTCCCCAAGAAAACCCAAACTGATGCTATTTTGCAGCTTATTTAAGTAACAATCATAGCAATCAGTTGGAAAAATTAAATTAACTGCTTATCTCTGTTGTACTCTTTGAAATTCAAGCAGCCAAAGACACAAGATTTAGGAGTATGAAAGACAATTATTCTATGTCATGTTTTAATTAGTAATCTAGATTTCAGTAAAAACAGCAAGTAAGCATCATAATCCTTTCATTTCTAATGCATAGCTCAAGGAAGAAAAGATTTCTCTGGAGACTAAAAAATGTTTTGTTCAAGAGAAGGTTTATTTCCAATCAATTATATTGTGCTTTCACGTGTGCTTCTCAAGGAAGTACCTAAAGATATTTGGTTCTCCAAAAAATCTCAAAAATTTCAGTGTAACCGTAATGTTAGAAATCTGCTTTAATTTAAGCTTATCCATTTTGATATATTCATAAGGATGTACTGAAAATATGTTGTCTTTTGAGTTTGAGATGAATGGTTATTTAGAAAACATTACAAAATGGAGTAAGGGTGAACTTTTCGATATTTATCTCAATTTTTATTTTACTGTTATTGTTCACACTATACAACTCCCTAGACTATGAAACAAGTTCTATTCACCTTTTCTCTAATTCTTGAAACACATCTTTTCAAATGGATTGCAAGACCCAATTCTCTCTGCAAAGTAATCATATATTTAAACTAATTACTAATATAGACATTTTAGCCACTGTTTATTATCAAAGTAAACAGGTTATTCTACTATTAACATTCATCCTTCTGTTGAGTAAATTACTAACTGTCATGAGCAGTTTTTTCCTTGGTATTCTTCATCTTAAATTCTGAATACTATGACTGAATGTCCATGTCTTGGAGGTCAAGATTTTGTCTGCCATAATATGAAAAACTTTTTACCTTTGCTTGACAAGGTGGAATAGAGCTCAGGAATGAATAGCAATGCAATGTCATTTCACATACTTTTATATCAGTGTTGTACTTGAGAGGAGGAGAAGTGGCATATATTTTTAAAAAATTAATTTATTTTCAATTTTCCTCTGTATTAAATCAGCTTTTCCTCCTATATCACCAAAAAGAGGAAAGGATCAAATCTGAGAGGCTGGGTATAGATTAGCACAACTAGGGAGATAACACAGTTTGAATGTGTGATACCAAGCACAAAGATCCCCAGGACAGTAGCAAAGTGGGGCACTTTGCCTTACGCACTACTGGAAAACAGCTTCAAAGAGAAATAAAGCTTAAAACGGTCTTATCTATCACACTTATCAACAGCTCTCTTCCTATGTAGTTTCTTAGCTCTAGAATTCATTCTGAAAGCTGGGAGATATTCACTCAAATTACTCAATGAGCCAGGTAACTGAAACATAAGGTGATTAGTTTAAGCTGGACCATTAAACTTTAGAATGTCCGGATTTGGGGAGCTGAATCACTCTCTTTGAAACTGTTTCCAGCAGCGTAACTCCAAGCCCTCATTAAGCCTTGCTTAATACTAAGCTACATGATTTTAATATTTATTTCTCACCTTCTTTCCCCTCCACCTCCCCGTCCGGTGTTTGGGGATGTAGTTGATAAGGGCAAAGTTAAGAAAGTAAGGTTGTGCTCTGGACAGTGTGTGTGGGACCTGCACCCCTGTAAGATGACTGCTCGCTGCCAAATGCCTGTGCAATGCCCACTACTATGCTTTGGAGGGAAAGTTCTGTCAGGAGCAGGTCCTTCTTCCTCCTACCAGCAGGCAGGGTTAAGTTTCTATATTGATATCAGCTCCCAAGCAACCAGTAAGCAGGAGATCTTTTACAACAGACTATTAAACTTCAAAAAAGACTCTGCGGCCTTTCAACTCTTTCACATGTAGCCAATATTTCTGAATATTTTATAACAGCTAACAAGAAGTTGCAAGACACTAATCATCCAGAACACTAAGTTTGTGGTCATGATTCAGGCATCTTTTTCCTGTGATTTTCTTTGAATTTATTAAACATATTATAAAAGAAGAATTAGGGGGGGGGTTTCAAGAATTTTTTCTGACTCTACTTATTAGTTTGGTTGGGTTTGTTGTTTGGGGTTTTATTATCCTTTTTGAATGATCATTGCTATTTTCCATATAGAAATCACAAGCCTCAGGTATTTGTAGAAGAAACAATACAAAGGGAAAAGCTGAGACTCTTCAGGCAATACAAAAAGACAATAGAAATATGGTAAAACTGTTTTCACAAGTACAAGATAATTTTGTGCTTTTTTAGGTGCTCCACTGAAAGAGCAAGCTAAAATCGGTCACCTCAGAGCTTCTCAGATACAAACATGTCAAGGTATGGTGTCACATGCATCATGTCCTTTGTCTTGACAGTGCTCCTGAGCTGGCCTCAAAGCTCATTTTTTACATGTGAAGTTACCATGTAAAGAAAAGTTGGCATGTTTTGTTGTAAAGGGAAGCGCTGCTTTAAAAACCTCTTGGAGCGCAGGACATCATTGATAGACTATTCCACAAAATTTCAGGGAATCCTTCACCAAAGAATTTAGTGAAAGCAAACAGTCTTAGTATCATTGCATGAATAAATACTGGCTTAAAAGACAGAAAACTAAGTAGACCTAAATATTTAACTCCTGCAGTGGAGGGAGGTTTCCCTTTTTCTTCCTCTGTGCAAAGAGTTAAAAGCAGGAATAAGCACTGAGCAATTGCTCTAGATGCTGCATATCCGGGTGAAGTAATAAAAGAGAAAACCAGTAAAATTCATTATATCTGTATACTGCAGTTCTCATATAGTCTCTTCACTTTCCATTTGCTTTTTCATAGCAGCTGTTCAATATATAAGGTGTTGATTGCCACGGCAGAGAGTAAAGGAAACTTGTAACACAAGGATACAGGATAGGCTGTTTCTGTTGAAATTCGCCCGTAAATATTAAAAGTAATGTTTAACAATTATACTTAGAAAAGTGCAAGTTAACAGAATGATTTAGGAAGTCAGGAATAATTCTGAAAAGAATTGTGTTTTAAGGCTTTCTTACTGTTTTGATTGCTTCTCAGCTAAATTATCCCACAGTTCCAACTAGGACTGCTGCTTGAGAAAATCATGACAAGTGTTGGAAAGTGCCAAGGAATTAATTATTGCAATGTTAATATCTGAATCCCATAGAAGGTAAATTTTCAAGATAATTTAATAAATGTCAGACATGTGATATAAATTTGATATCATAAAAATGACAGTAATCCTTACTGGTTGGGGGTTTTTTTAATGCTATTTTATGTTAACAGAGTTTAACCTTGCCATACTTGTCACAGTGGTGAGCAAACACAAAATTAATTTTATATCAAAATACATCTCTATAGCCACTTTAAATTCATATATAGGTAAATTGATTTCAGTGGGAGTTATGGACTTAATCACCTTTGAGAAACTGGGCCTCAGTCCCTAATCAAGTCTGTTTAAATATGCTAACCAAAAAGTTTTGAAAATGCTGACATTCTGCATCTCTGCAGTATGATTGGGTGTTTCTGGGTATTATATGTAATAACACATATCTAAACTTGTTTAAGGAAACACAGTTTTGTAATTGGCAAAGCATTTTCTCTGATTACTACAGACTTTCACCTTGTAAGTATTATGTAGCTGTGAATGTTTATCTGGCATGCAAACAATAAATAGTACTGCATAGGGGTTTTTAAACATTCTTTTAGGCAAACCTATACACAGACATCTGTATTATTTGTCTCAGACTGGCCTAAAACTTCCTTATTTCTATGATAAGATGAATTGAGCTAGTTATTTCATTGATTTTTTTTCCAT
The DNA here is from genome assembly GCF_001604755.1 of Lepidothrix coronata. NCBI lineage: Eukaryota > Metazoa > Chordata > Aves > Passeriformes > Pipridae > Lepidothrix > Lepidothrix coronata. The sequence continues at coordinate 977,639 of NW_016690262.1, forward strand.
TTTAGATCATGCTTTTCTAAAATCAGAATTGTATATCATAAAGTTTACTTCTCCAAGGCCTACTGAACTCTCAAAACCTTTGGCTCATCATGGTCTAGAAGCTGGATTTTTCCAGAGTGATTACACTTAGCATTAAACCAAGATTAAAAAAAAATTATTTTAAATAACTACATAGTTTCTTCTATAGGATTCTTCAGACCTCTCATTCCTTTGTGTTTTAGTGAGAGACCTTAGAGCAGAATCTTGATCTATACTGATCTGTACAATGTTGACATGAATTCAAGTAGGGAATTAAATATTAGATTATGTACATTCTGATAAAAATCACCTCTCTATCATTTAAACTTTGACATTAGGGATTAATATCCCAATGGAAATTGGGTATTTAAACAGAGTTAAACAGGATACTGGAGTAAAGGAAAATGAGTACCAATGTATTCAAGAGGAGGGGAAAGATATGGTAGTGTGGAACGTAGAAGGGACTAAACCAATATTTTGATGTGAGAGACTTACAAACTTTGAGCTTTTTACAAGTAAAGGATTTTTTTATTTTATCCCACACTATTGAAGCAATAATTGAGATAAACATAGAAAAGTAAGGGAAATCTGAAAACACACACTTAGGAAAAGATGAATAAATCTTCTGTAAGAAAATTGTAGGGATCTAGAGCTTCAGATGCATGGAAAGGTGGAACATGATATATGACATGGAAAAATAAGGGGAGAGCTGGTCATACTGGGTTAGGCTTGAGAGGTAAGTAGGGAGAAAATGTTTATTAGAAGATATAGAAAAAATTAGTTTGGTAATAAAAAGAAGAGTACTTAAGAGAAAAGTGAAGGGAGGAATAAATGGATTAAGATGAATGTTAAAACCAGCAACAACAACAAAGAAACAAGGCTATTATACACAAGAGAAGCAAGATAAATCCCTGGGAAAAAACGTGAAAAACAGAGGCACAGATCACAGACGAGAATGAGGGTACCAGGAGATAGAAATAAATAACAAGGCAGTTACCAGGGTGTTTCTTAGTGTAAATTATGCATAAACTTAAAGCTAAAATGAATTTTGCATGCTGCCTGGAATCTGTTGATGCACACAGAGTCTTATCCGAAGACCACTCAAATCAATGCTAAAAACCCCCTGTGGTTATTTATAGGCTAAAACCACACTTGGAACTTTGCAGATCCAAAACAAGAGCTGAAATTTGATCTAAGAAAAACACACTTATTTGGGGAGTACTTTGATCATGCCCCTGCTTAAGCAAAGTCCTTACAAAAGCTCTGAGTGCTACTGCATTGAGGTGCCGTGGGTTGGTCTGAGGACATGCAATAACTGCCAAACTCAGCCCTTCACTCCCAAAGGTCAACAGCTGTAATTATAATACTTGCTGGGCTTTTGTGGCCTACACTTTTGTGGCTATCACAAAACCCCTTGCAGATTTCAGGCAAATATTTTTCTGTGGAATAAAACTTTATATTCTCTGTCACAGTTGTTGCAATTCAGTATCAATCCGGCAGCACCATTATGTTTAAAATTCTGTGCCCATTCCCATCATTGGTCTGGTTTTTCTGAGTGGTTTATAATTCAGCTATTTTAAATCACACTAGGATGAAACTCAAATTACAATCTCTTATTCTGGCTGTATTTTGCTCTCACAATATTGCATTTAAATTGTTTCATTCTTTTTCTAGGTTAGCAACTGAAAGAAATAAATGTTTCAGGAAATACTGTTGCTGGCTTCTCACTAAACAGTGTTTACTTAAAAAAGGAAACTTCACTCATATTACATTGTCAACACAGACAATCAAGAGAAAAGAATTCAATATTGTTTGTGAAATTTGTTAATGTATTCTTTATATGTATGATATCATTGCAACAACAGCTTCACTGCACGGCAGGTTCCCTGCTCTGGTCAGGTTGAAGAGAAACCTCTACATTCTGCCAAATAAGATTTTAAGGGAATTCTTCAATTAAATACCTCTAGCTGCGTTGGGTGGGGTTTTTTAGATTACCCTTGAAATTCCAGTTTCTGAAATATATTATAAGCTTCTTATTTTCCAAAATTGCACTTACCCACTCCCAGTTTCCATTCACTGTTACAAAAATAGTCTCATACATTTAACTAGCTACCATTTTGAATGGACAAATACTCATATTTGTCCTTCTAGTGAACATCATCTTCACACAATAAGGTAAACAATCTAAGAGGTCGTGTTTTAGAGTCAAGATGACCATTGCTGCTGTAATCCTTTGCTCAGATGAGAGCAATACTTAATGCAATGTCACGCAGTTCATGACCATAGTGTCATCTCTTCCTTAGGAACCAGTTTTTACCTTAAATCTGACCCTTTCTTACTGTTGTATTAGCCATTTGATAAATATTACCCACTAATAGGGAGTTTCTACACTGTTGTTCTGATTCTATTTCAAAAGCAGCATCTTTCTCCTTCAGAAACATGTACATGCTTTTTGATTTTTTCATGTTAGGTCATATAGTCTCATTTCTGAGGTGGTTGAAGATTTCACAAGGAAATTACTAGGACCTTAAGTCAGAAATTCAGTGAGATTCTGTGGAACCAGCTTCCCAGCTTTTATCAGTTTTCCATAAGCCAGCAGGGCAACTTAGTCAGATAAATAATATATTTTTGATATAATTTTTATTTCTAAATTTGGAATACCTATTGACAGAAAATACTACATGCCATCATAGAAAACAATTTTTTTAGTGTATATATCCATATAGAGACACACATGTACAAATGTATAAATATGTATGTAGTAACATAGCATCTCTCCATATGGTCCAAAATACACCAGAAAATTCCTATCCAACTTAATACTAAACAGAGGGCAAGTCAGGTTAATTTATTCCCTGTGCAGTCAGACACTGCTCTTATAGTCTGAAGTAGAGCCTTCCACTAATACTTACAAAGTGTTTTCAATTTTCAAAGCACTTACTCATAATTTAAACCATATAAACCATAACTATTTAAGCCTCCATGAGAGAAGCCATTAAAGACTCATCACCATTTTACAAATGGGTCAGCAGAGAGGTTCAGCCACCTACCTGAGGATAAATGCATTACTACTGCAATCAGACTTAGAAGATCACTCCTGATGAACTAGTCCAAGGAAATACAATGATTAGAGCTTCATTCTATCAAGAACTAGCTCAGAAAGTATTACAGGATAGCAGGTGCCATCTACCCTAATTTAAATCCATGCAACTTTACTGACACTGTACAAGTATAAGCTGAGGCAAAATTGCATCAGAGAGTTGCATCAGGATGAAAGGAGGTTGTAGCCGGGTAAGGGTTGGCCCCTTCTCCCGGGCAACCAGCGACAGGACAAAAGGAAACAGGCTCAAGTTGTCCGGGGAGGTTTAGATTGAATGTTCGGGAAAATTTCTTCGCTGGAAGGGTGAGCAGGCATTGAAAGAGACTGCCCAGGGAAGTGGTGGAATCACCATCCCTGGAAGTGTTTAGATAATGTGTGGATGTGGCACTTGGGGACATGGTTTAGTGGTAAACATGGCAGCATCAGGTTAATGGTTGGACTCGATGATCTTAGAAGTCTTTTCCAACCTAAACAGTTCTATGATTCTATGATTCCACGAGTTACATAAACCCAAGGAATCACAAATGACGAAAAGGAGCTAGAATTCTAGACATTTTACATGTTAGAGAAATATATCATCTACATTACAGAACATTTAGTAAGTTTATAGCACTTGAAATATAGAAAATGCTAATTTAAAATCTATTTTATTGTCTCACTGTATGCTTTCCTTCTTTCACAAAACCAGTTTACATAAATCAACAATGCAGTTCCAAATTTATTATGCACCCTGCTTCAATCAGTGTAAAGGATGGATAACATCACAGAACAAGAAATATTTTTTAGTAAAAGATACTCAATTTTTTTCCTCTTTATTGTTAAATTTGAATGACTGATGGACTTATTTCTGAAACATCATATTTGGATTATCTCATACATAAAATTTCTGGCCAGACAACAAATATAAACCAAGGAAATATGTAAGACATGAATTGCACAGAGTTTGTTAATAGGTGGTGCTATGATTTCTTATCTGTGATGCATGTTAAGTGCTAGTAAGCATGCCAAAAAAAGCTGTCAACTGAGAAATCTTGGTTACAGATAATAAAATGAGTGGTAAGTAACACAGAGGCAAAGACCTTTTTCCTGCTTTTCCTCACATACAAAAATTACTTTGAGAATGTTAGGTAAGTCTTATAAGAAAATTAACAATAAAACTGGTGGGTACCAATTAGTTTCACAGTGTGACAAGAACTCTGAAAAGGTCAGTTTCCTACTATTTGACTTACTTTGTGATTAAAAAAAAAATTAAAAAAAAATTAAGGCACTTCAGAAAACCTGTCAAGATATTTTCTCAAGCTGATATTTTCTAGACACTAATTTTTCCTACTACTGATCAATAGGACTGGGAAAAGAAGAGATTAATCTACTGATGCCTATTTTCTTCCTCTCTAATACAAATGTGATTCTTAACTTGTCAAGGATTTAGCTCCTTTTGTCTTCTTCTACACAGTATTACTGACACAGTGTGAACAACAAATCATTGCAGCAGCTACAAAAGAATTAGATAGGAAAAAAATATTAGTCATTTGAAAATGTTTGTGCATAAGTACATTTCATTGGAGGGTAATCTCTCAAAGAAATTAAAAGCATCACTTAAACATTCCTGTACCCTAGACAATGAAACTGCAACAATAAAAAGGGCAGACTGCACTTCAGAATAACATCTACCATATTCTCCCCCAGAATGAACCCCTACTTCTGTGCTTATATGAATTTCAGTGGTAAGGACTTGCCTATTTTCAGTCTTAGAAAATCACAGTATGATCTTCTTATCTGCAAATATGCCGTGGTTCTTTGCACTCCACCAAAAGGAGCCTGCATAGATTAGGTCTCAGTGGGGCTTCATTCTAACATAACTTCACATACTTTGTTGAATAAAAAGGATTTGTTGTTTTTTTCTTAGAGTTTCCAGAACTGAACAACAAGCTATGAATGCTTGGGGGCACAATTAAAAAAGTATTTCTTGAAAGTCAACCTTATTTTAAAAGAAAACCAGCTTATGAGCTTGAAAATGCAACTTTGGGACCTGAGTTTACTTGTGGGTATAAATTATCCATGCTATGGTACTCCATTTTATATTTCTACATGCCTGACAATATTGACAATACCAGGTATTATGTGCCTAAATGTGTTCAGAGTGGGTGTAGAGAAAGAGCCCTATAAATGGGTGTAAAGACCCTATAAACTAGCAGCCAAAAAAGGAAAAAAACAAATGAGAGAAAAGTCTTTCTCAGCTACTTTACAGAATGAGTACCGAGTAATTACTAACCTCCAAAGTATATAATACACCTACTGAAGATTTTCGTTTCATTGTCAGCAACAATAGGTCATGGTAAGTACAGCTTTAGACTTTCCTCTTTTAATGCACTGCATGTTGAAAATTGAACATGAACACAAGAGCGCATTAAACTTCTAAATTAGTATGTATATTTATTGATTATTTTATTTCAGCTGAGATCATTAATGATCAGTCACACAAGGAGTAGTTTAAAGCCTTTTTTCTTCCCTAGTACTGTATTACACACAGGAGCACTGAATAAGCCTTCTGCTGCGTTTAAAATTCTAACATGGGAGTTTGTTTTGAAAGAAGGGAACAGAGACACCATCTTTGAAAAAGTGTAATCTGCTCTGATTCATTTAACATAGACGGTAAGATTTTCTGTACCAGTTTTGATTCAAGAAATCCAGAAGGTGTAAACTAAAACTAGCAAGTTAGGGTTGAATACAAGTTGTAGAAAGATTTCTCAGATGATACAACCAAGTAATGATTAGGGCCAAAAAAAAAAGGCTGAAATGTCCTTTTGTATTTTCCTGCATGACTCAAAGAAAGTGTTTTGCTTTTCTTCTTTCCTTCCAGTCCTCCTTTGTCCCCCTGACAATCCTCATCAGTCACTCTACACTGGGCCTGGGAAGAGACATTTTCCTCTTCAGAAATGCCATTACCCTCCCATATCTGCAGCTCATAGGAAAGAACAGCAAGGGAGACATAGACGGGCCAGAGGAACAGACTACACATATTCCAGAGCAAAAATGGGTAGAGATGGAACTTGGATATATGTAACCTACCTCTGCTTCTTCCACTGCTTGTACTATTCAGCAGCTTCTTCTCACTCCTCTCTCCCCTACTACACAGCCCTCCCCATCCTTCCTCCTTTCTAGCAACCCAGACTACTTTTCCCCCTCTACTTCCCTCTTAATCCTCCTTTACTCCTTCCAAATGTCTTCACAAGTAAACACACCACTCACTTTTCTTGTTAAAATTCAGGGTCTTCTGGGTTTTACCATGTGCTTAGATTATGTTTCCCTATACTGAAAACCTGGGCCTCAAGCAGATGCTTGTTATCCTCTTTCCCTTCCAGAATTCCTGTCAGTTTTTGGATGCAATTTGATGCTAGCTGGTGGGGAGACACAGAAGGATGAGGCTCAACAGCTGTTGCACATCCCTCGGAGTCACCCGCTCCACGTGAAAACCAGCAGGTTACAAAGCTCCTTGGCTTCCCTGTCTGCCCGTATGTTTTTAGGCAAGGCTCATGCCTACTGAGACTACTTATCCTTTTTCAGAAAGCTGTTTTCAGTGTTGATTCTCCCTGAAGGTAGTAGGAATCAGGTGGGAATTTGGTAAGCCTCTGTACATGAGACCATATGGGGCAGACTCAGATTTTTGGCCAGGCTAAATCAGCCACTGCTTCCAGTCAGCTGCTGGTTCCCAGTCCCACAGGTCTCAGTGTCCTGCTCTGCTCTCAAGGTGTGGCTACATGTGCATACTTTCTGTCATCCATGGGAAAATAAATAAGTGAAGGAATAAATCTGTAAGAGGAGATTCTATTACCTTGCTTATCAGGAACTCGTTTAATTAAAATACTGGAATCAAAATCTACCCAGGTCCAACTACCCAGCTTTAACTTTCAGTGCAATTGAAGTAGATGATGACTTTTTACAATATTGAAATCAAAACATCTGAATATAATATTGTATATATTATAATGTAAATTATAATAGGTATGCCTAGAATAGTTTTACCTTGATTTCATGTGAAGATGGAAAACCACAGTATGTGGGCTGAAAATCAGCCATAACAGTATGCCCATGTTGTACAGAATGTCCTCTAATTCTTTACCTTTGGGGAGCAGAGTGTAAACTTATTTTTTCTAACTAGTTTGACCAAAAAAAAAAAGAAAAGAAGCTGATTTAAAATAAGATGAGATGAAATGTTCATCTTCCCATCAGAAAACATGATTGTGAAGTTAAGTGCTACTGTAGTGCTATATTCATGATAATGAGATTCATGCAATTTCTTTTCACTCATACAGCTTTTCATTTTCCTGTGATACTATTCCCCACTCAGCCCTATCGATGGCAGAGGTTTATGTACAATTAGCAGCCTCATTGAGAGGAGTAAAAGTTGTTTATGTTGTTTTGCTTTTCCAGAGGAATATAGGATAAATAATTAATCCAGTGACCCTTAGCCTGCTTGTTTAACATTTATGCAATTACTCAAAGCCTGTATCTGATGGTTCCATAGCCATGAAAGGGATGATCACAGCCTAGATCCAGGAAGAAAACTGAATGCTCTTCATGGCTATTTAGTTTTGTTTAGCTCACACTCGTTCATGAACAAGAGAAAACTGGCTTTGCTGCCTCCTTTTTTCCTATATATTCACAAACAGATTCTGGTTCTGTGTGTACTGGTGCCACTGCCATGGATGCAATGCAACACTATGCATTTTAGCATTAAAAGTCCATATAGCTGGACACCCCACTTGCCTAAATAATCTTGTTTCTTGAAGGAAAAAAATGATCTGATTTTTCAAAATTATTCCAAGGCAAAGAAACTGCTGTGCTGGTTGGCATCATTATGAGTTTGGACTAAATTATTTTTCATTTCCATAAATTAGAGGACCAGAGGTACTCAGTGTACTCATCTAATTCATCTTCTTGCATAACACAGGTCATATGATTTTTCTGATTTGGTTCCATTTGAATCAAACTACCTCATTTAGAAACAGCATCTGAACCTGATTTTAAAATTACCAGTGATGGTCAATCAACCAAAACACTTAGTTAGCTTTCCAGTTAAATGACCTCATTTTAATTTTATTTTGCTCTTAGGAACATCTAATATCTGATTTCAATACACCTATCTACTGCTTCCAGTCTCCACTCATATTTCTGTCTGCTGGATTCAAGAACACATTATCAAAGTTTTCTCTCCCACATAATAAGTACAGACATACTCTGAAAAAATTACCATTTATATTCCCTATTTATAAATAAAGCACATAAAATTACAGATTTCATCTCTGATAAAAAAGAAAGTGTTCCAATTATTAAAATAAATTTTGTAATTTTTCATTGATCTCTTTCTATTTTATTAACAAACCTCAAAAACTGTTCATGACAGAAATGAACAAATTCTTTAAAGGATGATGGGAAAATTCAGGTGTGAAGGGACCTAAGGAGGTCTCTAGTCCAACTGTCTGCTTACAGCAGGATCAGCTTGGACACCAGTCTGTGCTTTATCTGGTCAATCTTGAAAACCCCATGGACACCTTCAACTGCATACGGTTGCTCAGAGTCCCATCCTTGAACACTTCCAGAAACAGGGCATCCATCACTCTCTGAGCAACCTGGGCCAGTGTTTTACCACCTTCATCATAAAAAAATTTCTTCTTCGTGCCAAATCTAAATCTATGCTCCTTTAGTTTCAAAGCATAACCCCCTATTCTGTTGCCATAGGCTCCACCAAAAGTCTGTCTCCATGTCCCCATCCTTCTTAACAAACCCACTTAAACTGTTGAAAGGCCACAATGAGCCTTCCAGAGCCTTCTCAAGGCTGAACAGCCACAACTCTCTCAGCCTTTTCTCGTAGGAAAGCTGTTTCATGCCTCTGATAATTTTTGTGGCTCTACTCTGGATCTGCTCCAACAGGTCGATGTAATTCCTCTGCTGGGGACCCCAGAGCTGAATGCAGCACTGCAGGTGGGGTCTCACTAGAGTAGAGTAGAGGGGCACGATCACCTCCCTCAGCCTGCTGGTCACACTGCTTTGAATGCAGCCCAGGATACATTTGGCTTTCTGGGCTGTGAGTGCACATTGCAGCTCATGTCCACCCTCTCACCCACCAGCACCCCCAAACCCTTCTCAGCAGGGCTGCTCTTGATCTGTTCATCCCCCAGCTTGGATTGATACTGGAGGTTGACCCGACCCAGGTGCAGCACCTTGCAGTTGGCCTTGTTGAACCTCATGGCATTCAGATGGACACACTTCTCAAGCTTGTCCAGGTCTCTCTAGATGGCATCTCATACCTCTGGCATGTCAAGCACATCATTCTCTCTGGTGTCATCCTATTGACTAACTCCTTGTAAAGATGGAATTTTGCTTTCCTAAAATTCAGGGTCCTGATTCTTTGCCTGTCCCATATCCCTCAGGACTGTGAACTCCACCAGCTTACAATCCCTGCAGCCCAGGCTGCCTCGAAGCTTGAAGTTCCCAGTTTCATGGGTGGCCAACAGTATTGCATCCCCTCTTTCAGGGCTGTCTATTGCCCTAAGGGAAGAATCTGTCTGGCATATCTGAGCTCCTGTTCCCCTCAGAAGGGAGTCACAATAACCTGTTTTTATTTCCTTGTGGATGTGGTCATGATATGGGGGATAGACCTTTCTGACCTTGTGGACACCTTTGGTGTAGATTTTCCGTCATCCACATCATCAACTGACTTACCTTTCACATCCAGAGCCTCATACCTGTCCTACAGAAGGACTTAGGAAGGCAAGGTGGGCAGGGAGAGTGTTCACGTGGCACCCTGAATGTGGACTTGCCTCCATTCACCCCCTTCCTTTAAATTATTGATTTCTGCCTGGTAGGGTGAGGCTCTTGATGTTGTTTTCCTTCATGGTGGATGTTCCTGTTTCTGTCTGTGTTGGTTTTGGCTGGAGTAGAGTTAATTTTCATCATAGTAGATAGTATGGGTCTGTGGTTTTGATTTGTGCTGGAAACAGCACTGATATAGGGATGTTTTGCTACCGCTGAGCAGCAGCTGAGATCTTACACAGCTGAGATCTTTTCTGCTTGTCAAACCACCTCACCAGCAAGTGCACTAGGGGTGCACAAGAAGCTGGGCAGGGACACAGCCTGGACAGTGGAATCCAGCTGACCCAAGGGATATTCTGGTTGTCATTCTCAGCATGTAAACCTGGTGGAAAAAGGAAGTGGGGCAGGGGGAACATTTAGAGTGATGGTGTTCCTTTTCCCAAATCACTGTTACACGATGGAACTCTACTCTCCTGGGGATCACTGCCCAACTGCCTGCCCACGGAAAGTGGGGAACAAACTCCTTGTTTTGCTTTGCTTGCGTGTGCGACTTCTGCTTTACCATTTAAACTATCTTTATCTCTACCCATAAATTTCCTCACTTTTACTTTTCCGATTCTTTCACCATCCCGCTACAGGGGAGTGAGTGGGGCTGAATTGCTGGCTGGGGTTAAAACACAATACTGTCTGAGGGAAAGCACTGGTCTCTCTCTCTCAGTGCCACCATTCTGGGCACCTTGGCCACCCAGGCCTCGTCAGCACAGTCCTGTTCGGCCACAGACCCCACAGGTTCCTTTACACCCCACCACTGCTAGAGCTTGTTGTTGTTTCTCCTAAATAAATAAATAAGCTTTTTTTTGGTGTATTAAAACACACACTCTGCTTGTGAATATTTTATGATATTCGTGCAAAATCATCAAACTCTCGGAAGTAAAAATTTATTAGTTTTTTTATGCCATCACCATTGCCTGCATCACACTGAGGAAATATGACTTCTATGTTCATAGAATCACAGAAGGCTTTGGGCTGGAAGGGACTTTAAAGATCATCTCATTCCACTGCCTGCCATGGACAGAGGCACTTTCCACTAGACCAGGTTTCTCAGAGCTCCATCCAGTTGGTCTTAAACACTTCCAGGAATGGGGCATCCACAACTTCTCTGGGGAACCTATGCCAGGGTTTCACCACTCTCCAGTAAATAATTTCTTCCTAATATCCAATCTAAACCTGCCTTCCTTCAGTTTGAAGCCATTCCTCCTCATCCTATCGCTATCTGCTCTTGTAAAAAGTCCTTCTCCAGATCTCCTGTAGCTCCTTTAGGTAGTGGAAAGTGCCATAAGGTCTTTTAGGAGCCTTCTCTTCTTGAGGTTGCCATGCTCATCAGTAACATCTGGCATTCATCACTTTGGATTTGGAGATGGAGTATTTAGAAAGTAAAATGTCTTCCGTAATATAGAAAATAACTTAGGAAGTACTGAAGTGATTGAAAAGTTGAAACACTCTGCGTGCCTTTGAATGCAGTGCCTTTGAAAACTTATCCTGCGTGAGATAGGCTGAACTATCTGAACAAGAAATCTCAAAGGCATCTTGATATTATGTCAATATTTGTTATATTGAATTTCTCCCTGTTCTGAAAATCCATGTGGTGGCAGTAACTGGAAATATCCGTCCCTTCTGTAGGGAAGGTCATCTCTGGTCACATCTCTTTCCTGAGAACCAAAATAGACCCCCTGAGGCAAACAAAACCAGAACACACCTTTCTGGGATGCTACATTAAAAGTATTTTAGAGCTGAGGAACCTGGTGGCATATTGCACATGGACATACAAACATTCAAGCAGTGGCCCTGATAAGCAAGGCTCAAGTCCTTGATGGGAATGTTCACTCAGATCATAATAATGGAAGTGTTAGTAATAAGTAATAATATAATGGCCAGTCTTCGCGAGTGAAGATTTGGGAAAGGTCATTAACCCTTCGAGCCTGCGCAGTGGATTTTTTAGGTGAGACCCAGCGTGTGCTGAACTGAGCCCACCCTTTAATCCTGAGGTTCATCTGCCGGGGCTGAGCAAGCTTGGACAGTGGCAGTGAGGTCCCCAGGACGTAGGTTTGTTTAGAGTGACCTTCTCTTAGATGGATTGCCTTACAGGGCTGACGAGCTCCATCTGCCCAGGGGGCTGGGAATCGAACCTGGGTCGCAGCGGTGAGAGTCCTGCACCCTAACCACTAGACCACCAGAGGCCCTGGGAAGTGTTAGTACCACACAAGATATTAGTACCACACAAGATATGTACAGGCCTAGAGGAACATGTATGTACATTGTAGAAATACACTGATTAGCTTCTTCCCACTCCTGCTTGACCTGCAGCTCAAAAAAGATTATTTAGTCACTCCAAGACCTTCTCAGTATTTCCTTTGCTCTTTGGGATGCAACGTCCCATATTTTTTATTCCTAAGATAAATCTACTCACCCGTGGCACTGTGCAGGGCCAGTTTGTGATAATATGGTTTTGTGAAGAGCAAAATTGAAGACAAAATGTCCTATGAGCATGGAGTCTTTCAAGATTAAATCCAGGTTTTCTATATTATAGTTAGCCTGACTGAGCTTTTATAGTGTTGTGTGTCTTGGAATCTTTCATTAGCAAGAGGTGAAGACTTTAGAATCTAACAGGGTACTTTAATCTCTGTTCACTATTGATACTTTTTAATGTATCAAGTAAAAAAAATAATGCATAGGCTAAAGAATTTGTAAAGATGCTATGTTATGGAAATAAAGTTTAAGGATAAGATACCAAAGTTCATACTGTACCAGTAATTAAATAATAAGAAGAAATAAATTGCTGCAGAAAGTTAGGATTTCAAGTACTGAAATCGGTGCTTTTGCTCAATGATATTGAAAAGAAGTGAATGGAAATTAATCCATCGCTTATAACAGAGCAGAAATGAAAACATTCAAAGGATAGCTAATTTTAAAAATTTTAATGCTGACTTATTTTTTAATTATATAATGCTTATTTACAATTATAATCATCCATGTGCTTCTAAGAAGAGTGACAGTGTAAAAAGGAAAGGGGCTATATATATTCCCACATGAAAGCTAGAAACTAGGTATTTAAACAGGAATTTCTCTGTGAGTGGGATACGACTTCTGAAAATTGCAACATTAATTTATTACCATACGCATATCGCCATGAACCAGAGTCATTGTAAAACTGCATTTTTAGGGAAACAACAGCTTTTTATTTAAGTTGGTTTTAATCTTGAAAAATTACCTGAATTGTCAGATACTTTTTATCTTGCCCTATGTAGGGAAGTTGTTGCTGTTACATAAGCAGCAGATTTAACAAATTTTCTTCCCACTTTATTTCTTACTTCTTCTTTACAGAGTTTGGCAGTGTCTTTTTCAGTCTAGTTTTTTTTGTGGTTTTTTTTTCCTTTAGCTCTCCTTTTTGGGGAGGGAAGGTGGGGTGAAGATGTCTTTTTATTTTCAAGAAAAGATTCTTTATAAATACCGCTGTGACAAATCCATTTCACAGCACAGAAGCGATCAGCGTGATGCCGAGGTCTGGCTGAGAACTGAAGGTCCAAACTAGCGCTGTTCCAAAAGATCAATGGGACACACTTCTAAACTGCAAGACTCTTAACTGGCTCTTATACACCACTAAAAGAAAATAAAAGATCAAATGGTAGGTTCTAAGACAGAAATAAATGTATGTTTGTTTCTGCCCTTCTGGCCCACTCTTTAAATACCGCTTAGGGAAAAAATACATTAAGGGACAACAAAGAAAATATAAGCAGCTGAGATCTGCGTTCTTCTGATAAGCTGTGTACTCTGATTCACAGCAAACTTTAAACAGCGTAGGTAATTAACCTTATGGATAAAAAAAAAAATATACCAGGAGACAGGGTAGATACTCTCCCACTTGAATTGTTTCAAACAAGACTGGATCTCTTAGTGGTTTGGTTGTTTTTTTTAATTGTCAGCTCAGGCATAATTTATGAGGCAAATTGGGGAATTGGAGACTAATATTGTCTTAGGAAGAAAGGCACATCTACTTGTGATGTTAAAATCTAAATGCTCCAGTCAGGAGATGTATAATGTATTTTTCACAAGTAACATTTAATTTAAAGAAATTATATTTATTCTGAAGAGACAAATAGAACTGTTTGGATTTAGCTATTGATGAGGTACTACTGTTGAAACACACTCAGATATCAATCTTACTCCTCTCAGATTGTTGGCATACAGTCATATATTGATTGACTGGATTGTATTAAGCAAATTTGTTTCTTGGCAATACGTTTCTCAGATATTTCCTGTTGATTTTAAAATCAGATACTATTTAAATCTCCCCTACTGGAAGAAACAATTGATGTCTTAAATATTTGACAATTTTAACATCTACTGTTTACTTGCATACACCTTGCATTAAGGAGAAAAAGTTTCACTTCAGAACCCACTCAAGCTCTTTCTATTTCATGATCTTTTTAGTATAAAGAAATTGTGAGTTTTACAGTAACGTACAGACACAACTTTACTTATTGAATAGGTTTTGGGGGCTGGTGGGTTTGTTGTGAGGTGGGTTTTTGTTGCCAGAGTGGGTTAGCCAGATTTTATTTCACTAAGAATTGCTGAAAGAAAAGATTATGTATTGTTTTATCATCAGTTTCAGGGATATGATACAGTCTGTGATTAAAAAGCTTGCATGAAGAAATTTCAGAAAGATGCTTCAGTATTTAATACTTCATATTTAAAGATCTATAACTGTGCTAGAGAAAAAACCCAAAGCAATAATATTTTGTTTTGAGATCTGTCTTTGACTGCAACTAGGAAAATGCATTTCTAACTTCCTTTCCCTTATAAATTGCACACATTTGAAACGAAAGAAAAGTACATAAAAGACTTGAAACTCCCTGGTATATTTTAACCATCCAACCAAACAAATTTATGAAGGAGAACATTAATGAAGTGTTTTAGTTACAAAATGAATGGTACAGCAAGAATCTAGAACATCAGAAGACCATTGATGAAACAGATTCATAAAAAAATAGTGAGTGTATATCCTAATTCACACTTTAAAACCTCTCAAACTTTTACAGAAATAATTTTCTTTTTAGTTTTTCTTAATATTATTCCTCTTTATCCTTCTAGTCAACCCTGGAAATGTCATAAAACACATTACAATAACTAGCATAAATAAAAGGTTTGTTTCTCTTCCCTCCTTCCTTGAAGTAGGAACTTTTCTGGAAAGAGTTTCGATCCCAGAACCACTTGCCACTTATCAGTCTTTTCAACACAAGCATGTACATGTTCAAAGAAGTTAAGATTAACCTCTAAGTACAGCTGGAACATTTCTTCTAAATGGGGTGGGTCATATTTGGATGGTTCTGTAAAAGAGCTTTATCTCTATGAGGCCTTAAGACATCTCTCATATTGCCAAACAGAAAGTTAATTTGGATTGTGAGGAGCAACTTTTCCTTCTTACATCCTCACTGCAGAAAAGCTTCTCCTCTTTTGTGTCACATATCATCACCAACTTCAGCTAGAATCTCAGACACATAAATCAAAAAGCTGTCACTTCTTCTAAAAACATTTGTATGTGGCGACAATACAATTTTCATGCCTGACAACATAATGAAACACTTCTGTATGGAAGCTGCTAGAAGTGTTATTTGTTTGACTCAAGTGACCAGCAACACAAGTTCCACTCTCTTCTGCAGCGACCTCTGGTCTAGAAGAGGATGAGATAAACAGTATTTCTGCTGTAAATAAGGACTATCCAGGCATGGTTTACCAGAGACTCAATGTCACTGGATTAACATGTTTACTGAAATAGTGCCTGTCTAAAATAAATCAGATTAAAGCATGGCCACTGCTGTAGAAATGTTTAGAGCTCATCGTGTGCATAAAGTGAAAAACAAAATCTTGAACCCAGTTACACCAGACCAGCTTACAGAATCCAGGGTGCTGCATGATGGGCATCACTCGGAGCAGGAGGGGCAGCAATCAGTGATGTGAAAAATGTTTCCCTTGTTGCAGTGTCTGATGTGTGGAAAGGGGCTTCCTCATCCTGTTTCAGTAGGGTGAACAAAATGATTCCCAGGCAGATAATAGAATCATTAAGGTTGGAAAAGACCTCCAAGGTCATTGAGTCCACCCTTGGACCGAACGCTGCCACATCTACTAAACCACGGTACAAAGTGCCAGATCCACTTGTTCCTCGAACCCTTCCAGGGATAGTAACTCCAACACCTCCCTGGGCAGCCCGTTCCGAAGGTAACCACCCTTTCAGTGAAGAAATTCGTCCTGAGTCCAGTGTGAACCTCCCTGGCACAGCTTTTCTCTTGTCCTGTCCCGAGTTGCCCAGGAAAAGAGGCTGACCTCTACCTTGTGTCCCTCAAGAGCTGCCAGGTCTGTTTTCAAAGGAGTGCTCACCAATGCAAAATGTTAAGAGCACACACAGAGGCAAATTCACCTGTTTTAAAGATGGAAGAAAATGAAACCAGAAAAAAAAAATCTTAAAAGGGACCTTCTATATATCAACAACAATAATAATAAAGACTTGTCTCAAATCAAGTATTTGATCATCAGAAAAGAGGTTATTAATATGAAAATAAATGTAAAAAGGTTTGATAAAGTTGCACCAGGCAGGAGTGGTAACAGGACATAAAATGTGTGTCTGCTCTGTAGCAAATGCAATAGAGATCTGAAAGATAAAATGGGGGCAAAACTGAAACAGAGTGATTTATTACCTAGTCAACTAAACTTAAATTTTCATTAATGTTAAATGCTTTTATGACTGTTCATGGGCACTGAAAACTGTAATGAATGTCCCTAGATACTAAGAGCTAGAGTTAATTCATATATAAACTATTCAGATATTCTTACTGGAACTGACAAAAATTAGTGAGCTAAAGAAAAAGCACTTTGTGAGGTCAGTCAGAAATAACACAGATGAATCAGCAGCATGAAAGCTGTCTCAGGTAAGAAAGAACCAAAAGAACAGAAAGAATCTAAAGAATAAGAAGGAAATAAGTAACCTGATGAAAACTATGGTATTTAGAGAGGAATTCAGGAACTATTCCACTTTAAATCTTTTTCTTGACTTTTAGAGACAATAGAGGAATACACTATGCAAAATAAATTTCCTAAATAGCAGAAATCAATACTATGATTGGTACCATTATTTATTTAGATTATAATGAGCTCATATCCAACTATCACGGACTGATATTCATCAGAACCACTAGAAAGAAAATTACAAGTTTTCTCTGTCAGTTCAAGCTGAGAAACTGCAAGAGCAACCCTAGCTCTGATTACCTGATGTAATAGCAAGGTTCTCTTTGAGATACAACTATTTGTGTCTCAACATTTTAATCCCAAGGTCCTTATCCAGGCATATTTCATGGAATTAGGTTTCCCTACTTTCACTCAGCTGTGACAGAAGCCTCTGGTGCCTGTCTGGTTTGAGGGCTTGATGGTTATACTGGAGTTACAGAATAACACACTGGCAATAAAAAGCAATAGAGAGGTGGTAAACCTCAGACATTAGAACTTGTCTTCAGTGAGTTGTTTGGTTTTATTTTAAAGCAAACAAACCCTAACCACCACCCAAATTTCTCCCAAATAAGCACAGCCTATCCAGACAAAAAGTTAACACCTTTACAATAATTCAGAAAAAAAATTCCCATGTACCCACATAAACATCCACAACTCTAGGTTGTATAGCCATTCAAAGCTCAGATTTCCTTAAGCATTCCCATATTATTAATAATAATTACTTCAATAAAGTAATTAGCTCTATTTGTATGTAATAAAAGTATCCTGACTACGATTTGTATATTGAACTCTGTTTCTTCACAACTTTATTAGAATTAAGGGGAGAAACATTACTTCTGTGAACATAGTGTTAACTGAACATGCACAATTAATGTCTAATTAAACAACTGGAAAACCTGAAGTTTTCCTGGATGTTATGGGCTACTAAAGAAATGTCTTTTGAGTCATCGTTAACACCTTCACCCAGTACAAATAACCCATTCAGACATATTACACAACCACACAGTCACAAAAAGGCCTTAGCTGATATTCATGACACTCAGACTTCAGGATGTACAATGATACCTAAAGCAGCACTGATAAAATTGCACACAGACCTTGTCAACACACTTGGCACAGGAATTTCAAGACTGCCTGGCACCTGGTAATTGCTAATCACCAAGTACACCTATTCCCATCTTGGGGTAGCTCTGATGTTGCTGCTTTCTGAACCTTCAGCAGGTGGCTGAGACCAGAAGATGTTTTATGCAGTGTGTGACAGGGAGAAAGCCAGGCAGTGGTCAAACCAGCAGCTCTGCAGAGGCTGAGCTTCTGCATCCCACCCTGTTAGTCACAATCCTTGTTTTGATGAAAAGCAGCTTGGTAAAGTTGCTATCAGCTGAGAAAGCAATGTGAATAGGAATAATGAAAGTCCTCAGATCATTTGTCTGCTTTGTTAGCTCCCTGGGTCTTCAAAAGGCCACAACCAGACACTTTCTGCATCTGAAGTTACCAATCTTATAAATCAAAAAAAAAAATACACATGAAAATCCTAAACCTTGACAGAAAACAATTTATGAGACTGTCACCATTAGGCTTCTGTTAACACAACTGTCTCCTCTTCAAGGGTGCTAATACCAGTCCATGTTCAACCTGGAAAAAAACCAGAGACTTCCATCATGCACTTACAATCAATAGATTTTTCCAAACAGTTTCCATGCAAAAATATAAACTCTACTAATCAAAGGACAAGACGGGTATATTGGTCTACTTTTTTAAGCACTATTGGAGAATTCATATATTAAAGGTATTACTATTTTTTTCAAATCAAAATGTTATTTTAAACTCCAGAGCTTGTTTTGCTATCGACTATGCAGAAATTGTTCTGCATAAAATATTCAGAAACAGAGTTACCTTCAAAGATTGAATGTGTTCATTGAACATTGTGGATTCCCATGTATTTATAATGATTATCAGATAAAGGAGTCAGAGTAATATTTTGTGTCTGTTTTTTGTTGGTTTCTTTTTTGTTTACTTCTTTGTTTTAATCAAAGAAAGCTGTATCTTACATTATCTAACTCCATATTCTCTTCCCAATGAAAATATATAAAGTTTGCAAAGACCTAACTCCTGCAGAATGGAGCACAGGAGTGGCCACATAGTGTTTGGAGTATCAACCATCCTACAGAAACCACCTACTGAAAAGCAAAGAGTTTAGGAAAAGTGGGCTAACAGCAGTATTTTGAGAACAGCAGCCATTTAGGAAATGAGGGGTCATGATAATGCAATTAGCCTAAATTAGATGGTGGTTTCTAATGATTTGACATGGTCATGCTAAAGCTGGGGGAAGTTCATTGCACAGTCTGCTATTCCATGGTGAACTGCATCTCATCTCTTCTTAACATTTTACATTAATGTTTTCCTAAAGAAATGGACTTTCCTAAAGTCATACTAATGACTTACAGGTTACATGTTCTGGTGTATCAAACAGAATCAGCACTAAATAAAAGTATGGTTCCGTGTATCTTCGTAAGCTCTGCTATCTACTGGCACTGAACTAAGTCACTGAGGTACAGTCAGCCCAGAAAGATAGATACATGCTAGTGATTTCCACTTGCACTTTGGACCAGTTTAGACCTGATACACTTTTTACTGGATTCAGCTGCGTCCTGCAGTCACTAAAGATTGGAGCTGCAGCCAAAGGTAAAGCCAGTTATGATTTCAAGACCATGTCGTGGCCATGCAGTCATGTTAGCAGTGGTTTTTACTGAACCTATAGATTATACTATTATTTAAAACAAACAAAAACCACCCAAACATACACATTTCTATTAATTACTCAGGACCTGAAGCATTTAGTAAGCAATAACAAAATACTGCAGTGTTCTAAATACTTTAAAGATGTAAGTGATGGTATCTGAATTCACAAAAAGTGCTAGCAGATTAAAAGTATATGCTTAGTTGTATCTGCAGTTGTGAACATAAATTGCCTTTAACTGCCATAATTAAATAGACTCGTAATCAGAATGCAATTCTGAAGTCAAATATTAGACCTTCTCCCAAGGAGAAATTACTGAAGACAACTGAAATTAATGGCACAATGGTTTCCCAGGTCTTAGAAGAATAAGGTTATGCAATTTGAATCAATCAACAATAATTTGTGTGCATAAAGTTAACATTCTCTAACGCCTCACAGCTGTCTGAGAGTTGACTGCTGTAGCTCAAAGGAATCAAAAATATGTTCATCCTTTTGCTACAGACTGCATCTTTATATGAGAAAAATTTTAGAAATATGCGACTATGTCATAGAAACACTTCCCCCTCTCTTTTTCTATTGCCTAAAGTCTGTAAACATATCTGAGGGGTGCTTGTTTCTTGGCTTTTTTTTGTTTGTTGTTTTGGTGGTTTTGATTTTTGTGGTGGTGTTTTGTTTTTTGGTTTTTGCGGGTTTTTTTCCAATCAAAACTCTTTTTAAGATGCTTTTTTAAATTTATTTTTTTAATTACCATTTTTTCCATTTAGAGGTGAAACTGCTTATTGATAGCAGAGCTATATAAACTCCTTTGGCAAGATGCATAAGGGATGGAGACCCAGGAATGCAGAGGAACAGGACTAACCTATGGGAATGTGGAAAAGACATCAGCTGCCACTATTGGTGAGTTCTGACCTCTCTGTAACAAAGACCGGTGGGGAGTCTGTGAGTGTCAGTATCTAAAGCAGTAGATAAGGTAAACACAAAAGAGATCAATGTCAGCATTCGCTGGGCAGCCCTGAGTTTTGTGAACACACACAACAGGTTTTCTGCTTTTTTTCAAACACACCAACCTGACCTTGTAATAGCATGTCTAACAAAATGTGCCCAAGGGCAGCAGGATTCAGTGGGGCTCTGACCAGGCCACGTCTGCACCACGAGTGTGCTCACACACCTCCAGCTACTGACCAGAGGGCAAAGAAGCTGCAGAGAGAGTTAGGGAGCTATTTAAGTATCCTGCTTATGTAAGGATCTCCTGAGACCTTAGAAACTTGACTTTCTTAAATCTTCCCTTGCTCAAGGAACTCTGTGTTCTTCTGCTCACTCATCAGCTTGTGCACGGCTTCGTGGTTTTATAGTGTAGCTGTCGAGCTCTGCTCAGGTTTGAGTCTCTAATTTACACCACTGCTTTGTCATGAAAGGGGGGAAAAAGTTCTCCTGTAAATACAAAGATGGCCACGGACAAATAGAAGACAACTAGGGAAATCATTACTTTAGTGAAAAACAAAAAGATAGCAGCATTGCTATAGCATGTATTAAAAACCACTCACCTCTGTTTCTAACCCATGGACATAGATAAAAGTTCTTTCGTTTGTGGCTAAAGTTTTCCAGATTAGAAGCAACATAAACAACTTTCAATTAATTTTTTTACTTCTATATGTTCTTAATTAAAAAAAAATAATGAAAATTTTATTATTTCTGAGAAAATTGTCTTAATGAATGAACATTTAAGGATTTGTGAGCCAATCTGAAGCAGTTCCCCCTCTCCCCAAAGTCTTTTGCAGACAGAAAGTTTTCCATTCACTGTAGGGATACATAAAACTATGATATTTGTTGTTTCTCTTTATTTTATGTCATTATTAAAACCACCCTGATCTGCTTTATACTGCATGAACTGTGCAGTTTTTCCTCAGAGTATCTGATCAGCCGTGTAAATGGGTGTCCCCTTGCAGCAAATCAGTCCAGTCACCCATACAATACCACTGCATGGGGAAAACCTGTCCTGCTTTTTCTGAAAGTCTCTGTCAGAGATATTATCATGACATAGATAAAGTAATATCTATTTGATACAGCTCATAAATAGAAAAAAATGGATCTTTCATAGATTTTATTTTTTTTTTCCCCAGTCATGGTTATTAACCATGGTATCTGATTTACCTGGCAAGGTTTTGGTAGCAGGAGGCACGACTGCAGAGTCGACCTCTGAAAGAAGAGACCAGGAACTGTCCCCACATTGAGCAAAGGCAGTGCCAGCTTCAGCCAGATCCACCCAAAGCTAAGTTTGTTTGGGTTTTTTTTAATCTTTTCTTTCTTTTTTTAATATTAAACAAATTGTCTCTCTCTTTCCTGCATACACCTACATAATTTACTCAATTTGCCCATCTTTCTGGGCATAAGATGGTAAGTGTACAGCCCACACCAGCTTTCAAAACTGCATCTCTATCCAGCCATATTATCCAGATGCATCTTCCTTCTCAGCTTGATAAACCACTCACATTTGGCTGCTTTAATAGCAGCCTCCATAGACATGACACAGGCTGCAAAAACAGCGCTGATCCAGTTGCTTAAAGGGCTTATTTTCAAAATTTTTACCAAACATTTATCAAGGAATAACAAAATCATACTATTAGAGAACAGTTATTCTTCTGGACCCATCTTGCTCTTTTAATCAGTTCAGCTGAGCTCTGTGAGACACCTACTAAACTGCCAAAGCTTATTTCTCCATTTCCGGTCTTACCTGGGGATAAAAAATATCAAACAAAACCAAACAAAATCAAAATTCAATGTCTTTTTTAAAACAGCAATAATAAAAAAAACCTTTTTGTAAAGAAGAAAAAGAAGAGACCCTCTCTATTGCTTTCTGTTTCTCTGTTATAATTTGTTTTGTGAAATGTTGCATTTTCCACCACTTCATTGAGAAAATTAAGTTATCACTGTTGGAAAACAAGGACATAAGGAAGTTACTGAAGTGTGATAAACTAGTTTTTCAGTATCTGTGAAATTCAAGGACATCCATATATATCAGAGGAAGAAGAAAGCTTTCTGTCCATAAGATTTTCTGAATCTTAGCTGATAAAATGAAAACAGCTATTTATTTATTAGGTTCTATATTGTTATTAGTTATATTTCTATAAAACTATCCTGTGCTGTACAAATATATTTGATTTTTTTTAACTGTACTACAGCAGGAAAAAATATTTCTTAAAATTATTTCTACCTTTTTCAGTTTTCCTTGTTACCTGATCTTCATGTGCACATCAAAGATGGGTATTCCCCAAGGAAATGAGGGATGGGAAGGAGGGAAATACTACAAAATAAAATGAGCTAAAATAAAATTAAATGCAAAAGATTATTTAAGCCAAGAAGGTATCATCCTGAAACAGAAATCCCAATAAGACCATTATGGAGCAAAACAAGAACACGGGAATTCACATGTTTTTTAAAGGCTCCAAAGAAAAGAAGAAAATCTAAAATAATTTGTAGACATCCTTGTCTGTCAGCCCAGTGGATGCATAGGCACCAAGCACAAATTGAGGAATTGTGGGAGAGTTTATGCTTTGGGGACTTCACTAGCAAACTGTGTCTTCTTACTTAAAACAGCTCTGAGAAAATGTGGAAAAACAGCTATTTGACTCCTTATTTACTAAACAGAATGCCAGTGAGAAATTAACACCTATTCCTTTTCTTCTCATGAGTGTTTCCAGAGATAAACTATCCAAAAGGAGGATGATGGAACAAACTAATAAAATATATCTTTAGGACAAAATAAATTTCACATGGAATTTCCCGAGCTGCTGAAGGACACTGCTAATTTTTCTCAAATCACCCTTCTTCATAATTTGCTCTACTGACAGCAATTGCACTTTATAGAGTTAAGGTGTTTACAATATAAGAAGGTAATTTGATGTCCTCCTTGCAGTCTGCAAGGCCCATTTGACCTGACCTATAGCGAATCCAAAGGTTTTAATAAGTAAATACACATAAACTATCATTGTTACTATTTATGGGGCTCCTTTTAAGAAGTAGAATAAATTATTCCTCCTTTCTGTGATATATTTCAGGAGAGACTTACAGTAACAAAGCCACATTAGACTTTTTGATCAATGTAATTATACTATATAAGGTTCCACCACTATATTTACATACTTGTCCATAAAAATGAATGACGCGTTATAATTCCCTTCATCTAGAAGTAAGGCTGTAAGAACACACAATCTCTTACTAAAGAAAATCAGATATACAATTAGACCAAATATTAAAAAAAATGAACTAGAAGAACATTTTTGTGCAAAAGATGCTGATGCAGCAGAATGAAAAAAAGTTCAAAAGGGCGTGTCAACTCTCTTGATATTTGAAACTCAAAACAGAGTTTAAACTCAAAACAGCAAAGCCTGCCTGCCCACACAGGCTTTTGCTGACAAAGTTTATCCTGGACAGTTGCCCCTGAAGGTCTCCCCACTTTTACAAGACAACAAACTTGCTAGAAACAGAAAGTTGACCTCTGAAGGATGTCCCCCAGATCTCCAGCTGATAACTGGACAGTCTGCAGTTCCACTCAGTCAGATGCTTAAAGTCTTTCAGAATAAATTTCAACCTGAAGAGTTAAAAAAAAAATGCCTCATTTGGGAATAGTTTCTTTTAAAATACAAATTAGTGAAATAGTTTTCTATGATCTGCTGATAGATTTCAAGATAGATACTAACATGGAAAATGAGATGCTAACATGAAAAATGAGGTCTTTCTCTTCCTTCTAGTTCCAAGCTGGGTTTCCTAACCTGGGGAAATTCTCACACTTTCTGGCCCACAGGAATATATCAATCTCTGAATTATTGCTTAAAAATTCAATACTAATACCACTGTTCTTTCCCCTGTCTGTATTAAGCAGAACATATCTACTAGATCAGGTGAAAAAGCTAATATAACCCAAGAAAGCCACATTTAAAAAACGGATAGCTTAAGAATAAATCAGACACTTACCTGGTTAGAACTTTAAGGTTTCAATACATATAAATCTTCCCAAGAAAAGGATCATCAGACATATAGGTACTATAATAATCTAGAGCCTAGCTGCAGATCTTCTGAGCAACAACAAAGCCTACATGTTCATTGTAGATACCTGTGGTGGTCCAGGTGAGTACAACCCGAGTACCTTACAAGAAAAAAAGTAAGTTCATTAAGGAAATGAGTTTATAGATTCATCATCCACTATTCAGAGTGATTAATCATCATGATATGTAGATTCAACCAGTAATTAATTACACCTAACTGTCTAAACAGGTAACTGATTTTTACTGTAAAGTCACTGGAAAATATACGATGCACAAGTGGCAAAAAGAGTAAATATGCTAAGCAGTCACCAAAAGACTCAGATTTACCCCCTCCTGATGATGAGTGGTTTACTTCCCAGATAAATGACATGAAACCTCATCTAATAAAGAAATATCTTCACAACGCTACTTGGGATGGTGACCAGACTGCCTTGTCAAAGAGGAAAGGAGCATGGGTGCTGAAGCCTGAACTTCTCTGCAGCCATGAGCCTTCAAAAGGAAGACTGACTATGAAAGTTAACACATCCTACCAAAAAGGCAAGAAACGTGTGGGAAGCTCTAATGCTCTAAATGTGTCTGAGGCTCAGTCTTAGGGAGGGCTTTGAAAGCTGTCATTGAGAGAAGCTTTTGGAAGAGATTTCTTTAGTGAGCAGCTCAGAGGGAGCTGGTTTTTAAACAGGATTTGCAACAAGCCACATTGTTTGTGATGGTAACATTACTAATACATAAACAGCCAAAACACCTTCAGAATCCCTGCCTAACTCTGTTGGGCCACATTCTGAGGAAAACAATGATAAAATTAAATAAAAATACCCACCACCACCCCCAACCTAAGGACACAACATGTTGCACCTAACCATTCATATCTGTCCTCTGCTTTACAAAAACCAAAAAAACCCAGGGCAAGAGAAAAGAAATACAATCATAGTCCCTTCTTCTTTTCCCCCTCTAAAGGTCTTACCAGCACAGAATAAAATCTTCCTCTTTTGCTTTAGAGCACCGGGTTCCCACTTGCTAGCTAAAAGTAATTAGCCTTTAATTATCACCAGTTACATTTTCACCTGCAAATCACTGCAGAGTCAGGCTTGCTCCATTAGCATATTCATCTCCCACCTGCAGGCAGGAGGAAACACTTCTACACTTCGACTGAGGGATTAACCTTTAATTTGCTCATGCCTTGGCTGCGTTCTCAGCTGAACACACAGAAGGAAATTCGTGGATGTGTGTACAGATTCAAGAGGTCAAATGATCTTTTTTACCAGAAATGGATGCTAAGGGTTTCTGATACCTTTCTACAAGGTTAACCATGGGACAAACAAAATGTTTTATCAGTGAAAATACAAAACGTGAAGTTCTCATGGATCTTCTAAAACTTTCTGCTATATAGGTAATGCTCTCAAAGGTGGATAGTCTGATTGTCACTACCAAATACAGATGCTTCAGCTGATTTTCCAGCAACTTATTTTCAGCTTCTTATATAATTTATTCTCCAGCTGAATTTTTGCTGGTACTACTCTTTTTCATAAACAAAACATTATGTTTTGCATGAATACAGATTGAATGATGCAAATGTTTACAGGCAAAGGCTTTAATTGTGCACACAAACACATCTTTATGCAGGTGCCACGTTCCTTCAAAAGGACTGTGTGTGTAAATATATCACTAAGGTGCATATTTTTTAGGAGGAAGGCAAAGAACTATGAGCCGGTTTAGACCTGGACATTATGGTCAGTGCCTGGAATAATATATGCACAGTTGGAATATAAATAACATAAACTAAACTAATATTTAGTATAGAAAGTCCTATCTTAGGAATTTATTTTCTTTTAAATTAAAAAAAAAATAAACTGAATACCTTCATATCAAAGATATCACAGATACAATCTAGTGTTTAAACCAAACAAAAGGAACGAAGAAAATCTTCCATCCCTGAATCGAAGAATCTCAGTTGTTTTGCAGACACAAACGCCCTAAAATAAAAAGTATCCTCCAAAATACAAGAGGTAAACTGAATTGTTATAATTGACCTCCTAAAAAAATAACCTTGTGCCAAAGCAATTAATTTACTTTTTGAGTCTTTTTGTTTCTCGTGCATTACCATGTATCTTTATGTCTGATAAGACTCTGTTGACAAATTATGCATGAATATGCAAAATATGCATAAAATTGTTTTTAAAATGTGTTTATTAGGTTGGCTGTAATAGGTTCAGCACAACTAGGTCACAGTATCGTTTTATTATCATCATCATCTTAATTATATTTATGCAAAATGCATGTTAAAACAATATGGAAACAAAATAATATAAATTACAGTTATTAAATAATATAAGAAAACAGTTTAAAAAAATAGTGATTCTGTGTTCTCTTTAATATGTAAATGGATTTTTCTTTCTACAACATGTAAAATGCAATTTACCGGAAGCAAACAAAATCTTTGGTGGTGACCAAGTGTTTGTGATAAAAGCTACAATTTCTCATAGATAAAATATTTCTAAATCTTTTCTAAAACAATTTTATATTTTGTGTTTTGCCTCTTCATAGATGCAAAAAGGTTGACTACATTTATTTTCTGTGCTAAAGTCTTGAGACACCAGGATAAACAACAGCTCTTATACTAATGCACCTGTTCAGCCTGTTAGATTTCTTTTTTGCCAGTTTGTTTCAGATACACGAAATTGGATTTCTGAAGGCTTAGACAGGTATTTAACCCATAAGGCCTTAATTTCTTCTGAATTTAATTTCTTTTTTTGATTTCAACAAAAATTTCCATCCTAACTTGAAAACTCTCTTCATAGATTTTAATCAAAACTAATAAAAAAAAAGTTTTCTTGTGGGAACTTAACAAGACAGTATTTTCTACTGAAGATAATTTAATCAAATACTTCTGAGCTATATTCATCTTTCTGTTCTGCTGCATGCTGATAGACATGAGAGCTTTCTGCCAAGATGCAGTGATTTTGTTAGTGTGGAATATGTGTAAAATGAAAATAGTTTAGAAAAGCAAAATGGCTACTTACACTGGAATGGTGGAGCTTTTTTTTTTGCCCATGGTTAATAAGCTCAAATTGACTTCATGAGAAGATCAGACTTAAAATATTTTTGGTTTGAAACACTTAGCTTGACCAACGACTATACTTTTCCCCAAATGGAGATATAGAGACGATGCAAGGAAGATAATACTGTAGCAAAGCAATGATGTTAATGCTGGATGGGATTTCATCATGCTTCAAGATGAAGCAAGGACCATCAAAACATTTACTTGTTTACTTTGTACATATCCAAAATTGGAAATTACAGTTTATAACAGGTTATTTCTGTGACAAAGCACGTCAGATGTCATACACACATCCTTGACCTACCATTACCAACAGTGGCAATAAACAATCTTACTTAATATTAAAGAAAAAGAAATTCGTAAGGTGCAGAATGCTGAAAGAAGTCCAGTTGTTTTGGTCAGATTCAAAAATTCAAATTTAAAAAAAAAAAATTAAATTTAAGACCATATCATAAATAGGAAAGATGCTGACAGTCTGAAACATATTTCAAAGACATCTAGAAAGCAGATACTAATTATGCTGACATATAGAATCAAAATGGATGAATCGTAGAATAGGTAACTCATTCTGTTGAACGAATCACAATAGGACATCTGGTCCAGCCTCCCTGCTCAAGCATCATCCTAGAGCATATTGCAAAGAATTGAAGATCCTAGGGAAGCACTTACTGAAAAATCAATACGAAAACACAATATGGGTTTTTTTTCCTTTAAATTTGACTTGAATTTTCAGAGAAGAGAACTTTAAGTTCTTAGGCCTTTTTTTTTTTTTTAAATGAAGCCTATCTCAAGTTATATTAAAGTTATGAAGACATGTATCTGAATGTTGAAGGTAATTTTAAAGGTAATAAAGCAAATTTTTAAATTTCTAGACTTAAAAAATTCTAAACTCTTATAAGTCTCTCATAGTCTATCACTAGAAAATAAATTTTTAAATAATCCAGCCAATTCTTCAGTTTCATACGGTTGTCTCACTTGTTTCCCCTCCGTGACATTATCCATTCCTGATTTTAACACTGCTCTTTCACAAACATATAGGCCCTAGATACTGCTACCATCCAGAAAACAGCCAAAATACTGTATATTTTAGGTCACATTACCATGACACAGAAAAGAGGGTTATGTCTGAAAATATAAATTTATAATATATATCGTTCAGTGTTATATAAATTTGCCATGCAGACTTTTCATTTGTAGGAGAGCCACCATATTTGCGATGAAGTTTCCTCAGAGAGAAATGTGACACTGTTCCTTTTCTTACATGGATGTCACAGTAAATCCATGATATTCGAAGCACGTTCTCTACGCCAAGACAGAACTTAATTATAATTCAATACATTTGGCTGGAAATCAAAATAGCTACCCCCTACCCAAAGCAAAGGCACCAAAAACATTTGCTTTGACTCTAAATGATTGCAAAATTTTCAGCAGAGAAGACAATACATCAATTTCTTGACACTTCCTTCAAATTGGCTTTTAACATGCAAACTCAAAGAAAGTAATTTATCTTTTCCCTTCTTTAACCATCCTTTCTAGTTTACTAGGTTTCATTAAAGTATTCTGCATTAAATACAATCCTTCATCCCTAGCAAAGAACACATAAGTGTTTTAATGCAAGTGTGCTTGTAAATGTTTCAAGTAGAGCTAAGAAATGTGAAGTTCCTGCTTTCACAGTTACTTAATCTGATTTTATTTAAAGTGTATAAACTTTAATTTAAGTAAGCTTAATTTACACATATTTCAAGTATGCATGTATCACCTTGCATTGACAGTCCATAAAAACTATTGCACATGAATTTCACCAATAATCAACCATAGTAATCCTTGGCTATACCAAGTCATCAGCAAATCTCCACATGTATAACATAAATGTTGTGATATCTTAATAACCTTTAAAGCTGCATTTTGAGACTTCTTAATTCAGTAAGCAGTCAATAATGCATGCCATTCATGTAAGTAGCCTTTTTTCCCCCTGAAAAGGAAGATTAAATGAAGCCCTCAAACTGTAAGTAAAAAAGGTTTCATCACTGTGGTGTCCAGTATCATTTCTGCACTACTTATTTGTGACACAGAAACATGAATTTCTTCTCACTGATGAGTCATGAGACACCATGAGTGATGCTCACGTGGCTGACATATTTTCCTATCCAAAACATATGGGATGAGCATCTGAGGTCTGTCTGTGTTAATTACTGATGAACTCATTTTGTAGCAAAGCCTGATCCGGGTAACTACTTCAAGCACTGAACGTGTGATTCTTGGATTCTGCCTAGAGGTTCACCTGCTAAATGTGCAAAGCAACAATTACTTTTCATATACGTTAAGCACTTCTGTGATTCAGGGGCAATACTATATAAAGAATAACTGATAAAATGCTCTGTAGTATGTCAAAGACGACAAAAATTACTTAATCCATCAAACAATCCAGATTATGTTCAGGAATCTTTGTGAAGAAAATATGTGTCCATGGCCTTTTTCCTGTTCCTCCAAATACAACTTTCCAGGACAGATCAACTACAGCAGATAGTGGCCAAATATTTTATCAAGGTTTAAAAAATTAAGATTATTTATTATTTAAGGAAATGCTACAAAAAGAAGAGGCCTTTTATTCTGACCTGCTAATGCTCCACCAAGGCAAATAATTGCATTTTCAGCCCAGCCCAACCCAACTGTAGTTAAATAAAGCTGCTAGTTATTAAATCAAGGAGTCTGATTTATTGAGGTTTTTTTTGTTGTTGATGTGGCTTACCTTGTGAATATTTTATATGTTATATGTGTTACTACTTGAGGATTAACCAGTAATAAGAATGATGTAGATCATTAAACATGGCTTACATTAAATTTTAAAGTACCATCTCCACTTACTTTGGCAAACTAATAGTGAGGAATATATTGTGGATTTCATCTGAGAGTTAATAGGATCATTAAACTTAGAAAATTTGGTATAACTGAATAAAAAATTGTTTTATTGTCGTTGTAAAGGATGAAGAAAGAAAGAAACTTAATGAAAAAAGATAACTAGCTGAATGTCTTTTTCCTTTAAAACCATAGCTTCACCTTTTATCTTCTCATCCATTTTCTCTTTGGAAGGTAAGGGTGCTAATGGCACTATAAGGCTCTGACTAAAAATGTCAGACAAAACCAAGGATTTCCAGAAAATCATTATTTTTTTTAATATTATTCCATTATTAAAATAATATTACATTGGAATAATCTAGTGTTTCACACAGAAACACATAGAATCAATTGGGTTGGAAAAGCCTCATAAACACACAACTCTTCTCTTGGTAAATGTGAATAGCCCATGCTTTTTGCTACATTTTCCCTTCATCAGAACTGCAAAGAGTTCCAGTATGCTTTGTGTCTTCTGTCCAAAGGGAAAATCACCAATGTCTGTGTCATTCGTAACAATAGTGGACTAAAAGTGGAGGCTCCACAGAAATCCCCAACCACTCCATGCCCTTGGAGAGTTGATGGTTTTTTGATTTTCCTTTTTGAATTATCTTTTTTTTTAAATGCCTAACCTTCCACCTGAAAGTACTTCCCTGATTCATGGTGGATGCCTAGATTGTACCCTTCCTCTGCTCTGAGCAGTTTTCACAAACAGAAATGTCCTTTACTAACTGATTAAATTTATTTCTAGCAGTACTCCCTACTCCTCTCCCACACCACTCTCTCCACCATTTTCTTTATATTAAATAAGTCTTAACTAATTAATTTCTGTAGGTCATATTACCTGGAGTTCTGATGATCTTTGTTCTCCTTTGGACTTCCTCCAATTAACATACATTGTATATCTATTTTAAGGTCTGAAAAGATGATAGACCTGATATCCTTTAGATTCTTGCCTGTGTACTGACAGAACTATTTCATATTTTACTCAAACAGTTTTTCCAGATTTGGAATAAAAACAGGAATTGAGGTGATATTTCCCTCAATATTTTTATGACTTTAACTTTCAAAAAATACCATTAATTTTCCATCTCAGTGTGAGTTAGGAATCCTTAGGTCCTATACAAACCTACTTCCCTGTTGTCAGGCAGTTTTTCTGCTTAATCCCCAAACTCCATTTCTGATCAGTAGGTCATTTTCCTTCCTACAAGTCCTATAAGATGGCAAAGAGTGTCCTATAAGATGACAGACTGCTCCTGCTTTTCCCTCTTCCTGTTGTTTTTTGCATCATCTTCCAGTTATAGCCTTTGTTATGTTTGTCTCTGGCATAGTAAAGAGCTTTTTTATAACCTAAGAGTGTCTTTGTCTTTTTAATACCGTATTTATGCATCACAATAAAGTCACTTCCCAGCTTCCTTCAAAAGATGTTCCATCAGTCTCTTGAATTTTGACAGGTTGGACCTTTTCTTTTGCCTTTTTTTTTTTGTTTTTCTTTCCTCCCTGTAAAATTTGTGACTTATATTCAAATGCAGAATAATGCAATATTCCAGCAAAAGGGAATTTCGTTTTTTTCCTAATGTTTCCATGGAATGAGAGGAACTCAGGAAGGGGAAAAGGGAGAAGCTAACAGTCCTGCGTAGTAATTTTTTCCCAGAATTTGTGACTGGCATTGCAGTTATCTATTTATCAACTAAGCAGAGTAAGTCTTAGCTTGGACTTTTATAGCCTAAATAAAAGGGCAGAGATCTTTATTTAACCTTGGTATAGGTAACCACCATGGATAATATAAACTGCAAAGGACCACAGAACGTCTTTTTTTTCCTGTAGAAACTATAAATCTCATAAACTGAGTCATTTCCTATAACACTTTCAACAACTTTTTATTTTTTTAGCAAATGGGATCAAAGTCTTCATATTTGGTGGCATATATGAAATTTTCCTGTACAATTTACAGTAATGTGACCATTTAAAGTAGAATTTCAAACATAGTCCACTGCATTTTCCTAAAAAGAATGACTGAATAATGACCAGTAAAGGCAATAGTCTTAAACTGGTTTTTGTAATAAAAAAGAAGCAAGTTATTATGTAAAAATTAGTTCTAGAATTATGTAATAATCAGACTTCTGTTTCTCCACCTTATATGAAAATATTCTCTTCGCCAATAAATTCAGTTTATATTTACATATGTGTTTCTTACCTAGGTGGGATTAAAAATAAATCTTTAGGATATCAATAGGTTTTAAAAATTGAGTGAATACTCTGTGTTATGTTTACACAACACTACTGATTTAACTACGGAGGATTGAATACCAAATAAAAATAGAAGGTATAGAGCTTTAGTACTTTTGCAGAGCACAAGGAGAAATAAAAATATGCATAACATTAAAGCTTGTGAAGAGTAAAACCGTGCCAAACATAGAATTTTCCTTACAGTTACAGACTATAAACCTTACAGAAACCATTCCAAGTTTTGCTGCTGTGTTGAAAGTAATAGAAAAGGAATGACAGAACTAAACCAGCTGAAGTGTGGGCAGTCTTTCACTGTCTGTCCTTTGTCATTGGGGCGTTATGTAAATGTCCTCCTGCCAAGAGGTTTCTCTCTAGTATTAGATGTTAGCAATTTCAGAGGTCTCAATGGGTCACTAAAACTTGATATAGTAGACTAGAATGCACACAGCAGAAACTGAAGAGATGCACACACGTGCTACCACAGGTCCCGATCAGAACACTGCATCAAAATCATGCCCCAGTGTCACACCCGAACGGACTGAAATACAAAAAAAGTCTAAAAGAATTGCTGAGTGCAGCAGAGCATCAATGTAAAAAGGGGAACAAAATCACCACAGAATAGTCATGTAGTTATATATTAGATATGTGCAAAACTGTATCAGTTTTATACATGCAAAATAGTTATGTAGCTCAGTGTAAGGTATGAAGAATATTGTAGAGAAGTTTTTGCAATACACCTTTAATAAGAAATTCTACATATGATTCATGAGACATTGTCAGTGCTTACCATCTTATTAAACATGAAAATAAAAGTATTATAACTTTACTAAAATTGAGCAACTTTAAAAGGATAATCTGTAGGAAAAAAGTTATTTTTGAGGGAGAAGGCTCCCCCGAGAAGGGATCAAGCAGGAAATAAGGAGTTTGATGTTGGGGGCCTCTAGAGAAATGCTCTTGACCTCACAGTGAAAGCATCTCTATTTTTGCCCACTAGAGGAGAGAAAAGTAGACTAAAGTCAATAAAAGTTCACATCTAAACTGAGAAGTTAAGAAGAGGTAGAAGCCAAGTATTCTGTCCTTGTCCTCAGCTGCAGCTGAGGACCAAAGTCCTTGGGAAAAAAACATGTTGCTGGATTGAATGATCCTGTCCAAATAAAACCTATTCTGACAATATGAACATTAATTTTAGTCCATACTGAAGTCTCAGTTTTGCTTCCTAATTCTGTTCCCAGGAACCTAAATTCAGGTTGCCTTAACTATATTTAACTGGCCATAAGCCTGCACAGGAAAGCATGCACAGCAAGTGAACCTGCTCTAGGGTTCATTTTACGTGGGTTTTTTCCACCTTCCTTTTTTTATTAGAAATAAATATTTAGCCTCATAATAAAACCTGAGCCAAATAGTGCTGAAGTCTTCAACAACAGCATGAGGAAAAATAATTACAATTCCACCTTTTCTCTGTGCTTTGCATATACAAAGTTGCAGCACAAGACATCACCAAATTGCTATCCTTCAGGGGCCTTTTTTACCTGGGTTATTTTTCTTATTTTCTGTGTGGATTATACTTTTCCCCTGCTAACTATAAATCAACAGGAGCTTTCCCTTTTTGCACTACCTTTAGCTTTTGCTAATCAAATCTATTTATGAAATCAGTGTAACAGAATTGACACAGCAACTATGAGGAAATAGATTTATGGCCTCTCAGCTTCTGCAAACCAGAAAAAGAGATGAATTCTGAGCAGTGCATATACTGCTCAATAATAATATTAACAAACTAGTCATTTGGGGGAGAAAAATGGATCACAAAGGTGGACAATAATTTGAGTAATTTTTAAAAAATACACTTTTAAAATTTGAACATGAAGGTATGTCTTTATTAGAGGTTGAGTCATCCACCTTTCCATGTCCCTATAGTCAAAACAGAATCAGCACTTTACACACCAAAAAATCTAATGATGGAACATTAGTTTTGATACTGATACCATGGGGGAAAAAAAAGATAAATATTTTGAAGATTTTTCTTGGAGGGGTTTGGGTAAGTGAAGAGGTAATCACATCTTATCCCTTTCAATAGTATTTTTCCAAAACATAACACACAAGGTTTTAAAAAAATAATAGTCTACATAAGCAGCAGTCATACAAGTTGTAAAAACTTAAAATAATGAAAAAACCCCCACCCTGGATCTATTTTCTACTTACCTTTTTTATTGTATAATAAGTACAAAACCAAGTATATGCTTGTCTTTCTCTGGAGAACGTAATGTTTTTGGCACAAGATTTTACTCTGTAAAAATGGGAAAAGAAATTTAGCTGTCAGAATTAGAGTAGTTAGAAGAGTAGTTTCTTTCAGGAATAAAAGGCTTTGATTTGGGGTTTGTTTTTGGCATTACATTCTACAATAGTAAAAGTTCACAGGCAAATGGTATTTATTTTTGGACTCATGAATATAAAAATGAAAAAGCGTTCATATTCTGGAAATCAATAACTGCTTTTCTTTCTAAAAGACACAAAATTATTAAGCTGCCTGACAAAAATTACAATACTAGATGTATATAATGTGTTGAATACAGAAGTGGGGGTTGGAAATGAAAACTTGCAGTCTGATCCGCAGCAGCTCAGGTCAGCCTTGTCTTGGACCATCCAAGTCGTTAAAATCTTCAGGGGTGGAGATACCACAGCTCCTCTGGGTAATTCCCTCCTGTGCTGCCCTATCCACCAAGTCTACAGAACAGAGAAGAATTCTTGTAACATGATGTAGAACTTCCTGTGCTTTTACTGCAACCATTACATCATTAGCAAGTAAAGACTGGATGTTAGCAAGGAAGAAACACATAAAAAGACAAATAGTATTGAATGAAGAGGCACAAGAAGTTTTGAAAATTTTCTGTGGAGGTAAAAATTATCAGACAACTTAGAGACTCCTGTGTCAACAACAGTTACTGTGCTCACTAACACTGTAATCAAGTGGATAAGAATTAAGAACTTCTTCCCAGAAGTCATCAGAAAAGAAAACAATTATGGGGTTTTTTATGAGCTTAAGGAAATTTCAAAACTAATTGTTTGCTACTGCAAGAGTCCAACCATCAATAAAATGAGAGAGACATCTCCAAGTTAACGCATGTCAGATTTAAACAAACCCTTCCTACATAAAATTGTCAAATTAGAAGATGAAAAATGAAATTAGAAGAGAAAAATGAAGTAGAAGATGGATTGATAGACCAACGGGAAACACTCTGTTGTTATTTTTCATGTACTATTAAAGGACAAATACTAAAATGTCATTGTAGATTTTCCTAAATATATGTTAATATTCAATGACCCATCTTCATAGAAATATTATATATATGTATATATATATATATATATATATATATAAAAGCACCTCTTTGACTGTTTCTATTTACTGTGCTTTGGTGGATATTGTCTTTTGCTACCACCACTCCCATGACAATGAATCTACCAACACATTCATTTTGGAAGAATCTCTATTGCTGATATTATCATATAGCCCCTATTCAATAAAACTGTGGCAATCTATTGTTACAGTATATTGTGAATATTTGTCTTTGGGTGTTGTATTTAGGTTTTCCTTTTGTTTTTTGTTTGTTTGTTTGTTGCTGGGTTGGTTGGTTTTTTTGTTGTTGTTGTTTTGGCCTTTGCTTGGTTTTATTTTGGTGGAGTTTATGTTAAGACACAATTTAGTGGACAATCTTTTGTGATGGTATCTCAAAGTGTAGAAACTTTAAAGAAAAGCTGAATCTATGCCTTTTTTATTGACCTGATAACCTGGTGATAATGCTCCTCAAATGCATCTGTTGTTTAACTTTAGAATCTCTTTGTTCAGTAGAGAGTGGAATGACAATAGACCTTTGGAGCTGATGGATTTGAAAAATGCAAATACTACTGCAGCAGTGGCTTTAACTGCAGATATGTGGAGCGGAAATGGCCAGAAGCCAGAATTTATGTTCAATGGCAGTTCAGAGAAGTTATAAAAAATTTACTATAGTTTTGTTCTGTATGCACAGTGTATGACTTTAGAATGTGTCCTAAATTTGACATTTAGATGGTCAGAAAAGGATATAGCTGAATGGGTCATGTTCAGTTCCGAGCTAAAGCTTTCCTAAGATATTACTCAGGAGAGTGACTTTTCACTAAGCAATGAGCTGCATAGAACACAGTTCTTCAGCACTTAGGAAAAATACTTATCAATGAGTGTTGCAAGAAAGGAGTAGGTTGATCAGAATATATTCAAAATGCATAATGGAGAAAAAATTGCCAGGTTATAAGCAATTCTGAATACATTCACCTTAGCCCGATAATTTTTCTAAATTTTACCAATAGCTGAACAAATTCATTGCCTGAAAAACATTTACTCTGGTTTTGGTTTTTTGTTGTTTCTTTTTAATTTTAAAATACATTCAAATCACACAAACTGCAACAGATCACACAGAAATTCTGTTTTATTACAAACAATGAAAAGATGAAAATTGCATGCGTTGGAGTACAAGACACAGTTCAGCACTCTAGGAAAAAATACTCTCATGGAAATTGTGATGACTACTGCGAAACTAAACTGACCTTGCAAATATGACATTTCTCAAAGAAGACTTTCTAAAACTGTCACCTATCTACATATACACATGGAATATTAGCTCTGGAATCACAGGAGGAACTTCTGGAATTTAAGAGAGTACTGCAAATCCTAAGCTATAGGTGGTTTTTCAACAGTTGAAACATGGAACATTACCCACTCTCTTATATGATTCTCCCTTTTGGCAGAAGAGGTCAGTTGCCATCCCGAAGCTGCAAAAACATGAGACTGTTTTGGTATAACTTAGTATGCTAAGTTCTCTAAATAACTTCAATATTTGAAATAAATAAACAACTGTCCAATCTTAACCATACATTTGTATTGTATGTATGAATTCATAGAAGCCAACACACCAAGTTGAGCTCTCTGTCTATTAAATATCCTCATCTAAGTATGCTAAGACCTATGCTATTATGTGCTATTTATCAATCATAGTCTGGTTAAAAATACTCTTAAAAGTCCAAAGTATTGCCAGCAGTTTTGAGAAGAAACGATTTCCAAAAAAGTGTGCAAGAAGGTTTGTTTATACATACAAAAAGTATTTGGTAATGCAGGTGGGAGTCTTTTTAATGCAGGTTCAAGATGGAATGAAAAAGGGCCAGTGAGCCTATTTCCTTTCAATTTGCATTCAAAGCCTAGAGAAATATTTCATCCATGTTCAGAGAAACAAACGCCATCTTCTAATCCCTCACAAGTGGTCGACACCTTTGCAGAACTGATTGGTGAAGTTGGAAGACATCTGCTTATCCTCCAATGTCTCACCAGCAGCAGCAGCTTCACAACATCTGTTTTGCTCTTTTCCCTTTGATCTCTTCTCATATCTTTGCCTATTTTAAATCCCCAGGGGAATGGTGCTTTAAGTCTAACCATCTGCTACTTAGCCATTAAAAATGAATACAAATAAATATTAAAACCTGGCTAAAAAGAAAGCGTGTGTATGTTCACTGATTTTAAAAGCGGATTTTTTTAAAAAAGAAATACTATGTAAGTGGAATGAGTAAAAAAATCATTAGGCCTTATTTTAATGGTATTAAGCCCCTTGTTAAACAGTTTAAGCACTTGTATTTAAAATCTATACCCTTCAAAGTTAAAATTAAACACATGATTAAGGTCTGTATCCATAAAGAGTCATGCAAATCTCTAAATCCTGTTGCCTGTAAATAAACATCCAAATGTTCAATGCTTAATTACCTCAACTTGTGTCACTATATTTTATTCTGACTCCAGATCTCATTCGGTCTTTTCTCTTTGAATAATAAGAAAGCTACTCTCAGAAGTCTGAGAAAGGTAGTTATAGGCTGTCAAGTCTCTTCATTTTCTCTCAGAAAAAAATGGAATAGATCAATCTTTTTTGTACAAAACATATTTCCCAGATTGAATCATTCATGTAGTTCTTTTCATCAAAAATCTCCATTGCTTCATGATGTATGGACAACACTAGATACAATACTCTTAATAATTATATCTCAAAGCTGTGCTCAGGTATATTTTCATTTCCTGCCACAATGTATGCATTATTTTTGCTGTTATATTCTTCCTGCATTGAAAATACCTTTTTTTTATATCTTTGCTTTACTTTAAACTTTTAATTATGAGTGCCAATCAAAATTAAAATTTCCCAATTCATAAGCTCTAGTTTGACAATGATTTTTCTGCATTTTACTGACAATAATCTGTACCATGATTTCTCGTTTTTTCTTTTACTGTTTTTCTTATTTCCTCTTTTAATTGGTATGTTATGCTCTTTTGACCAACAGCAGTGGAATTGTTTGGAGAGATCAGATAAAGGCCTGTTTAACATAATGATATTCAGGAATAATCAGAATGTATATTTTGGCATAATCTTGAAAAAGTTATATATTCCATGTTAGTGAGCTCACCGTGAAAAGAGCTAAATCTATACTGCACTTTCTCAGTTTTGGGATCTTTATTGCTTATAGAATATTTTATGACTTAGTGATCACCATGAACAATTCAGTAGATTAGTAAATCATCTTTTCATGTGGAAAGAATTTCTTTAGTATATTTATCTCATAGATGAACAGGAAAAAGTTTACTACAATGCACAATTCTATATTAGCTTTATATAATTGTTGCACGATTAAAATGCATTTGTCACTAAGATCTTACAGTTATAATACACTTCCTTCTATATTTATCTTTTTTCCTTTTTGAAACATAGCTAGGTTTTATGAAAAAATTTAATAGTCAGTACCAATAAGTTTTCAATTTTAAATAAAGCATTCACACAAATTAATGCATATAACTTCAATGTACCTCATTAATTTTACCAATATTACTTCAAAATTTAATGGGCATAAAGACGTTGGAAAATCTTTTCATTGACAAATTGCTGACAGAATATTTTTTCAACTTGTTTCTGAAGTAATGGTAATGGTCAGTTAATTGATGGTTCACCCTCTATAACCCTGAGCTTTTTATTGCCCTGGTACGAGTGATGTTATTGTTCTTACATGTACCTCATTACAATGCTTGTATTGTCAGTTTAAATTGTTTCTAACCTGCATTATATTTTGGCTCTGTATAGTCAAACAAAGCTAAAC
This sequence comes from Lepidothrix coronata, assembly GCF_001604755.1. Taxonomy (NCBI): domain Eukaryota; kingdom Metazoa; phylum Chordata; class Aves; order Passeriformes; family Pipridae; genus Lepidothrix; species Lepidothrix coronata. The sequence continues at coordinate 1,017,736 of NW_016690262.1, forward strand.
CCCATATTTGTATGTAATATTTAAACTATTTCAAGACAATTTCATATAAGAATACGTTATGAGAGTGCAAAGAAATATTCACTGAAGAAAGTGAAGTGATTACTATCAATCATAGTGCAGTTCTTTACTTGGAAACTAACATTTGTCACTACATAAAAATTATTGTCTTCCTCTCCATCCATCCCTCTATCTTCAGGCATTTTTCCACTGCACTGAATTATCAACCAGTAGATATTAAGACTATTTTGTTGTGTTTAGCTTTTATGTGTTGGCAGTCTGTTTTTTACAGCTTTTTAAACAGATGGTTTTATATCAGTAAAGCTTAACAAGACACAGAGCAAACAGAAATAAAACCCTCACTAGCAATATTGCTTTTCATTGCCCAGTTGCTGCCAACTAAGATATATTGAACCTATCTCTCATTAAAAAGCCAACAAAAAGATGCAGTTTCACAATTCCTAAGTGTATACTTATCAATTTACAAGACTACAAATTCTGTGAGTGAGTTTGCAAACTGTGTAGTTATAGATTTTAATCATGAACATATACTGTAAGAATTATTAGAAAAGTGACTATTGGCAAGATCTGCTGCCAGATTTGACTTCTGCTATTTTGTGAATACCAAGGCAAATTTTAGATCATGAGATCTAACAGACCCTGATTTATGTTTTTTTAGGCTATTACAGCAGACTGCAGAGGACACATTATATGTGCACTCTGTGATATGGTTGGGACCAGCTGACTGAACTGACCGACAATTCCCTCTCTATTCGTAATTCCAGAAGCTGTGGTTTTAAATAGTTTGCCCGTACTAGAAAATGGTAACTAATATGTTTTTATTTAGTTGGTTTAGTTCCTTAAAGAAATAGTTGTGGGTAATGTTTCAAATGCAGTCATTATACCAAAAAGATGCATTGCATTTCTCAGATTAGTCTAATACATCGCACCATCCTCTGGAACAGAATCACTTCACAGTAACAGATACTTTGCCTGACTTCGAAGGTTCAGATGATAATAGTTTATTAAGCAACTATTTTGAAAACCTACTTGTTTTTTTTCTTCATGTCATTCCACTCAGATAATTAAAGAATAATGCAGAACAAAAAAAAAGAAATTGAAACATATTAGCCCAATCTTTTATAAAAATTGTTTAACACCAATGAAGAAAAACATATTTACACAAGATTATGTAATATCAAATAACATTGAGATAAAGAAGTGGATCCTTCACTTCTATGGTTTCATAAAATTGTAATTCATGTTAAAATATATTCTGTTCAGAGTATAAGTGACTAAAAATACATATTGACAATATGTATTGATTTGCTGAGGTGAGATAGAATGATGAGCATATATGTTGTAGCAGAGCTCATACTTAACAATTTGCCTACAGAAGTCCTGTTACTTGATTGACTGATAAAGAATCTGCTTCTAAACTCAACATTAAAACTTTGTAAATTATTCCTTATATCTCTTTGGATCACCTTGAAAGTCTTGGGGACTTTGTGAAATATTTCCCAAGTTCTAAACATAGGTACCAGTCAACAGTCACATACTTGCATGTGACACAGATATAACTAAAAAAAATCCCCACAAATCTCAGTGGAGTTACTCCAGATTTACACTAGCATCCCTTAGATACATAGAAGTTTGCATCTTTTCCAAAGTCTTAAAAAAAAAAAAAAGGAAGGAGAATTTTGAACATCAAAGACTTAATTTGCAGCCTCTAATTTCAGAATTGTTCAGGGAAATCAGATGATCTAGTCACAATATTGCAAAGAGGGAAAACACAGATATTTGGGGTCCCATTACCTGACGTACAGGGAAGCTATTCCTGTACTCTTCGTGTGCTGTGGCAGTGCTTGTCTGAACAATGCAAGGGACCTTGAGAAGTAGGCCAGTTTCTCCACACACAGAGAGTTAGCGAGGCTTTAACTAGCACAGCATTTCATTCAAGAAGTCAGCTTCAAAACTTCATTTAAAATTATCAGGGGCACATTATCTGGGAACACAAGAAGAAGCAATTATTGGTTTAATTAGCCTGCATTCACCACGTTGTGCTCCTTCGCTTTGTTGGATTGCCAGGCAATTTTGTAAAATCATTAAGCAAGGGAACTATAATTCCACGATGACCTAATCTGCAGCTCCATCCTATCACACCGGAATATTTTAAAGTTATTTATGACTGTCCTCAATAAACGCTAAGTCCATTGGGCAAGAAACACTTTGAGTCCTCAAAATTCCAAATGGCTTCTTTTACTGAAAGGTTTTTGTTGTGTTCAGTCGTCTGTTCTCTTCTATGCTTGAATGAGAAGGTTTACTGTCAAAATAATTGCAGGTTGCCATGGAGATGTATAGGACACACTAAAATATATTTTTCTATCCCAGGAAAAATCCCAAAAACTTGTTTCATTTTCAACATAACCTTTGATACAATGGGCATGAAGAGGGATTCAAAACAGTGTAAAACAAACTCAAATTGTATTATATATATCTTTATCCTGAAAAGGAAATTGAGTAAATAAAGATATTTTTCTAGCTAATCTCTCATATTTTGACAGTAGGAGAGATTTAAGAATGCAATTCATGGCATTTTATGATTTCTTCTTTCTTGCTTTCATCATCTTCATTGAGGTTTATGTTCTTTCACTGCACCTTTGCCACAGGAGACTAGAAGAAAGGTTAGATTTATAAACTAACAATGTACCTCCATAACTCCTAAATAGTAATTTAGAATGGTATCACTGTCTCCAAAAGTCACAAAGCTTCATCACAAAGCATCCAGGAAGATTGCATATGAAACACTTGGAATAAATTAAAAAGTTGAAAATATCAATTGATAACCATATATGAAGATACCATTTGCCTAACTAAACTGTTTTACTAGGCTAAAACAAACCTGCATAAAAAAGCTGTAATTTCTTCACATGTTTTGCTAAATAGAAAGATAGAAAAACTGATTAGGACAAAAGAAATAGCATTTTTCATTCTAAAGGAACTTTTCTAAGAGTACAGCCTTATCTATTTTGTGAGTGAGATACATTAAAAATTCGATGGCAATATAAGAGTTATGTAAAATATAATACAGAAAGACAAAAGAATTTTTAGTTAAGAAAAGCAAAGTTAGGCCAGACAGTTTTGCATTATGTAAATCAAACAAACATAATTTTTACATGATTAAAAAACAGAATAACTTGGCCAGAATGTTTTACTTTACTTCTGCTCTCAGCACATTGACCTGGAGCAAGTACATAGCCATTAACTATATCACCTAATCCTGGTACAAGAATATTAGAATTTTAAGCAGTTTCTGAACATCCAAAGGCACAAACTCCTGAAAAGCAGAAAGGAAAAGTGTATAGGTATATCTGAAACTACATTACGGAATTATTTAAACTTAAGAGGTCTGATTTGAGCTCATTAGGTAACACTTCCATTGTAAATAAATATAATGTCTTCATGAATGTGCTTAATGTGCAACCTACTCTCTCTAGAGCACTTCAGCATATGAAAATACATCAGTTTTTGTTTACACTATGCACTGAAACACTGAAAAACTGAAAATGTGTTCTTTAACACTTGGTTCTTAGTAGTCCAATATTGCTTCATTTTAACCTTGGAAATTAAATGAACATTTAGTTCATAATAGTTTACATTTTAAAGTGATGTGCCACTATATAATGCAATCAAAGCAAACTGCAGTCTATGAAATTCCCAATAAAACAACGACAAAAAGTGCAAATCACAGACCTCACCATTGCCAGAACATAAGATAAATGAGGCACTAAAGCAGTAAAATGTCCTGGTCAGAACAAAAATTTTAAAGTGCTCATCTATGACACTTAGAGATGAAGGAAAAGAAAACTATTAAGGTTTCTATATGGTTGTGCAGTTTTCATATGCAGAATTCTAAGGCTGTTTAAATATATTCAAAAGAAGCTAATTCTTGGTTTTAAAACCTGTGCCACAGTGAAAGCGTAAGAGATCAAGAGGATCTCTTGCAAGAGAATCAGAAGCAAGAGAGAGAAGTGGGAAAATGATAGAATATGAGTAATGCACAAATGTGGAGCAGATTACCTGCCAGCATTGCATAAAATACTAAGAAGGTTCTGGAAGAAGCACTGCAAACCAGTCCTCTCCATTGGTATTGAAACCTTGCTTTTAAGATCTTTCAGACACCTGGATCCCAAGTTCATTGTCCTAGCTCTTTCTCCCCAGTAGCTTTGTCTGTCTATAATATATTTGATGGCCATGTGAAGTTCAACCTTAAGTTTACCCATGCAAGTATCTTGTTCACTTTTTGATCAGTTCACTTGTCACTGCACTGCAATTTGGCAGACTTGGACTTGATCTCTCAAACTATTTCACTCTCCTTTTACCTTGCCACACCAAACCACATCATGTGTATCTCAGATGACTTTTTGCACTGTGCCCATACACTAACATCTTTTTTTTATCTTGACAAAACGTCTGTGGCAAACAGTAGCCTAAATCAGGTGACCTACACTTCTGTATGATGAGAGCTGGGCGATCCCACTTTTATTCCTGTTGTCATGGGATTGTGAACTCTTCACAACTGCAAGGATATTTGCATGTTTCCCAGACAGTAGAGAGCATTGTTCATTATAATCTGATTTCTTAACATTTTATTGCCCACATTACTTCCGGAGGAAAGAATAACATCCCCAGGTAAGATCTTACTGTCTCATACCCTCAAATCAATGGGGTTGGCTTTTTCCCCATGAGTAGGTTTCAATGATGCCCAAGACATGTACCACTCCAAGGACTTATTTTGGTGCCAATGGGTTAGCAATTATCTTTTGAAGCTCAGCCGTTCTTGATGCCCATCAGTCACAGAAAACCAGTTTACTGTGAGCTAGTACACCAAGGAAGCTGTGGCAGAGTTGAATTCTCAATGCTGTGTTTAAGACTGCATTTGACTGTGATCTCAGGAAACCAATGAAAGCTGATGTCACAGTCAGGCACACACTAGCCTTTAATTTTCAATAATTTAAATAGTACAAAGACAATTCTAAACATTAAAATCAGTAACCTGATTTTTTTAAAAAGAAATATTTGCCACGGTGAAAGAGGACTGAATTAAGGATTTAAATTGACTGCTTGCACAGATGACTTTTAGATAAAGTGTTCTAAGAAGCGTATTATTTCCATGCATGGCAATTTCCATGTGAAATTTCCATTAGTGATAATGGCAGTGGCACGTATAAATCTCCAGTTCCCTTTAACATTAATTGCAGTCATCTGTGCAAGTACTTGGATTTTCAATGACATTATACCCAGGGCTCTACAAAGTCAGAAGGGATCACAGCCTGGAGAGGATAAACATTAAACACTGTCATTACTGGTGGCAGGTTATAACTAAAATCTGTATCTACACCATTGTTGAAATATAGCATCACATAACTTTGAAAAAATACTAACAAAATATGGTTGCTTAATTTGCCAGGCTCTTAAAATAAAACTGACAGAATTCTCAATTAAGCTGATTATAATTTTAAGCATGCTCTGCTAATACTTTGAAAGTTACTAATTTACCGTTTGTTTTAATAGGTCTGTAGAACCCATGTTTGACTTTTCCAAGTTTTCAAGAGGTAGTGTTGGATTTCTTGTAATATAGGTTTCTGTGTGAACTTTCAGGGCAACTGTTGAAAAATATAAGGGAACCAACAGACCAGCTTCCAGGATTTTTAATAGAGTTCAAACAGGCTTCATGTTAGATGCTAAGAGATTGAGCAGAAGCAACTTCAAGTACATATTATTTCGGCAAATTCATTTAAGCTGACTTTCAGAAAGTCTTAATGAAATTATCAAAAGCTTGGAGTTCTCAAATTATCTGTCATGAAAAAGTTAGGTATATGTAAAAAAAAAGAAATCCAAATTGCACTTAATACCTTTACATAAATATTAAGTGAAATCTGATTTTTGATTATTTATTGCTAACATTAATTTTACATTATATGAATTTTGAATCAGATAAGGAAGCAGTACTTGATCGTGATATGAACAGTAACAAGCAGTTATCATTTTTGCATTTAGTCATAGCAGAATCTGCCCAGCCAGAAGACCTCTTCTTACTCAAATCTCTAGGAATAAACAGTGGAGGCAGAGTGCTTTTACAATAAAAAAAAAATGAAACACAAATTAACTATTTGCAAAAACACAAAACAAAACAAAAAATCTCTTCCAGAATCTTGTGTAAATCCATACTATAATAAACTGATTTGCTGTTGAGGTGTTTGCAAAAAGTCTTAGAACATGAAGGAATTAATAGCACTGTACCCATGACAGAAGTTATTCAACTGACAGGTGTAACAAGACTTGTTGCAATCTTCATAATAAAATGCTCAAAGTGCAAAATTGAGGATGATTGGGGTTGTTTTGGATGATGTATGACAATAAAAATGTCAGTCATTGTGCAACTAATTATTGATAGTTCAATTCTGAAATGCACTGTTAGCAAAATGGTACCAAGGTGAATTTCTTCTCATGCAAGGTTAAAGGTTTAAGTCAGTTAATCATCCTAAATATCTAGAACTATTACTTGATGGTGTCTCTTCCTGCCATTTGACTCTAAGAGGATCTTGGGCAACTATCTTAGGATGTGACAGCAAGTCTTGAATGTCAGTCACCAGATGAGAGAACTGCCACCCTTCCTATGGAGTTAACACCTATCAGCACACTTATTATTTTATAAATAGTTATTCAGGTTCTCCTGGGGCATGTAAAGTCTTACCAGAGAAAGTCAGCCTGGGTTCTTCAGTTGTCTTCCTTAACTACATCTGAATTTAACTTTTGCCAGGAGCTCCACGTTGGCCAGAGATAACTCATCAGATCTCTGACAGACAGAGCCATGCTGGCAAGTTTTTACAGCACACCTGTCTTTAAATTAGTCTTAACACTGAGTTAAATTGCATCAGCAGTCATGGCTCCCTCGAGGCTGATTCACAAAATTGGGATAACCTAAAGTACTCATGGCTAAAGGTACATCTTCTGCTCTACAAAAATACATGGAGGAGAAGGGGCATAATTTAAACTTTACATTATAAGTGAGAAACCTCAGCAGCCCTTTTTCATCTATTGCAGGCAGATGTGGGAAAAGCACATCATGAACTAGGACAGCTTTAAATGTTTGAGGCAGCATAGTGAGACTCAGATACAGGTAATGAATCATCAATACCTGTATCTCCCTGTCCCACTGATGGATGGTGAGCACATACACATAAATTTGGGCCAAGACTCTTTTAAACTGTATTTTTAGTAAAGTGAAATTTTGTCAATTTTTAATCCAAAGGTACAATGAAACACTTTCTTGCAGCAGTCCAGTTAGTCTGGATGAAGTGAATGGAGATTTTTTTTTTTCACTCCTGTTTTCCTCTACACCTGCTTTTTTTTCAGCCCTAGTTAGTATTAAATCTCTTCACTACAAGCCACCTAATATTTCATCCATTTTTTTTGTCATTGCAAACATTTAAGCATTTTGCACTGTTGCAAAATCACAAAGTAAAATAGAAAGTAGTGTTCATCTGTCACTGCTCAGTTTAGAATGCACTTGTTAGTTGTGAAGTAGAGTTAATTAACTGTTAGCTATCTATTTTTCTATCTTGGCATGAAATGTACATGGAGATAAATTTATGTACTTAACACACTGAAACCACCTCAGTGGTTCCTCAGCGTGACTTGAGGAACAGGTAGAGGTGTCTTTTACATTTTAAGAGAGAGTCACGTTTCCTACTTTCATAAGTCACATAAAGAAGACATGGAGTGCAAAGCACATCAAGTGACAGAGACAACTGGATTTTTTCAGAGGAAAAATCAGATCAAATCTTTAGCAGATTAAATATTTCCTCCTAATAGACAAAATCTTGTAAGATGGAAAGTGGTGGGTTTTTTTTCCTTCTACGCAGTAAAATAGAGTAAAATATAAAATATTTTTGACATGTGCAAAAGGAAACATAGAATCCTGGTTTTGAGTCACTGCAATGATCTTATCCATTCACTCTAGGATTTTTTTTAAATCTGATTGAAAAATTAACCATCTATGTAATTTTCCACCTTCACATCTGATGGAATATTATTACAACAGTGAATATATATGCATTTCTTCTTTATCGAAAAATTAAGTTACAGTTGTCTCAATCTGTTTGGCTGCTTAAACAGAATCATGAAATTAAGAAAACAATTCCAGAAATTGCCCCAGCAAATTCATAGGATGCAATCCACAAGGTGATCCAATTTCAGCACCAAATACTGCATTTTTAGTCTCTCATCAAGTTTCAGGCAGTCTTTTTTGCCTTCCTCATTCTGTAACTTAAGGGTTGAATTCTTAGTGAAATTGTCTTTGCTTTTTCTAGTTGGCTTTTCTGCTAAATATCTGATCCAGACTTTTGTATATCATTAACGGATCAACCACTTTGAGAGGTAAATATTTTTCTTGGAAACATAAATATTTCTTTACAGGTACAATGTTTTAGATTATTTGCTTTGTTTTTGCTTTTTTCTTTGTTGTTTTTTGAATTATCATCTGAAAAATGGATGTCAATATTAGAGCTGAGAGCTCTGAAATGTCTTTTGTTTGGCTTCCTACAGACTATGAAGAGGTCAAACATTCATTTTAGACCTTACCTTATAAACCATATGAAGACTGATTGTGTCATACAATTTCAGAATTCAGTTAGCAGAGTTAAGGATTCCCAGATCCTTAATTATCCTTAAAGATCTTTAAAGATTTAGCCATATTGCTTAGGGATTCAAGGAGCATGGCTAGTTCTTTACCTGGATCTTCTGAATTTTATTGTGTTTATTGTCTCTACTATATTTTCTTAGGGTTATAAAAGAAGTGCTGCAAGTATGTCTTCCAAGAAGGTTACAGTATTGCTGTCAAGTGTCTCTAATAGATTATTTTTATCTAGCCAATAATTTTGGAACATGCAGTTCTGTGGCACTGTGAAGGCCATTTGGAATTCAAGATGCTTCACAAACAGCAACATTTATAAACCCCGATTGCATCCAGTAATATTCACCACAAATGAGCTTGCTCAGTATTCTTCACATTATGATTTAAAGTCTCCTTCTAGCCTCTGAGGATATATATGAGATACAATTTATTCGAAATTCAGAAATATTGCAGATGAATTACAGACTCCCATAAATGCATTAACTATAACTACATATATTGCAAAATATATCACATACTGGATTAAATAAATTGGGAATTTACTGCAGTATACACAGAAAAAAAAAGCACAGTCTATTAAATCATCCATATTCCAAATCAGATACATAACCTATCTAATCAGATACTTAATATATTGAATCAAAATCACTACACCTCCTGCATCAAATGCATCACAGATTGAATGAAACGTACCATCCAAAGAGCATATCGATATTAAACTAAATCATGTTGAACAGCTACATAACTTACTAAATTAAATAAATTGGGCCAGTACAGTAGTCACTGAACCCAGCATATCAGATCATAAACAAACGTGAAGCTTACACGTTTTGAAAGAATTTGCCATGCATTCCCAGCTAGGTCTCTAAAGTCTTATCTTTAAATGGAGAAAGTTTTGCCAGAGTCTTGGGTAATTTATTTTTAGGTTTTGAATAAATGCCTGGCAATTTAGGTATCACATTTGAACAAGAGCTGCTATCATTCCTAGATATCCAATGCCTTCAAAAATTATATAACTAATAGTAAATCAGAGATTCATGACATTCAAAATAAAAGTATTCCCTGAGAAAGTCTACAGAAAATACCACATTTTAGCTGGTTTTCCCCACACAGGTTCTTATAGCAAAATCATAATGAAAGGCATCAGGATGAGTTCAAAATGAGAAAAAGAGAAATCTTATTTTAGAGCTATTTTAAGGAAAAAGGTGACATGTTTAAACCCAAGTTGAAAGTTTAATGTGACAGAGACCTGAATTCTTTCTTTAAAAATTTTTCAAAGGCCAGGCACTGCTTATTCAAAAAATATCTATCTAAGGTTAAGTAGTAAAACACTATACTTGCATTCAATTTAATAAGAGTTCTGGCAATTTGACTGGTTTAGTCCAGTAAGTTCATAGTGTTTTATCTTAGTTAATACTGCATATCATGTTATAGTAAGCATTTTGGAAGAAAAATTTAAATTACTGTAGACATTTTATGATACATTAAATATTCTTCAATTACAAAATAAAAATAGATATTGATTTGTCTGTTGTCCTATTTTTTAGTGGTTTACTTCATAGAGAAGACAGTTATGTTTCCAAATGTTATGTCAGTACTCCAGCTGCAAAATCAAGCAGGCACCATTTTCAAGGTGTAATATATATTTGTATACCTTTTGGAGACAAACTGAGGTTATACATAGAGTATATATATATCTGTGGTTTTAAAATAATCTTTAATTCTTCTAAAAACTCTATACAAGTGCAAAGCCAAATTAACAAATTAAGATTTATGATTACTGGACAAAGATGTTTTAATTGGTCATTTGTGTTTGGTTAAGATTCTCTAAAGCCTCTAAAGCCTCTAAGCATCATCTTGACACTCCAATTCATGCAGAATCTCCTGCCTTTTATGAATAAAGTTGAAACTGCTCTCATGGGAGGCCCATCCATTCAGTAAGGAAGACAGTAACTGGAGATCTGTTTCCTCTGAGCTGCAAAGTTATCATTTTTATAAAAAAATAGATATTTAACCTCATTTTCTTGAAGTGAACAGTTTCGAGCAAGTGACAGAGTAAATATTAGAACTTTTGTAATTTTTACTCTTGTTCCCTCTCAGTACCTTTAAATGTTAATATCCATGGTAAAACATAAAAACATAAAATCCTCTCCAGCTCCACTCAGCCCCTGAAGAGGAAATGATGCTGTTGCTCATTAAACACTTTCGGTACTTACCAAAAAAAATAAGGTGGTGTTCTCTGAAAGCATTAACAAATCCTGGGGTCCAATATATGGACAGACAGAAACTTTGCAGAAACCTTTTACTCTTAATTCCCTTTGCCCCCTGAATAAGGGAACCAGCTGGAGTCTTTCACTCACTAAAGCATCATCTATAACACAAAACAGCAATCAATACCAAAAGCAGATTTTTGATGAAATCTTCTCTTGCTTTCTCAGCTTCAGTCCCCTTAACCCACACTGAGAAGTTAAAGTAAGAAAGAGGAACGCTATTGATGTAAAGGGCAAAGCGAGGGATGAAAAAGCCATGTCAGAATTGGAAAAGGTAAACTCCTTTTTACAGAGCTCTTCAATGCAGTAGGTTGAGCTCAACAATCCTGTAATTCTCTAAATTAGACTGCTTTCATGTAAGGTTCAGAGTTGCTGTGTTTTGAAGAAAATACATTTGCATCCTTTAGAGGCATTCAACACTACTTTAGAAAGCCATCCAGTAAAAGGTCAATTGTGCGAGCGCTGCCGTGCCTATAACCTTTCATTTCTAATGAAATGCTCTGCAGATTCCCAATGGAGAAACAGCTTGCACAGCTCCTATAAATCTTATTTCAAAAATCAAGTTCCCACACAACACATTTAGAGAAGCTTTTTAGGTCTGCACCCCACCACCTTTTGGGAAAATCAGTAACTTTTAGCTGTCATCTTGCCTGTGCCCTAATAGCCAAGGTGGGATATGTTTAAATTTAGTTCTGTTTTTCAAAATTGTGTTTCTGAACAATTAGTTTGCTGTGAATTGGTGTGTGGTATACAGTGTTTCAAGTTATAAAGACTGTTGTGTTCATTATTTTCCTAGAAATATACTGACTATTTTTACATATAGCAGGAGAAAAAGTAAGGCTGGTATCAAAACACAATGCACAAAGCAGAACTCTCTGTGTAACCCTGCTGATTTTATGGGTGTTTCTTGCAGCTCAGAGGCCTCACTCATGTGGATCTCACTGAAGACCTGGTGCCGTCATTAATTAATTGCAGCTGAAATTGAGTGAAACACTTAATTGTGTTGCTCTATTAGTAGTTTGGATTCAAAGGGGTGGTATCAGTTCCTTTTCCCAGACTCATTAGATGAAAGCTAGTAACCTGGAACAAGGCAAATATTCCAACACTGGGGCAGGACACAGGAGATAGTTTTACATCAGAATCAGACCTTGTAAGTGAAATATGACTTAAAGGGGAAAAAAGTTTGTCAAGAAGTCAAATTATGTTAGATCACAAAGCTTTAAATGTCCAGGAGCTTAATTTAGCAGAGGATCTGCTCTGATAAATCTGTTTCCTCTTCATGCCAGATTACTGAGGAAAGGATTAAAAAAATCCATTAAAAGAGAGGAATAACAGGATATTCTTGATAAGGAGTCTCTAACTTCAGCGTATGTTAATGCATCATGGAAAGGGGTTTGCCATGCATGGAATGTTCATACCCAGGTTACAAGAAAATATGCAGATCAAAACCTGCATTTCTTTTATACAAGTTGCAAACTGCAGCCATATATCAAATGCATGCAAATGCCCCCATTGCTGATAAAGTTTGTCAACCATCTCAAAAGTTCTAAAAATACATAGAAACTCTATAAAGCATATCCATAATATTATATGCCATTCCTATGAATACTTATGAACAAAAACTCTAGGACCCACTGAGAGTTATAATAGGAAGAATTCTGGATATTAACTGTCATAGTAATATTTTAAGACACATGGCATGCCCGATTTATTATAAGCCGACCTGAAAAATTGTTGTTTAATGTCAGAAAAACCCCCACCAAATTCCTTAGGGAGCCTTTATAACCATAACTTACATAAGTCCAATCATATCTTTCTCTTATATCTATACATACTTAGATATATATAGATGTGAGTGTATTATTTAAGGTGAGACTTGGGAAGGCCAATTTTTTTTCCTTTGTTGGTCATAAAACAGAAGTAGAATTTGTATCAGAAAATTGTAGCTGGTCTTTAAGTTTCACATAAAAATTCATTCGAATCAGATTTTGTAAGACATCTCGCTGTGGTGAGATTTCATGCTGGCAGCGCACACCTTGGCAGGGCCAGAGGACCAGCCTTTGGGCTGGGGGTTCCCAGGTGCCCAGGTAGTAGCACACAGCATTCCACACAGAAATTAGGGATCTAGGGCTGTCCTCTGATATCAGACACTTTCAGACAGAAATAAAGGGTTATTTCCAACTTTTCCTGTGTGTCAACGCTGGCTGGAACCACCTGCTTGCAGTCAGGAGCTGTAATGTACCCATCAAACACAGCACAGTGAGCTGCTCTCCAAATCACCCATTTTAGAATAATTTGTGGTCTGCTGCCTTCATACATACAGGCATTGTTAGATAGAGTCTATCTACCCAGCTTACAAAAAATAGGAATAAAAAATGCAGCAAAGAAAAAATAGCATTGAAAAAATAATTTGACATTTTGATTTTCCCCCTAGAAATAATTGGAGTAATTTTTAATTTCACTGAAGCTGAACAGATAGCATACTAAACAGTCAAGTGCTTTATTACAGCAGTCTGGAAGAAATGCCTATATTTTACATCTTATTTTTTACTTTTTTAGTCTACACATATAAGACACTTGAGATTAGACATTAGGGCATCAATACCTTTTGCTGGAGTGTTATTTGACAGCTGTACTTTCTACTTTTAAGTTGGTGACATGGGTCACAGAAAATAGTGCTAAATCATATCTGAATGAAAGAAAAAATTATAAATATTATTCAAAATAGACATACATTTTAATAAGCAGCTAATCAAAACTAGTTATAAGGCATTTTGCAGACCCTTTGGGAAAGATGAAGCATGGTTCATTAAAACATGATAGGGAAAAAAAATACATATTTAAATCTGTTTGATGCCAAGGGTTTAATCAGAGATGAGAGCTGCTTCTTACTGTATGAAAACGTTACGGAAAATAAAGGAATATTGAACAAAATTTGGTCTACAGATACACATTTGTCTGTGCAGGAATCTATCTTTCTATATACAACCACCTCATGATTTGCTTTTACTCTTTGAAACAGCTGCACCACCTGCTTTATAGAATTAATAGAAAAAAAGAAAAGGGAAAAATAATTATAAGGTACATAATAAGTTTTGGGAATAAAAACTTCTATGTAGGCAAATAACAGCCAGGCACACTGAAATAGTTTTATTCCATGAAAGTGAAATTTCGATGTTTTACTACTGAACCTCCGGATGGGCTGGAAAAGTAATGGTCAATATTTCAGCCCCAGTTAGAAAACTGATGAAAAAAATTGTGGCAAAATTGATTTTCATCACAAAATGGGGAACAAAGAGTGATTGAAATGCATTTTATAGGATATCAGACATCTCTACGTGGAGATGTTTTTAAGCAATTAGGTTCAAGCTCTGATCAATTGCTGTGAATTTTCTTTCTATCTTATCACTTTGCTATATCTCTTTTTCCTTCTTCCTCTGTTGAGGAAGAGACCTTTAAAAATTGAAGAAATTTATGCAAAATGGTTTTAATAAGTTCTTAACAAAAATTATACAGATTGTGAGGGGAACCTTAACCTCAGGGCTGAGAAATGGTGCCTGTGAGCAGGTGAGTCATAACCTGAGAGAAATGAAATGGCAGCAGCTGTTTGGGGAACTTTCTCAAAAACAAAACTCTAAGATCTGGAGCTCTTCCAGGTTAGGATACAGAACCTGGCTACTTTTCTGTTTATTTCCCACAGAGTACCAAGATTAAGGCTCATTCCTTGGAGATTTAGTGTAAATACTTATCAACACTCTTTGCTGAAGTTCTCCAGGTGCTTTTGGGGGATTTTCTTTTTTGCTTTTAGAGTATAGTATATAAATAGGTTCTTGTTTCCTTGAACATTCTGTTTATACTGATAGTGCTAAACAAGGTTTTATACATCTCTCTCAGTTCCTGATAAATTACATTTTATTGTTATAAGCTGGAAACTCTCAGGCCTCCTTAGTACTTTTGTATTTCTAGAACTCCCATGGCATTACATTGAAAGACAGGGTGAGGCACCTGAAAAAGCACAAGAAGTGCCATTTAAAAATTGAAGCTCTATTAAAGCAAACAATCAACTAAACAAAGGAGTTTAGTAAAGGACACGAGAAATCTGCTGTAGGAATTCTGGGAACAAAAGGCAGGGCTGAAAATAGTGAAGGAGGCATTCAAATTCCTTTCTCACTGAGCCTGCCATCATATAGGCTCATGTGCAAAGCACCAAACAGCTTAACAAGAGCCTGGATTGAAGCTCTTGCTTTGGTATTGACCCTGTGTGATGCTGGTAACCTTGTTATGCCTCATTTACAAAGAAGCTTCATGTATCCTCCTGTTGTAAAACATTTTGGAAAGTATAGTGAAAATTAAAATGAAATGTTTGTTACTATTAAATTGATATCCTTTACTAGGCACTTCTAAAAGACAAAGGAATGAGAGGAGTATTTTATTTCCCTCCTGAGAACTCAAATATGAGGCATGAGACTGAAAAGTAATAATGAGTATCTTCTGATCCTTCTTGGAGTAGGATCTGTACCAAAAAAAAAAGAAACAACAAACTTTGACCGGATAAAACAAAAAAAACAAGCTAGATGTTCTTTTCTGCTAAAAAAAAAAAAAAAAGCTTGGGAATTGTCTGACTTATTTTCTACTGTTGAGAAAACCCCACATAGAAGAAAATCTCTTTTTTTTCCTGAACTTTATTTACTGCTAGGTTTCTCCTATGGGTATGAAAACCACTCCATTACGCTGTTCGCATATTATTTCTCTATGATCCTAATTCCCACCTTCATCATTCTCCCATTTCACAGAATCCTACAGAAAGAAATAACCTAATCTACATGTTTACATGGGGAAAAAACCCAATATCTAAACAAAAGGTGTAACACAGAGAAAGCTCATTGAAATTCTTTGCATTTGATCTCCATTCAGACGCATCTGCCTATTAAAACAGTTGTCAAAGACAACTCCCTGATTTCAGAAATCTCTGCCTAAATCATCCCTGGCATTTTCCACTAAACTTTTCAGTAGGAGTTCAAAATGTATCACCCTGTTCTTTAATGCTGACTCTCCAAAGATTTTACTTATCAGCATTTGAAAGAAACTGTTACCTTTAAAGGAATCTTTACAGTCACAATTCTGAAAATGCATAGCACACCTTCCTCGGAACATTTACTTCTGTCACAAAGATGAGTAGACAGTGGGTATTTCACTGGGAAAGTTAAAGCCTTTCCCTTGGTATTCCCGACATTGAGTGTAGTGAAGATGAATAGTGACAGTTGCCTTTCTTGCAGTGCTTACAGATTTTCTTCAGTTTGAACAAATTCTTTTGGTCCTCTCTTCTAGTTTCGCTGTACTGAAAGGATCTCTATACAGTCCTACTCATTATAAGGATGAATGAAATTGAAATTGAAATCTGAATTTCTAAAAACGTGCAAAACATAAAAGAAATATACATTGAATATCTGGAAATGAAAAAATCACGGGCTGAAAATTAATTTTATGTTAAATAAGAGTTGGACTGTACTAATAAGTGGGAATCAGATAAAACAAAAAATAGAACACATTGCATGTTTTGTTAAAAAATGAAAACCTGCTAAGTTGTATTAGAACTGTTAAGACTGTCAAAAACTGTTTGGAATGACAGAGTAAGATGTCATGACAATTCCCATTACAGTTTCTTCAGATGCCATAAGCAATATAAAAGCAGACAGTATTTAAATGTGTGGATCTAACTTTTTAAAACACTCATATTAGAAATCTTATGATCACTATCAATACATAATTTTTATTGATATCTTCCTTTTCGCCACAAACCCTAAACTAATGAAAGAAAACTACTGTCTTTTCCATTGCAGTGTTACCCCCTACACACACTGACACAAACACACCTGGTTGCTGTGTTTACTACCAATAACATTGAAAATGTCCAAAACATATCAGATGTTTTTATATTTATTCACAACCCAGATAGATATTTCAACTTTTATGTATCAAATCCTCTCCAGAAGACTGAAGCTGAAACCAACCGAAGGCTCACAAGCGCCCACAATATGCCTACACTTTCTCCAGTAAAGTATTTATGGCCACTGAAAAGCAGGTAATTAAAAATGCACAAGCTGAACATCAGGTGACTAGTTCAGATACCAAAGAGGAACAACTCTCATTCATGAGAAACAGAGCTGTTGCAAAATTGCCATAATTCCAACACTGGCAGAGTTCTGGAGAAGGGTCTCTACAAATAGTAAAGAGCTCTACAAACAGAAAAGAGAAGTAAAGAAGAAATTGTGAAAATTTGAACTAGGTAAAATTTAACTGGGACAATGGTGTAAAACCTTCCAAATCTTCTAAGTCGAAGGTTTTTTATGTGTTCTTGTGTTCAAATAACATCAAACATTTTCTATTCCAAATGTCCTCTGTAAAGCTGATGAACTACGAGGATTTTTTATGTGCTGTAGGAAAATGTGATTAAAATTAACATTAGGTAAGGGACTAAAATCTATCAGGAAATCAGGAGGGAGCAGAAGGAATTTCTGTGAGAAGAAAATACTGAAGATTTTTATTTTAGTGCCTTTCACCTTAACTGATTAGCTTGTTCTCTTGTTAGACTGCTACCATATACTTAAAAAATTTTCACTATATTGCAAAGATACCTGTACAAAAATGTTCTTTCTCAATCAAATCAAATAGTTTGTAAAGTGGATTGTTAGAGGTAGTCACAGTTTTCTGTGTATTGCTCAGAAGTGGACATTACAACTGGATGACGGCCAAACTCCTAAATATTTGAATAGAAACAGTTTCTTCTGTGGCTTACTTGGTATTCTTTTGTATATATATCTATATTTATATATCAATCTCTAAAATTTTTGAAGAGGAGAGTTTGTCAAAGTGTTTAACAAAAACAAACGTAAAAGCAGTGCTTGTACGTTTGTGTGAACACCTCCCTAGTGCCTCTGTTTCTCTTTCCCACTGAGTGTCCTCCTGTTTTTTTAAGTGGTGAGTCTGTTTACACCTAAGATAAATAAGTAGTATTTATTTTGCATACAGTAAGTTGCATTTGCAATGTAAATTGATAACACAGCTATCGTGGAAATAAGTACCAGCTATTCAGGTGACAGAGTAGATGCACTTCTCTGCTGATTCAGCTCCCATCATGCTTTTTGTTAACAAGTCTAGTCAAGAGACCAGTCATTGAACAGGCACTTGTCTGTTCATTTGATGCACCCCTGGGCTCATTTGTGAGACAACTGAACAGAGCAGTGATATGGAAAAATATCATAAGGTTATCTGAGAGAGTAGTCTTTGGCTTATCTGTTGGCAGGGAGAACACTTTTCCTCCTCCAGTACGCCTGTTCCCAGAAGGCCCATTACCAAGCAAATCCATTCACACAGGAGGCTTCTGCAGTAGTTTGTGTCCTTTGACTCCCCACTGGCATAGATCCAGTCCTGCTGAAGGGAATCTCTTCTGGTACAGGCCGAATTATTCTCCATTTCCATTCAGTTCATTCATTTCATAGCTCTTGAGGCAAAGCCTCATGTCTACACCTTGGCTCTGGCCTGACAGTGAGGACTCAGCAATTTTCAAGGACCTGATTCAATCTTAAGAGTGAGAAGTAGAAGTCAGAGGGAGAACTTTGGAGAGTTCAGAGGCCTGCCATCCCCCTTGCAAACTGTTTTGTAAGTATGAAGAATGGACATGCCCATGATGAAATACATTACTGGGCCATGCTTAATCAATACTATGTGCACAGACAGGTTGTTTCACTCATCACTGGTTCCTTCAGTGGTACTGACAAAATATGCCAGAGTAGCATCTTCTTATAGGTATCCAGGAGGGTCTGTATGGGACTAAATTTGTTTCCACAGGGAAGCAGATTCCATATTGCACCAAATTGCTGAATGTTGGCTATTTTACTGCTCTTCTTTCTCTGCAGCCCAAAACAGTACGTAGTATTTATTGAAAAATATGGCCGAAAAGTGTACAATTACCACTGGGAAGAACTTCCTCTGGTCACAAAAAAACTCTCTATTGACAATAAATATTGTTCAAACTCTCAAAAAAACCAAACAAAAAAACTCCAACAGATTTTCACAAAGCTCGTGAAAACAAGGCCACACATCTGCTTTTGTCCCATGAATGAGTAGAAGGAGAACCAGGGTCATAACCTCAGTGTATGAAGGAAAGGCTTCACTTGCAGAGTCTAGTTCTGAATGAAAATGGTTTAATTTGAGGTTGGTAGGACAGTATCTGGTATTAATAGGATGGATTGTCTCTGTATATATCAATAACCTTGATTTGAGAAAATGTGTTGAACTATGATGAAGCCTAAAATGGAAAGAGACAATCAATATGAAAGGAAGAAAACAAAACAAATATAGAAATAAACATAATACATTGAAGAAAACAGAAGCACGGACAGCTGTATCCTTTATAATAGTTTTATAGAACCTCATTAAATATTTTGTACACACTTTGCTATAAACAATGGTGGGAGTCTGCTGTTTCTTGTGGCAGAGATGTCTTTTTATTTGTACTAGAAAATGGAAGTAAAAAGCAAAATAAAACTTTCTGGACTTGCTGGATATCAATAATAGTCCCATATTTCACTGTAATTTGATATAAATGCCAGAAGAGACATTGTTATTGCAGGCCCCCCTTTTTTTTTTCTCCATCAAAACCTGCATTTATTTGCAACTTTCTCATTGTGTTGTTTTCTGCCCTCCATCCCTAGTTAAGTGTAACTCTTTCTGCTCTTGATGAATGTTAGGACATTTCATAGCTATCACTGAGGCATCCATGCATCCTTCAGAGTTAAAAATAAATATTTCTGACAACAGAAGAAAACAACTATTGATACATATTCAAAGTACTGACCTTTCTGCTAGATAGCTTGGTTACACTTCAAGTTGCCATCTAAAGGTTGCTGGAAAATATTAAAGAGCATTTTGACTATCAAGATTTTCCAGGCAAGAGCATTCCATGCAGAACACTGTGTGAGGAAAACTTCACTGTGTTATTTTTTGAGTACTGAAAATCATTTACAAAATCAAAGTTTAATTTCCTTGAATATACACAGCACTGATTTGGCAGATATCTCCCTGTTTTCATCACAGCAGGAGGAGGTGAAAAGGCAGGTAAGTATAATTGTTCATTACACATTCAAGACAACTTCCAGAGAGGATTTCACTTGCTGTTGAAGGGTTGAGACAAGCTTATGCTACAAGATCTTATATCAATAAATTCTCTTCATACCTTGAAGCAGCAGTATGAAAGGTGAAGACACTCAAAGGTAGTACTCCCCTAAACTCCCAACTTCCAGGGAGTGGGTTATCAGAACAATCTGGTGTGGCTACCACCTCTGACAATGACAGAAGAACATTAAAAAAAATAAGCCTGAGACTGATGGGGAGGAAAAAGAATGATGCTGGTGTCAGCGTGATGCTTCTTGAGTATTGTTAAACGATAGGAGAAACTTGGCGGTTGCTGAGCAAGAGGTGTTTTGTTTTGTTTTTTTTTCCTAGTGTATTTGTTCATTGTAAAACACTCCAAAATGCTAACATAAGGAAAAGAAAGAAAGAAAATTCAGAGTAATACACTACTATAATGCAGTGGTATCAGATCAGATCTGTTTATGCAGAAATAGTATGAAAATCCCAAAGTCTTTCCCTATAAAGAACAAATCAATAAAATAAGTACTTACCTGAATCAAAAAATTATGTTTAGAGACATTAATAAATGCAACTCAAAAAGCAATCTCTTCAGAAAAGGCATCAGTCAGTTTTGTAAGAAAATAATTCATTTTCTTCTGGAAGAAATGGACAATTCAACTCTTAATTAACAGCATTAACTCAAAAGAAGTATTAAGAAAGAGAACAGAGAACAAGAACTGAAATGGAATCATTATGGCTATAGAAGAAGATTAGAAGCCAAAGTAGAAATTTGTAAGACAAATTTGCAGTGGGTGATGATCAGAGCATATTTGGGAGAAAAGGGGAGAACAGAGCAGGAAAGGGAAATGGAATATTTATGGAATGATAGAACAATGACCTTAAATGGAAAAAAATAATCAGCCCAGTCAATGGTCTGCTAAATTTAACTCCAAATGGAATCCTTTTCACTTATATCCATGGTCTTTTAGACTTTATTTATTGGTACCATAATGTATTTTGGGCCATCACCTTAAAAATGAGATGAAAAAAAAGAATAAATCTAATAAGAACA
The DNA here is from genome assembly GCF_001604755.1 of Lepidothrix coronata. NCBI lineage: Eukaryota > Metazoa > Chordata > Aves > Passeriformes > Pipridae > Lepidothrix > Lepidothrix coronata. The sequence goes on from NW_016690262.1 coordinate 1,038,905, forward strand.
AGCATGAAGGAAAGTGGATGCCATGGTGTGTCTGATTTGGCTAAAAGACTGTTAAATAAGGACTAAACGATTGACATAAGAGTTATGCATGAGTTTGACTGGGATAATCACAGTATTTTATAAGGAAATAAGTATCAGGATGCCACCCTGAGCTGATTTGTCATGGATACTGAAGATTATGTCTGTACTAGCCAGTGATCTCACCTAGGACATAGACTATTGCTGTGCACTGGAAAACAAGTAACACTGAAACTGTGAGAATGCTTCCTAGCATAAAATTGGCTCCTGCCAACCACCATTCTCCCAAACAGCTCCTGGCCCTGTTTCAGGGCCTGAATAATACAGGCTCCATACCCATGGTCAGTCTGCACAGTCATTCGGGTTTGGCAGCCTGGGAGCTCCGTGCCACGTTAGCTTCAATACCTGGGAGGGGATCCTGGACTTGTTAGCACAAATGTAGCCTGGGTGGCTGACTCCAGAATAAACAGCAGCAGCATTTAGGCTGCTGTGTGTGTGTCTTCTTTTCCTCCATCAAGCTGTGGCTCTGATAGAACCTTGTACTAATAGACAGTAGTAAAAGGAACAGCTTTCCTCTGGAACACTAAGTTTCTTCTATTTCCTCTTCTCCTTTATATTGATCTGTGCTAATTCTGAAATTTTCCTAATGTACTCTTTAAAGCAGGAAAACAAAAACAAAAACAAAAACAAACAAACAAACAAACAAACAAAAAGAATAAAAAAGGAAGAAAAAAAATAAAAGAGTTTCTAAAACTGTTCCTTCATACAAATCACAGAGTTCTAGTACTTCATTTAAACACAAACCTGCCTGTGCCCAGAAGAGGTGAAAGCATTTGGATTCTGAGCATAGATGGCAACTACAATGGCAATTTTAATGTACTAAAGAAAGGTCACAGTGATAACCATAATGTGTGATACTACAATGATCATTATTAGGATATCCCACTTTTGCATAGGGACATTATTGTAGGGTTCTCTCCCTTACACACTAACATGCATTGCTGGTAATTCATTGAGCTGAAAATAATTAGGAGTATAAAAACAACTATAAGACATAACTAAGTTATCAGATCTGATAATTCATTAAGGATCATCAATCTGTTGTCGTGTAAATTAAAACTTCATTGAGCCATATCTCTCATTTTCAGATCTTTAGAGCAGAATTAAAACTCTGATTGGCTTTTCCAAAACTAATCTTCAGATTTTCATCAAGGGTAAAGCTTCTTTTCATTTCGAGGGTTAACACTGGGGACCTTCTGGCAAATCCTATAGATTACAGAAGGTCCACTCCTACCAGCTCACATCAGCGACCAGGTCCTGGCATTTCCATTTCTTAGATATCCCTACACTACATCCTCAATAGATCAGGGAAACAATCCTTTTCATACTGCAATACAGAGCTGTTAGTGGCACCAGGGAAAAGTTTTCCTTGTCTTATTTATATCTGCTTGTTTATCCTATTTCTTTCTCTCTTTCCTTTCCTTTCTCCTCTTCCCCACACCGGAGGGTATGCTCACACTTGTCAAGGTAGCCATTGCTTTTCTCCAGAGGCTGTGAAGTATTGAGAACAGAAGTAAAAAACAGAATACACAAAGCACGTCAAGAAATCCTCAATCAACTCCAAGGATAAAAATAGCCAAATGTTGGTGAAAAGTCTTAAGCTTGATTCTAGTAATCAACAGGCATTTTCCAAAATGTCGGTCAAAAAGATGTGTTCAGTTTTCCAGTATAGTGTTTAAGAGGAGAAAATACTGCTACAAATTAAAACTATTACTTTGAGAATGACAATGAAAACTTACCAGATTGTTTTCTCATAATAAATAAGATGAAACATAAGAAACTAAAGAATTCCGTACCTTCCTCTTTCTGCCCACACAAGTATATGTCTATGTGTATATATAAAGCTTCTACAATTAAAATCTCAAAGTTTCAGATTTTCTTAGGGAAAATAATTACTTCTTAAGTGAAATGTCTTCTGTTTCAAACTGAAAGATATTTGAATCTGAAAATTCCGAGGGCATCATCCTTGTTTTAAAATTCTGATTATCAGTGCGGATTTTGTTCTAAAAATGTGGGGGGACATGTGATGGATTTCTTGGGAGGGGAAAAGAAAAAGTAGGTTTATTGAAAGTTAAAAGTTTCATTGAAACCAGAAAGTTCCATGAAACAGACTTGATTTGAAGAAAATGTTAATGGGAATATTTTTGAGATCCAGAGAGGAGCATCCACCGCCATAACCAGTCAAATTGTCATACACAAGCAGCCATACCAGTAACTGCAAGGGCTCTTGATTTTGCTCTTAAACAAGTTAGAACATGTAGTTATGAGCATATGCAGGGGTGTCCCTCTACCTTTCCCCCCCTGAATCTCTGTTTCAGGCAGAGAAAATACATAAATCCACACGTAACTATTCAAATGATGGAGTTAGTTGCAGACCAGCTCTTTTAAAGGAAGAACAAATCATGACCATATGAAGCTCAATAGTTGCAATTTACAGCATTATGCTCAAAAAGGATATTTCATTTTATCAGAAACTTTCTGCAGCTCTCCCATCAAGATACCTGCAATGCATTGGAAGAAGGACATTGAAAAGGTAAAATATCATCAGGTATTATTCTACCTGATAAACATGGTCAGAAGGATACTTTTATGCCTCTTCAAGCAGCTGTCCTTGAGCTGGAAACTGCTGCTCTATAATTACACACCTTTCAAGTGAGACATGGTAATGCTCTGCTTGTCTATCATAATGCATTTTTGACCACTCACTAGATGAGAATTAGCCAGGACTCGTGAAAATGAAGGCAGACAATCAGAAAAAAATTGCATGGATTTCTGTCATGAATGTTTTAGAATAAGGAAATTTTACTCTAAATATTTCTTATGTCATGTTTTTACTTCCCTTATCTTTTGCATTTTATGTATGCAGTTCTAAAAGAAGGGGGGGAGGAGAGGGGAAAAATGCTTTCAATAATTAAAAACTTGAAGAACAACAACCCCACCCCACATTATCTAAATACAGACACAAAATAATCTAAAATAATAAAAAATATTTACAGTTTCGATGCAAAAGGCTAATGAATCCATTTGTTTACTTATGTATTTGAAAGTTTTAAACCAATTTTTAGTACTTAAAAGCTATTAAAAGCACCTGTGTTATCATTTAAACATTACAGCACGTGCTGAAATCTCTGCATTTTGAGCATTACTTAAAAAATATGTACACACACATAGTTTTCTATCATTGAAATAGAATGTTTCCAGACCTGCAGCAAAACTTCTGTTTAGTTTGCATATGTGCAGCACCTAGAACATAATAATGTCTCACTCTTATTTCATCATTATCACGAGGTAAATGAAAACAGTCAGTTACTTCCATTTTCAAAGAAATTTGTTGCTGTAACACACTTTGTAGCTACAGCTGTGTTCATGAAAATATATGACTCTTTCTGGAAACTCCCCCAAAACATCTTATTTTAGTTGAAAAGACACAGAGACCTGAAATGTCTAAACCTTTCTACTATTTCTGTAAGTCAGGTCATACAACAAAGGATTCCTCATTTTCTGGTATTTGTCTCATATGTGTTAGCACTGATATAAATAATGGTAAATAACACAGAAAATATTGTTCAAAGATTGATCATTAACGGAAACAATAATACATTAGTGGCATTACGCATTAGTCTCCTAGAAAAATATTTACAACCATTAGCAAAAAATTCCTGAAAAAATACTGGGAGTCAATATTCTCTGCAATATCTGCATTTTCACCCTTTAAACATATTTCATTTGTAGCTCAGTTCTAATTATCTTATTTCTTGCTCAGCACTTGAGTAGTTAAACATCTCTTAACCAGTCAGGTGAAAAGCATTGTACCTAGCATGAGATTTTCTAAAGATTTTATTTCTTAGTTGTAAAGTTAAGCCCTCGATTAAAAAAATGTTTGAGATGTATGGTTATTATTATTATTTCCATAATCTGATGCCACAACATGTCCAAGATTATACTTACAAGCATTCCACTTTCTTTCACTTTATTGTCCTGTATGGCACTCCTAAAGCTCTATTTCCAATAAAATTACCATGAGTACTTAACAACATTAATAAATAGCAAAAGTAAAGAAGGGCTGCTTGTTGTATATTATTGCTTTCTCTACTCCCAGCACTTTGGACTATGTTTCCGAATCTAGTGATAAATTTTTTATAGCTATGGTTATATCTACAGTAAAACAAAATTTATGTACTTTTTATTTGGTCTATAAAAATGCATAGAAGGAATGGATAAAATTACTTCATCTGGTTTAGTGCTAAGGTCAGGAATTTAAAGATCATATCTCTTACCATTGTGGCTCAGCCAAACTGTATGTACTGAGAAGAGGGAAAGAAAAATCTGTTCCTTTGATGAGCATAAATAGACAGTTTGTTTTAGCTTGTCTATAATTGTGTAAGATATGTAAGAAAAGGAAGATGGCTAAGTTTCCAAGCACCCTTTAAAACAACATCCTATTTAACTGGAAAAAGAGTAGAGAAGAATTTTCTAATGAATAGAAGTATCTCAGAATTACAAGCTGATTTTTCCTGAATATATGTAGATTTCATATAGCATGTATGAAACATTTATACATTTCTTTAACAGATTTTTCAGTATGAGTAAAAACTCAACTGCGTTTTTCCTATATTCACTTGATCCCAGAAATTTCAAAGATAAGAGACACTCCAGGCCTGTATAGCCAACAGATTTCTGACTGTTTACATGTCTAATGTTTATATGTAAATCAGGTTCAGGAGAGGCAATGAGGTTTTATGGCATTTATCCCTTTTTATCAATTTTAGTCCAGGTAGAAAAATCAAAGAGATTTATTGTCTTAATTAATGCTGAAAGAAACATTTCTATTGCAACACATCTCTAAAAGTCCCTCCTGAAATCAGTGGGTACTCAGTCCTGTCCTGAGACAGGCTGTCAGAGTAAAATTTTGTTAACTGTCACGTATTTCAGTTTTTACAGAAAATTTAGTTAAACTAGTAATGACATTCTTTCCATTCAAGTCACTTATTTTGCCTGAAATTCCAAAAAGTTCATTACAACTATGATTTGCATGGCTACCCTGACCCAGCGTCTATCGGTGTCCACAGCAAAACTCAGCTGACCCTCCCCAAGGAACGTAAATCAGCTTTACAACTGTGTCATACTTATATAAAGGCACCTCAGACAACTTCATGGACAAATATTGTTTGTTTTACCAGAAACCTTGGAGTCTCTTTGGTAGCATAACATTTTATGGTTCACAGTCTGTACATGTTAACGTGTGATAGGAAAAAATGAGAAGAAGGAGAGTAAAAAAAGCTAAATGATTCCCCTGCTTCAAGTGAAGATCAGAATATTGTTGGATTACACAGTGAATTACGACCTCCTGAAGACGTAAGTAATCTGAAAGATAAGAGATCACTAGTGCTCCATTTGTCAGTACCTTCCTTCCCAAGGAGTATGAGTCTGGCCAGTCTGCGGCCCCTACATAATTCCAGTATGCAACAGACAATCTTACACACCATTTTAAGTGATGAGCCACAGGCGTGAGACGAGCACAGGGCATTATATGCCTGGATTTTGCTTACATTTGGGAAAAATTCTGTCTGTGAAGGAAAAAAGTAGCCCTGTTTCTCATCAGGGTGAGCCTCTCTGTGGTGGTCTGCAGAGGGAAAGGACTTTGTTACTGATGGTTTATTTAAGTTCATTTATTTTTAAATGGCAGCTGTCTGAAGCTGTTCAGTGTTTGGAGCGTGAAATTAAGTCTCAGGAGAGATGGATTAGATGATAGAATGCCAGGGAGTCAATCAAAAGTTCACAATATAAGTGGTTTACCCTATAGCTCTGAGAATCTATCACAAAGCTTCCCAGTCTGTCATTTGCTAGTTGTAATTGTTTTTACAATCCTGCATCATATATCTATATCTACAGCTATAGATATATAGACATGACATGCTTCCTTTCATACTGCTGGCATACATGCAGTAGGAATACGCAGTACTATGGAATATTTCCTGTAACTATAGTATTGTTTTCCTTTTTTCTAATGAAAATATTTCATAAAGATGAAATTGTCATATAAACCACCCACATGCCAAATATCATTTTACACCATGTGCATTTGTCATGAGTTCTTGCCTGATATGCAATCCTTTTTCCAGCCAATAAGTCTACTTTAGTACCCTCCACTTTTTTATTATATTATCTTTAAATAAAATCTTAAATGATACTAGTCTTTGAGACATTTTTTTGAAGGAATTGAGAGAAACATTCTAATTAAATGTACTCGTTGATGGCAACTCAACATTTTCACTTCCAAAAACTCCACTAAAAAAGTTTAGATGAAACATGATTCTTAATAATAGGAGACACAAGAGCATTGTAGAGCTGATTGTTTAATATTATTTTTTGACTTGACACTGTTGGGGAATACTTTTTCCCCTGAAATATATTTAATAAAGTAATAGCAATCAAACTGCTATAGTAAACTAATAGATATAATGAAACTCTATTAGCATCTAGAGACTTTTGACAGTGTAAGGAGACAATACATTAATTTAGAAATCATTCTTTCGTTAATTCATTGCATTCTTCTTTTCATATTTCTCACATGCAGTCATGGTGCAGCACATGTGAAAGCGAGAGGGGGATCATTCAGGATATTATTCAATCAGTAGCAGGAGGAGATGCTGATCTTTAGGAAAGCATCATAAATTGTCACTTCTGATTTCTCACTCTGATTTCTTCCCTTATAAACCCTCAGATGCTTGATTTATGGGGGAGGGTTGGGATTGGCTTTCACTGGGAAGAACTGCAAGAGAGATGATCTATCAGCAGTTTAGCAGACCAGAATGGTTTTCAATGTGAAATGCAGTAGTGGGATCCTCCTGTCAGCAGGGGCAATAGCCTGGAAGTCTACAAAGAGTCATCATCAGTTGTTACAGAGTCACCCCAGAGACTCCATCCTCACAAAAAGAAAGGGAACAAGTGTCTGTAAGAGGAAAAACTGGTTCTGCAGGAAAAATATCCATGTATGAGGAAACAAGGAGGTTAAAATTGGTGCATTTTAGCATAGTATTAGATTCTGATCATTAAAAAATATGTTTGAACAGGATTACTTTCTGACTCTTACAGAGACAGCATGTTTATTGGACTCATTTGGGTCAACAACTCATATATGGTGCCTAAAGTGGGATTTTTATCTCACTCGATCCAAATGGAGCTATAATCCATGAAGGATCCAGAACTCTTCAGGAAGTGCATACACAGAAAACAGCTCTGATGTGACCTCCTTTGGCCAAGTGCTGACCTAAATGCTCTACCTCACCCCTGAAAAGCATCTTGTTTTGTTCCTGTCAACCAGGGCACGCTGAGGGCCAGCTGCTCCTGGTGGGGCTGCATGAGCATTTGCTCCCATTAAGAACTAAAGACAGTTTTGTCATCAGTGCGGATCTCTCTTATCTGGGGGAAGAAGGGAGGAAGAGATCTCCGATCCCCCAGTTTTGTCTAACGCAAAGTTTGATCCCTGACTCTGTGTGCTTCGTTAGCAGCCTGGGAGATCATGATTCACGTAGCTCTAGCCCTAAAAGTTCTGCATTTACTATTTGATGCATTGATCCTTTCACTTAATAGCTAGCCCTTAAGCCATAATAACTTACAGATATATGCATTTATTCTACAGTACTCTGAAAGGCCTTTTTAAATATTCATTCTATTCTGCTAAATAAGCAGCCCTCCTTTCCAGGAGGCCTGTGATTAATGCTCCTTTCATCCATCACCACTATACACTGCCTTTGGGAAAACCTGATCCGCTTGCTACTCCAAAAATGTAACTTGAACCAGAACTTATTTTCCCTACTTCTGCTACTGCCAAGTTTCAGGACTTTAGGCAAACCACTTGACCTTGCTGCATCTCACTTTCCTCTCCATTAAAATGAGGATAGTGCCTGGCTTCATAAAGCATGTCAGTTCTACAGATTAAAATAAAATGCTATGGAGGCGCTTATTACAATGATTCTATACACCATGGAAATTTCATCCTTTAAGACGATGCCAATGACAAAGCTGTCAAGCCAAAACTGCTCAAGGTAGCCAAAATCTTATATCAGCACTATGGCCCAGTGCCATCAGAAGGGCCATAAGTAAGGGAAGAGACACATTTATTCAGCTCACTTGACAGGATCATCATCAGTAACTGGGCTTCCAGGGTTGTGGTTTTTTTTTTTTTTTTCAAATGAATGTGGGATATAACCCAGTCTTAATTTATACAGGTAACACAAGAAAATAGAGGAGGTGTATGGAGAATTCTCCGTTAAAAAGCAAGTTGGCAGCACAATACACTGTTCAGAAATAGTTCTAATAATGTCTGCTAATGCTGGTTTAAAATAGTGACCTGCCTATTTGACTAACTATTCTGAAGGCTGTGGGATAATTATTTCAAAGTGTCATAAGTTTAATTGTATGGTAAATTAATGACTAAAAGGCTTCTTACTGTTGTTTAATAAGTATGAAGAAAATACACTTAACTTTTCATATAATGTAGTCAAATTGCACAAGCAATAAGTGCACATTAGATGTTGTATTTATTACATCAAATCTGTGAACACTGTTAATACATTAACATTTAAAAAGGTAGCCCATGGCAAGTCAATTTCACAGCAATTAAAACTGAAAAACTGGTAATTGACATTTGATAAGTGTGTTAATTGATATCAAGCTTGCAATAGCTAACATGTTAAATGTCAATTAAATCCATGTGTTTTTACAATTAGAATTTATTAATAAAGAATCTAATTACAAAATGTTGGTTATGTCAGTTTATGTTAATTATGCAACAACTAAGTTTATAGTGGAAAAGTTTCTTTAGTCCTCAAAAGCATTAAAAAATTTCCCTAATTTTTAACATTTTGCATTTAATGTATTGTAATTTTTTCCTCTTCTAGGTGTAATAGAGAAGGGAAAACTGGTTGAAAGTGTAGAATCATTGGTCTAATCGTATGATATTGAAAAAATATTTAAGATGATTACTTTTAGGATAGTTTTGATGATGACCATCTATTGAAATCTCTAAATATAATTTAAAAATATTTTTCTATATGTTTTTAAGACTAGAGTTATGAAAATATTCTAAAAAAATCAGATAAGTAGTCAGTAAAACAGAGAAATTAATTTTCCTTATTGTTCGTGTGCCGTTGATTTCTTTTATGGACCACTGATTCTGGTCACTAATCGTACAACCACGACTGGACTACACAGACCATGAGTATTTCCTTATGCCCAAAGTCGGAAAACTGCCTATGCTAGATAATCAAAGCAAAAGAGAGGATGATGGACATGTCCTAGTTAGGACAGCTGAGTTCATCATGGTATGGGTGTAACCCAAAACTGTTTATTCTATAGCCTTCCATGCCATTTCCCAGAAACTGTTGTCAATAGACTATTAGCACCTCTGCCCATAAGAGCCTGACTCCTCAGGCTATAAACTAGGTGTTAAGAGGCCTGTGAGATAGGAGGATGCTCTTACCTTTTATGGAACTCCCTGAGGGAAGTACTGACCATTCCTGCCTGAACTGGAGAATATATAAACCTGGAGTTTCAGAACTTTTCTCCACTCGTGGGATCCAGAAGGAAGACTGCAGCTCGTCGCTCTCAACCTCAGCTGGACTGCAATCACCGCTTCTGACCAGACTGCAACAGCTCTCCCACCAGCAGGTTTTTCCCCTCTCCCTTTACTTTGGACTCAAGCGGGGCCCAAGGAACACCACTTTGTTCATGCCCCCAAGGTACTGGGTTATACATTTGGGTTTTGTGGGTTAAGACCAATTGTTTGTTTGTATGATTGTACTTACTGCATTATTTTAATAAATTGTTATTCTGACTTTATAATCTCTCCTTTGAGTTGGGTTCATTACCCCTGCTGGTTAACTCTTAAACCAGCACAGGACATCACCTCGTAAAGCTGATGTTTAGTCATGGAGACCAGCTCAAAGATTTTTAGATTTTTTTAACTGGAACAGTTTGGACATTTACCCATCCCTGCCTGGAACAGGATGTGACCAGCATGAAGCTTGTCCCAGAGAGAAAGAAAATATAATATTTCACTCTTGTTCTTGTTTAGAACAAGAATCTCTCAGAGCATTCAGAGAATGGGATATGACCCAAATTTACATCTTATCATCAGCTTATCATCATCATATAAGCACAGCGAGGGAGCTCCCAGCCAGCCCCTTTCCTGAGCTCCCAGCTAAGCATCTCTCAGATTACTTATGGATCCTATAGGGACATCTATTCTGTCGTGTTTCTGGTTCCTGCCCTGTGAGGCGTCAGGCTTTTTAGGCTGGAATACATCTATGGAAGATGGGAAAAGGAGGTATTGCCACCAAGGGCTTGAAGAGAGGGATAAACCCAGAGTTGCTGTAAAAGACTGGGGGCATCAGCCAGGACCATGAGCCATAGTCAGCTAGGAAATCAGTCAGCTAGAAGAAACTAATGTAGGGAAGAGAGCATCAGACACCATAGGCAGGGGAAGACCCGAGGAAAAGGGTAAGGAGAAGGATAAAAAAAAAATTATACTTAATATCCTCAAGGCACATAAAGGGAATTAAGAGAATTGCAAGAAGGTGAAAGAAGCTGGGGAAATTGAAAGGAGGAAGAAAAATGAAGAAAAATTAAGAAATCAGATTTTTATGTTATTTCTTTTTCATGTAAATATTTCTTTGAATTTGTGAAAAGTTAAGAGAGTTCAAATCAAGGTGAAAAAGACAGCAATATTTTTTACTGATACCACCGAGTTTACATACCTTGGTGACATATATATTGGGCTGTATTAACAGTTCAAGTTCTGTAAAAATAATTTTCCATTAATTTTCACCATTTTTTATTTTTTAATTTCCTTAGTTTTGATGTAGAGTCTTTGGCTGCTGCTTTGGAATTTGAACAGACACTCCTCTGTGTTTTAAGATCACCAACAACAAAGGTCCCCTTACCTAACAAAATTAAAATTGATTCTCTACTGGTCTTGTTTATTTGTTCAGAACAGTTGTTTCCATTGTCACTTCTACTATTGCAACTTCTACAGCTTACTTTGCTTTTAATTTGACACTAATAGGGAAAAATTGATTTTATTTCCACTTATTTCCCAGCTTGTCACATGTTCATCTCCATTTGGGACAACATGCAATGCTGTCTCCCTTCACTATGAGAATGAAAATTAGGTTTACACTAAAGTGAGATTTTGTCAGGAAAGAATGTTTTGGCCTGACAACATCTGTAATTGAGTTCTTAGAGAAACAGGAATGCTGAGCTGAACGTATTTAAAAATTAACTTCCTTTGAAATCTGAAGTGTAACAGCTTTTGGTACCTTTAAATTAAAATTGATTTAGTGAAACAAAGCAGCAGGTTTTTTTCTTTTTTCTTTTTTTAAGGAGATTTTTATCATTTTGTCAACTAAATTTAAAATTCAGGAAAAAAGCATACTTCAAAATTCATGCAAAACATTAGCACTATTCTTGAAAAAAAAGAAAATAAGGCAGGATTTGGAGAAAATAAAAAAAAAGGAAAAAGAAAAAATTGAGAGGAAGGGGTAAAAAGCTGCTCTGTAAGCATACATAAGTAACAGTTTCAAATATTTGTTTAAATACTTGTTTAGTAAAATCCCATGTCTTTGGCACACTGTTCTTCTATAGCTGTGTATCATATGTGCTCCTAGGGGAAAAATTTAGTAGTAGCCTTTCCCCAGCATCACAATAGAAACCCCGCCTTTTCACTGCCTAAAAATTTTCCAAATGGCTCTGTTTTATTTAGTTCTGCTGCTGTAATTGTGCAGAACAGGAGGTTTGGAGGTTCTCTTGAGCTTAGTTGCAAGTGGCTGTGCTGTTTTGCTCATGTCACAGAAGGTTTCCCTGCATGATGACAGACAGAACAAGACAACCTCTGCCTGCTGTCTTGGCTCTGGGAAGGTCTGGACAAACCAGGGCCCATCATCAAGAACATGAACTTTTATGTACTATATATATATGTATATATACATGTCTATATATGTGTATGTATGTATACATATATGTTTATATATTTTTTTATTTATGAAAATTTACAGAAGGGATTACCACCTCAGAAACCATCATTCAAGGATGGCTAGACCTCTTTGATTTGTAACCACATGAATACTGGTACATCATACAATCTCAAAGCCTTTGTCCTCCTAACGTTCTTAATTCCTGCATTGCATATAAATCCCAGAAGTTGTGAAATCTCCACGATGCAGGAAGGGGACAAACAGAGGAATTAGGATGTAGAGCATACCCCATGGTGTAGGCTGGACTGTCCTAGTTGTCCCATGTGCTGAAAGGTTGGAACCTGTTTTAAATACATTTAAAAAAATCCTGAAAAATCATACTTCTCAAAAGGCAACAGCAAACATTGTGAAATCTGGGGTCACAGTTCATGAAAGAAAAAAAACCCTAAAAAAAATCCTCCTGAAACTCTCTCTGGAAAAGATTCCTAGTTGCCCAGAGGCCATAACATTTGACCAAGAAAAGTTTTTTTCAATTTAATTCAGATATTATTTCCCCAGCCTGTTCAGATCCTGCCAACTACACAGCCAGTGTGTGGCTCTCATGCTTCTTATGGGGTCTGACAGCATAAAGAAGCAGCCACTGAAACAGAAGAAAAATGGGAAAAGTGGACCTATAGCCTTGGGCTTGCTGATGTATATGAGGAATGCAAAACCCAGTGACCTGCTCTGAAAGTGGGCTCTTCCTCTTGAGTTTGGAACCTGATTTCTTTACAAGTGACAATTTCAACAGCTCCCCCTTCTTACTTATCCTTTGTCAAGTCTCTCGATGGTTAGTGAAAACCAGCATAGAAGAAATCAAAGCTTTCTCAAATATATGTTCATGGAATATCTCTGATCAGATCCATCTGAAGATGAAATCCTCAGCTTTGATTCCTGTGCAGCTTCACAGTGCTTTAATAGCCAGTTTTTTGGGCCTCTCTTGCAACAGGAAAGGCTGTAGAAAATGTTCAAAGCTCCTCTGTAACATCCTTTATATGGAATTTCAAGTATCCTCATAAATTCTGCTTCTGATATTAATACACTTGAGATACTAAGCTACTCCACAGATCCAAAATTCCATCTTATATACTACAAGGCAAGATGTAATCAATCAGAAAATGTTACAGCTCTTAGCTGTGGAATTCCAGTGAAAATTCATGCAGATCTACAAGATTCATGTAACTTAGAATATTAAGTTCATTTTTAATTCTGCTTATATATTAATATTAGGGATGTTAACAACGCAAATATTGATTTCTCAATCAACACTTGACAATCTCTGTCAATGAAAAGATATTTTTAGCATAGACTTAAAGATTATGTTCAGGCTTATTTATTTCTTAACCTGGCCGCCTTTCTGTCCTCATATATGTCACCTAAATCTCAAAGACTTTCTGAAGAGCAGCTAAAGGAAACAGCTTTTCATCTCTCTATGCATAGATGCAAGTTTTGTCCCAGATCTTGTGACCCATTTTCAATTATCGCATTCCTTTCAGTAGCTTTCGCATCAGAACCCAGATGGTCAATGCTAAACCTGAAATCCTAATCTCCTCTGGTTGCATGACTTACCTTTCTGAATCCTTTCCTTTCCAAGGATTGAAGATAAATTGTCTTTCTTGCTTCCAAGACATTTCGGTAACATTTCTCAGTTCTATTGAGGGTTAAGAATAAAAAAAACATACATTTCTAAAATATTTTCTATTGTATAAAACAGGAAGTAGATAAAAAGAATTATAAAATCCATTAATGTATTATCAATTTTAGACAGAATTGATTTCCTTTGAAACTTTATTATTTTTATCTCTAGATCTATTCTCTTTAATGGCAGAAAAGTAGACATAGTTTCTAGATGTGGGGGTTTTTTTCCATCTTTAAGGTCTTTAGAATAATTTTCTTCAGTTTAATAAAGTTGTTCAAAATACCTGCAATATTATTAGCCTCAGTATTTAAAGAATTCAAATGAATCTTCAAAGTACGCAGCTTATGAGATTTGCAAAATTAACTTTGTAATTACAGTATGCAACAAAATATAGTGCTGATAGGTATTTTCCAACTGAATGGAGTTCTTTTCTAACATTAAACATTATGCATCCTGTCTCAGATAATTTTGGCTTTCCTGAGGATGGGTTCTATAATAGAGATAGATTTCCCAGCAATTACCTCTAGAGAAAAATATTAGAAACTACTCTATAGACTTCATATTGTCAACCTGCTCATTTCAATATCTACCTGGATTTGAGAAGTGAATTTTGAAGGACAGATCCTATTTACACAAATGCAAGCCTTATTCTACTTAAAAGCCCTGTTTGAAGGCTGCCAGGGTCGTCTTCTCATTTCTCATCCCTCCAGTTTTGACTAAAAGAAAAAAAAAAAAAAGAACCTTTGAAAGTAAGTTTCTGCTTTATAATTAGGGAATTTGGTTTTGTACCTCATCAGGGATGACGTGCGATGGCTTTTTGATTTTAAAACAAAACACTTCTTTTATCTCAACACACAGTAATTTTACTTAGAGAGGGTGTTTGGCTTTTTCTTTACATGTATGGCGTTCTGACTGTTTGTAAAACAAGAAAGTAAAATTTAATTCTTTATTAGCAACTGATGAGAGCAAATATATTAATTTGTTTTTCATATTGTTTTCTACTTTTGGTTTTTTTCTTCTTATTTCTCCTCCCTCCTTCAGGCAGCTCTTTAAAACACGGTGCTGTCGTATTTCACAATCAAAATATGCAACTATCCTACAGGTCTGAGTGAGTGCAGTGTTTATAGGTGTTTATAGTAATGTTGAAGAAAGAGACATTAGGTCCTATAGTTAGACTGCATTTTGCGGTAATATGTGGTCCCATGGAAAGAACAACATCTGGTTTTGCACCTTAAATGAATTATATAAAGGAATTTAGGTGATAGGGTGAAATACTACAAAGCTGTACAAAACATAGTCAATATATAAACCCTCATCCTCAATTTAATTAATAATGAAATTATTAAATCAATAAAATATTTTAATTAATTTAGTTGACTGGTTTCAAAGCAGGGGAAACCCGAATAATTGGAGACCTATTTTTCATGTTTCATTCATACAGTTTTGAAAGATTTTAGAGGTTTGGGAAGAGGAGTAAAAAGAATTTGATACGAAACAATAGGTCTTGGAAACCTTTCAATTGCAATTATCTGGTTTGCTCCATTCACAGGCATTGTATGGCTTAATATGCATCACTGGCAACTCACCATGTGAGCGTACTTGCTCAGTAAACTTCAGACACAAAGGACCTCTAGATCTAAATGTTCACACCAGTATATCTTAACTTGGATGCTCTGCTCAGCTTTTATATAGCAGGCACAATAATTCAGATTCTCATGACCAATTTACCAGTATCCTCATAGGATCATAGAATAGTTTGGGTTGGAAGAGATCTTAAAGATCATTTAGTTCCAAGTCCCTGCTGCGACAGGGATACCTTCCATTAGAACAGGTTGCTCAGCGCTCCATCCAATCTGGCCTTGAACACTTCCAGGGATGGGACATCCACGATTTCTCTGGGCAATCTGTTTCAATGCCTAATCACCCTCACAGTAAATAATTTTTTCCTAATGTCTAATCTAAACCTACTTTCATTTTGAAGCCAGTCCCCCCTGCCCTGTCACTCCATGCTGTTTTAAATGGTCCTTCTCCATCTTTTTTAGGCTTCCTTCAGGCACTGAAAGGCCTCAATTAGGTCACCTGAAGCCTTCTCTTTTGCAGGCTGAACATTCTCAATTCTCTCAGTCTTTCCTCATAGCAGAGATGCTCCATCCCTCTGATCAACATGATGGCCTCCTCTGGACTCACTCCAACAGGTCCATGTCCTTTCTGTGGTGGGACCCCATTGCTGGATGCAGCACTGCAGGTGGGGTCTCATCAGAGGGGAGCAGAGGGGCAGAATCACCTCCCTCCACCTGCTGCCCACGATGCTTTGGATGCAGCCCAGGACACATTTGGTTTCTGGGCTGTGAGTGCACATTGCAGCTCCTGTCCAGCCTCTCACCCACCAGCACCCCCAAGTCCTTCTCAATAGGGCTACTCTTGATCTCTTCATCCCCCAGCCTGGATTTATAGTGGGGGTTTCCCCAGCTGAACTGCAGCACCTTGCACTTGGTCCTATTAAAATTTCTGACATTTCCATGGGCCCTCTTCTCCATCTTGACCAGGTCCCTCTGGATGGCATCCTGTCCTTCAGATGTGGAAGAAAACCTTTTAATCTTCATACCCTGCAATGAAGAGCCATATTGTATTCCGATTCCACTAAAAGTCTTTCTTGGAACATCCTTCTCCTCGATCCTAGTATATGTTCCTGAATCCACATGAAATAATTAACTGAACATACTTGCAAAAAGCTTATTATAATTATTGCCATTTTTATTATACTATCTAATTTAGCTATGGAGAAAAATAAACAAAAAAAACCCCAAAAATATGCATTGCAGTGGACTTGTTTAAGTAAGGATTTGTTTATCTTTATTTAATAGCAGTGGTATCTTGAGAAGGGTTGGAAAGGGAGAAATTCAGTAACCAATATGTCATACCTAGTAAGTATAATCTCTACTGCAGCTTGTTTTTCTTTTCTGTCTGCAAATTAGCCCCCTCCCAGAAGGGAAATTGATTCTAATTTAACAGCACTAAAAGCCTCTTGATGTTCCTATCTGGACACCCTCCAGTCTTTGAGGGAATTATGTCATGTGTATGGCTGTTTTCCAGCTTCTTCCTGTTTTCTAAAACCATGATATCCTAAACAGAAAAACTATTTCTTGCAAGCTTTTGGAAACAGAGCAGATAATTAACTATCACTTTCCTTTCATGATTATTTTGGAATACTGCTACTCTGTATCTGAGTCCACATTTGAATTTGGGACATTTAAACAAAGAAAACACAAACAGTCTTGTAAAAATATGATTAATTTTTGTGTGACACACAAGAAAATGAAGGGACAAAGCTCTTAGTGCTTTATCCACTTCGAAAATAAAATATAATCTGGGCATTGCCTCAGTAATCCTCATGATATTTTCAATTCTTACATTACGAAAAACAGAAAAACAAGACCTGTAAATATCTCAATATTTTTTCCAGTAGATTGAACCAGATTTAAAGAAAAAAAAAAAGACAAATTTTTACTCAGATTTCAAGTGAAGCCTTTCATGGTCCGTCCAAGGTCCTCAGGCTTTTCCATTTTAAATTCACAGGTCTAGATGAGAACCCTTTATTCAATCAAGTACCTGTAAACTTGAGAGCACATAAATAAGAACCTGAATTTTAACCTTGGGAAGACATCTGCTGGTTTGATGAGTTTTAATCAACAGAACATTTTATGCACTTTCTGCTTTGTTTTCTCTGTCCTGGACCTACAAATATTAAAATATTAATGTATGAAATGTTGTATTTTCTCCAAGAACTATCACACTTTTTTGACTTCAATTTTTCTCTAAGAATTATTATATACTTTTCCTTTTTTGCTGTTGTTGTTGTTTAGAAGAGGTTTCTTAAGGATATACAACAGAATTTCCAGACCTAAAAAATATTACAGAATCATAGAATGGTTTGGGTTGGAAGGGACCTTAAAGGTCATCTTGTTCCAACACCCTTGCCATGGACAGGAGCACCTTCCACTAGACCAGATTACTCATTTCAGCCATTACTGGATCTAATAAATGTAACTTCATGAAACAAAAATCAAAATAACAGTAGAAAGCTCCAGGTGCTCATTGGAAAAAAAGAACTGTTGTTGTGGGATAAATACCAGAAATAGAAGATTTCACCGACCTGTGCTGGAGACACAAGTTGACATTTTGTTTTCGTGTCATGGTAGACAAATTGAGACATTTCTAAAAGCATTTGAACTGGGTTAAAAAAAAAAAAAAGTGTGATTAACACTCGGTTTAACCTTTAAACATTTCACTGTAATCTTCTGAGAACTAAGCAGGTCTCACACACACATTCTTCAAATTATTCTCAAAATGGTCTTAAATACACGGTCCTTGTTTGAAAACTCATGCATGTGGTGTTTTAACAAGAGGAGCCATGTCTGAAGCACCTTAAACAAAGTTTAAAGTTAATATGTTACATAGTTTACCGAGTCAGGACCTAAACTGTTATTTCTCAGAGATATTCAGTGCCATTCATCTGTATAACTACTCAAATAGCCTGAGAGATGGAAGGAAAAATAACCCCCCAAATCCAGGCATGTGTGGCATAACTAATCTGAAAAAATAGTGAGGAGGTGAAGTGTTTCATGGTTGGTGACCCAACACAGAGGTCTGACAGTAGAAATCTTAATTGGAGGGAGTTCTGTGCTCCCTGGGAGGTGTGGGATTCAGTACTATCATTGGAATGGTAAAAATTAAATATCCTTCATGTACTTTTAAGATGGACTAAAAATAGGTTATGAGAAGTATTTTATGACATGGTTGCCTGTGACAAGAAGTGACTGGATTCAGTAGTCCTAAAGCCCTTTTCTAATTTCTCTGTTTCTAAGTAGGAAATATGCTGCAGAGCCAACCAGCCCATGTTGCTCTTCACTAGGCTAGAGTTGGGGAAAAAAAAAAAAAAAAAGGAGATAAAAAGAGCCTTTATTTCTTTTGCGCTGGATTTGTCGACGTCTGGGAAGGTGGTGGGGTTAAATCACTAATGACCTCACAGGTACTGTCCCACTTTGGAAGGTATATGGCTACAGTTGAGGCATTCAGTTTTAAGGAAAGGGCTTATTTCTAAGTCAGTCTTTTCCAAAATCTGAGTTAGAACCTGGTCTTCTGATTTGGACACCTTTCAGATCTAACCGTATCACTTGAAGCTGTTTCACCATCTAGTGGTGTCACAGTGATACAAAATAAACCTGTAGGATTGTTTTTTAAGTATTTTTTTCTTTTTCTTTTTTTTTTTTCCCCCAGAAGCAAGAGTGAGGAACCGGTTTGAGCCACTGGTCACAAGAGCTGGGCAAAGCCTGTCAGAGTTTAAAAGGAAATGGTGCTGCTGTGAGCTAATTAGAGGGGGAAGTATCCATCATTAGACAAAAGTTCTCTTCAGTCTGTGTCCTGTACTTCCTAAAGTTAAAACACACTTGAATGTCAATTCTCAGACTCTTTTAGTTTCTCTGAGAAAGCCAGCAGGGACATGGAACTGTGGATAAGTAAAATGAATATTTTAGTGTACACTACATTGACCCTACAGCTACTTAAAACCGTAGATTTGTTTCTCTCTACGATTCAGCAAATTGACTCTCCAACTGCTGTATTTTCTCAGAGATTTTCCCCACCTAATCACACTGAATTCCAATTTATTTCCAAATATTTTCTCTCTTTTTACCCTTGCTTATATCTTATAATATTTTTACAAGTATTTCTGGATGGATTTGCTTTTAAAACGTGCATTTGGATAGATAGTACCCTGGAATTATTTCTACACTACATATTAGTTGTAACAAAGTAGAGCAAGGACGGCCTCAAAATCCAGATAGGTTGCATCTGAAATGAACATCACAACAGCATAAAAACATAACTAATTAGTCTCTGATGGCTTTCAGTGACATAAAGTACTTGTTATTGTAAACTAAGGAACTAAAACCTCCTTGAGAAATATTAATGTACATTTGTGAGGCAAATAGGAACTGATTAACAACAATTTAGCTTCTTTTCACAAGTTAGAGGAATAAAATATTTTCTTGGCTTATGTATTTTGCTTTTTTTCATTCTGATAGAACATTTCCACTTTCAGTATTTGCTTTCTTCCAAACCTGCTTGCAAAACCGTTTATATCTTCATGCTTTCGGTGAACCCTGTCAAAATTCCCGTGTACCTAAAAACAAATGTAGTACATGTAACAGCTAAGTATTGTAATGTTCCATTTTTAAATATGGAAGTCATTTAGGACCTTTCTTAGCTAACTTCACTTTAAGATTGATTTAATAGTTTTCTGGGAATTAGCTTGAAAATACATTATTTTGAGGATTGTTTCCTTGGGGAACATATGTATAGCAGAACCAACGGTGATGCAAGGCTGTTGTTTTTGTTTTTGGTTTTGTTTTTTATAACATGGTAAAAATAAAGAGAAAAAGCCAAAGTATTGCATCTTGGTATAATTATGCAGGATTTTACTGTCAGTTTCCCATGATTTAAAAACAAAAAAAGGTGAAAAGCTAAAACTTCACATCAAATACATGAAATAATGCATCAAATAATTGAAAATACTCTTTCTCCCATCCTTTAATTCCTCCTTACCTTTACTGAGCTCAGTCTCCTGTTGAGCAACTCACTCTCCTTTGCAGGAGCTCAGTTTATCCTTGATCCAGGCAATGACTTCTACCAGGATTCTGAATTGTTCCCTATGGTGATCCTCATCCTCACATTACAATGACCAGAACACTTCCAGTCACTTGGAAAAATTCCTCACAACTTACAAATAATGCACCTCTTCGAATGAGATATTCTTCTGTAGGGTTGTAACAGAGCAAATATGTGAGTACAGGAATCGAGCTCCCAAACTGAATTGACACAGTGAAAGCATCTCTTCATTACCTCCATAAGGAGTCATGCCTACACAACCACACACCAACTATTGGTTTCTGCTGTGGAGGTTCGTGCCTTCACCAAAGGATTCTGGTACTTGAGGTAACCTCAGTGTTCTCTTCAACTCTTATGTTTTTTCATATGTTTGTACAACCAGTGTGGTGAGCAAGTATTACA
Organism: Lepidothrix coronata; assembly: GCF_001604755.1. Taxonomy (NCBI): domain Eukaryota; kingdom Metazoa; phylum Chordata; class Aves; order Passeriformes; family Pipridae; genus Lepidothrix; species Lepidothrix coronata. Next base: position 1,059,704 of record NW_016690262.1, read on the forward strand.
CTTGGTGACCTAGAGAACCTCAAAGAAAGGTTTCATATTTTCCCTAAATCTTCATCGTTCCATCACACATTATATCCCTCCATTCCACAGTGTGTTACAAGCTCTGCCCAGACTTTTTGCCTTCTTTGATGCAAAAGAATGGTTCAGCATCTTCTCCAGAGGGATAAGCAATAGTGAGAGAGCTTCTGGATAAAGAACATAGCTTCTGGATGTTTTCTATTTAAGCCTGCACAGACTTCTGATGAAAGAGGCACCAGAGATGGAGCTGCTTGGACAACAAGAGAGCAGATGGCAACTGTGCTCTCAGTTCTCCTATGCCAGAGCAGCATATATTTGTGGGTGAGAGTTTGCTGATGGAAAATCCATAGAGGGGACAAACTTCTCCTGCTGTGACTCTGAAAGATACTCAAAGAAATACTACAAAGTTCTGCAGCTGTAAAGCTCTCCTCTGTTCAGCAAATGGTAGTTAAGATGACTGCTCTGACTACAGACACAATCATATAGAGATTTATGAGCATATGGATGACAAAAAAAAATAAACTCTAAATTTAAAAAGACAAATAAAAATCTCAGGCACCAAAATTAAGGTATAGTTTTAAAAGCCTTACGGTATTTTTGTATATTTCAGATTATTCATGATAAAAATCATCATATTTGCTCTTGGAAAAAAAAAACCAACAAAACAAAACACAATAGAATCAAAGAAGAATATGAGTAAAAGAAAAATAACAGTAAGAAATTCACTCCAATAGTACAGCCTCCTACTCTAAATTCTAGTAGAGAAATCTGGAGCTGTAATTAAACTGATGTCATTAGAAACCTCTAAATACCCTAGAGATGACCCACACAGGTAGCCTGTACCCTCAACCTCCATGTGTACCTGCATGAACGTGCTTCTGTCCTTTAAGTATGTGGCTGGAAAAAATTCTCCTCTCATTTTATTAGGTCTTTAAGACTTTCATCTTGTTGAAAAGCATTTTAACAGCCTTTGATGTTTGATCACATAGAAAATTGAGCCTGTTGGTAGAACAATTGTATCCTCAGTGATGCAGATCAGTGTTTTCCAGATGGACAATTGGAAAGATTCAGTCTTTAAAAACTCACTATTTAAGAAATGGTTGGTTGTGTCATATTTGTTTTTATTGTTTATTGCGTCTCCCTCAAAAAAAAAAAGGTGCAGTGTTGGTGTTTAGAACTTTGCATTTATTTGTAATATCAGAAACCTACAATTCTGACTGCCAAAAAAATCAGCTTCAGAGTTCAGAAGCCAACTCTAGGACAATCTACAGCAAAAACTCAGGCAAAATTTCATGTCAGGCACATGCCAAATCACACATATTGCCTGCACATTAATTGATCGTTACAGAAAACCCCTAACTACCAGTGGAAAGAAGCAATGTGACAAACCCAGACACTGTTACAGCTCCAAAGAATTCTCTGGAGCACTGACAGCTTTACCAGATGCCTATCTGTCCTCATATTTTACAACTTGGCAAAAGAAAAAGTGCCTTTAATCATCAATTTTCAGGAGCAATAAAACACAACCCACCAAATAAAGCCAAAGTAAAAAATTCCTACTCAGTTGAAACAATCTCATCTGCAGCAAAAAGTTTCTTCTATAAGGAAAATGATTTCATCAAAATTAGTACGTTAATGATTTTGTCCTGGGAACTGAATTTTCACTAGTGCTAAAAATACTTTTACTTAAGATTTCAGGCCAAATACTTCTGACTAGGCTTATTCAATTCAAAAAGTTCATTTCTTTTAGTAGACTCCTTCCCTCTCCCATGGAATACACGCTAAACAACTCAGCTTACATTATGAAATTTAATTGTATTCTTGAAACAAAGAAACAGGTATTTCTAAAAAATGCTGGGAACAGATAAAGCAGTCAACAATCTTATCTGTTAATGACATATTGAGGGATGATGCAGTCTATCATAAACGTGAGGACTCCAGAATAGAAATGTAGAACTTTTCGCAAGAAGATTTCTTGATACTTTCAGTTTGCAGCACTACTTGTATAGTAGTCCAACTTTTTATCAAGATATGTAGAAAAAAGAATCAGCTCTCACAAGACATGTATTATTTGACCACTATTACTGCTTCTTTTTGGACTTCAAAGACATTTAACCTTCAACCCTACCGTTGGCACTTACCTTTCATGAGACATCTGTGTAACAGCTGATGTGTTAAATCACAGCTGTATCTGGAAAGTCACAGCCATAAACCATTTGAAAAAAGAGCTTCTCTATAAAATGCATATTTGAAATATGACAAGGTTACTGTCCTGATGCCAACAAGGAATCTCAAAGTCTTTGTATGTGAAAATAAGTATTTAAAACTTTAGAGAGAGTGAGAGAGATGGTGTTTTTTCTTCCACTGTATAGCTTCAAAGTAAACCTTTGCAGTCTAATAGTTCAAGGGTGTTATTTAAGCAATTTCTCTCATTTGAACAAAAAGAAGTGCTCTAACTCAACCCCTGTTTTTGCTACAAGAATATGATGTTTCATTTTAACTTAATAAAAGAAATGGTTCTCATGGGGTACAGAATTTATACACATGCTGCCTAAGGTACCATTTAAAGACAGAACTTAGTGAGATATGTTGCAGGGAGTTATTAGTGAGTCTAATAACACTATAAAGTATAGCACTGCAACTACCATAATGACATTACCTATTTATTTAACAGGAGCATCAACAATTTTTTTTTGCCCTTGTATCATTGTGTTATAGTCTACTTTCTGTCATTCGTTTATCTCATTTCCCACATAAAAATTGTTACTAGTCCATTTTGGTCTTCTTCCCAGTTTCAACATCCTGTCTTGATCACTGCTTGGGCCATTGACAGTAGCAATATTTTATATGAAAATGAAGCTCTCTTTCCTGCTTGTTCCAAGTGAGTTGCTTTTCCTTCACACTGATTTCAATTAATTTGGAAGAAAACACACTCATATGTTATCAGGAAACTCAGATTTTCCTGTTCATTTCAAGCTGATTTGTAAATTCCACCTCTTAGGAGCTTTGTTTTTTTAATTCTTTAGTTTTCACTGAACATGCCATTTTTTGTCCTTAGCAGCATGCAGAGAGGGAAAGGAGGGAAACCCAGCAGCTGAAATGTAACAGGAAAAGAAAATCATTAGAATTCTGCCATTCTGAACACCAGAACACCAGTTTTATTGACACATGTGACGGGAAGAGAACTGCATTATAAAGTTGATACTATTTTTAAGAATTTTTTTTAAGGCAGGGAAAGAGTGAAACCCATATAAAGTCTTTCAGCAAATTTTTGAAATTTGCAGAATGCAAATTTGCACATACACACAGTTTCTCCAAAGTTTTACTGTCTTACCAGTACAACTGTAGGTTATCCTTGCTCAGACTACTTGCTTAGAGAAAATTTTCCCCATTAGCTGCTGCAGTTTTACTGGTATTGACTGAACTCTACTGCTATTAGAAAGATGGAGAGCAAGGAATTCTGACGGTAACAACTCAGTAAAAAAGTCTCATCTGTCTCCTGTAAGGACACACACCTCTTGCTGTGCAACAGTAATTCTAGGAAGCATGTTCTCCCAGTTCTTCCAATCTTCTGTAAAGATTGCTAACTTCTTCCCTAAGTGTTCACACTGTAGCAGTTGAGAACTTTCCTTCGCTTGCAAAATCTAATATTTCAAAATCTTGCTAATTTATTTCTTTTCATCCTCTTTAAAATTGATCTTTGCTCTGTCTTTGCTTTGCAATGAGAAGTCAGAGGACAGAAGACATGTTTATTCAGCTTGAAGAGCTGCTCTATCAAAGTCTCAACCTCAAAAGATGCACTTCCAAGGCCACCCTACTGGAAGGGCTTGGCCCATGTGTGACATTTCCTTGCGGTTTCCTTCTGTACCCTTTCTGTTTCTCTATGAGATCCAACAATAACCAACAAAGACATAAAAAACCAAGTTGGATAAATATAGGCCCTAGAGATGTTCTTCTCTTAATGCTGGAGGTATCAGTGTATTCAATGTGATTGTTGAGAGCAATAGGAAACTTTGGTTCTGTGGAAAAATAGTCATCCTTGCCCTTATTTAAGGAGAAAAGCAATTACGTTGTTGCCAAAAATCTTATAAGGCAGCAGATGGAGGGTTTGACTAAGTCCACAAAGCTGATTACTAAAGAGGAGCTCGTACTTCGCCCGCTGCTGAAGTGTGTGGTAGATATGCCATAACATGTTTCAGCAGAGCATACAGTTTTTCCCCAGACTTAATGCTCCTTGGAGCTGCTAGCTTTCCCTGTTGATTTCCATGCTTCCGGTAACTTCAGGACTTTATCAAGACCATGGCTTTAATTAAACCTAAGAAAAATAAGAAAACTCATTCTCTGCTTCTTTCATTTTTACCTGTTTCCTCCTGTTTCCCTTTCCATACAACCCTGTGCAGAATTCTTGAGAATAGAGGCTAAACCTAGCCTTCTCAACACCTTTATTTTCATGTGATAGTTGGAGCAGTGCCCTCACTTCACCCTGGTTGGGGCTGGCAGAGCTGACACAAGATTTTGAGCGCCAAGCCCCACAGGTGCATTCCCATCTGCTCTGCTCGTGCCACCCCTGCTGAGACCCAGCATGCAAATTACAGCCCCAGTTCAGCCCCTACAACTATGCAGCTGCCCTTTTTAATAAGTATCTTACTTTCTATGTGATATCAGGCACCATCTTTCAGTTTGATTTTATCCTATAATGCTTTTCTAGTGATTCAGGAGACTAACCCACACTATTACACCACCGCAGCAGAGGCTGATTTTCCTCCCATTGAAGTCAATAGCAGAATTCTTGTAATAAAGAGAGAAACTGACTGCAGATGAACATTAACCATATCCTTTCAACATTTTTCTCTGCCTAATGGAGTATATTAAAGCTTCTCTGCATAACTTCTGAATAATACTGTATGCAATTTCATTATTAAAGTTTCACTTAATTTAATACTGCTTTGAGGTTTCTAGTTAAAAATAAAATATGATTAATGCTTACAAAAGAGAGTGAGAAATCTGAGTGTTAAGAATTCTGATAATGGCTACAGTTTCTGGGTAAATTGCTTTGGTAATTTTCATAGTGAAACACGCTAATGTTACCATTGCTTTTTGCAGTTCCCTACCCTAACAGTCACTGCTCTTCCCTATGATTCTTTTTTAAATTAATTAGTGTGGCATTTGGCTGCTTACTATAACACACTGAAAAAACAGTGGTTTCCCCTGAAGGTCATTAGTGGCTGCATACAACTGAAAGAGTATTAACACCCAGTCATAGGCATTTATCCTGCCTGCATCATGAATGAATTTCAGTCTCAGAGTAAGGAGAATTCCCAGATCTCCCTCTGGCTGTCTGCTGAACATGAGTTTTGAAGAGAAGAAAGCTCATACAGGCTAGGAGGATGGGGGACAACTGCACTGTTCTCCAGGCCCAGTCTGAACAGGGCATCAGGATGCCAAATATTTAATGACACTCCGAGCATTTTGATTCCCAAAAGTGGTTCTAAAAATCGAATAGTGCTTTGAATAAAAATCCATAAAATTGGATAAAAGNTGCTTTTAGATAAAAATCTAACACTGCTTTGGACTAGGTGTTTGGATAGGAGCAGAACAAAATCTAGGACTGTGTTTCAAAAAAATGAGTTTTAAAAATTCTTGATCTTGACCCATGCAGGCTCATATCCTGTCTTCCCAGTCCAGCCAGTGAAAGCCTATTAGGTTAATCAAGGATTCATTAGAGAAAGAAATGTGAACAAATGAAGTAAAGAAAGGCAGAAGCTGAAGCTTTCCTATGCCCTTCAAGCCCTACTTTTTCTTTCTGTGGATTTAGCTGGAACTTTTTTCACTTAAGTTGCACATGCTTTCAAAGTCTATCTACCTATTAACATGTGGTAAAACATAATACAGCAATTAAGCACAGTAGACATATTATTATAAAAATGGAAAAAATAACTATTAATCCAACAGAAGTGCCTTGGCTACATACCAAGCTACCCAGTCCATCTTCTTTATTAATTGTTATTAATTATTATTGTTATTTTAGGAGATCTATAATACCTTACCCAGTGGTAATATCTGTGTAGGACTTGAATATAATGAGGTGATTTGGAATTCACAAAGAGAGGTCACCCTACAATTCAGGATGCAGATAAGCACATTTTTCAATGAGTTTTGTTAATTCACATTTGGCCAAGACATTAAAAGTAATTATAGCATTAAGCTGTTACGGGTTAAAAAGAGGATCTTTTAAGATAAATAAATGGGTATGAAAATAAATGCTTTTTTAAAACTGAAATTTATGTCACGGATGATCTCCAACAAAAATACTGAATTCCAAATGCTGGGGAAATTTGAATCTGCCTTCTAATCTAAACCTCACAGATAAATTTTACCTAAGCCTTATTAACTAGAGAGAACTGAATAAATGTGGTCTTTCTCCTAAGAATTATGTGATACCAGCCCCTGTCCCAGAAAATATTCACCTTTGGGCATAATAAGTAGTTCTATTGAAATCAATAGAAATTACCATAAAAGTAAAATATTAACTTAAGAATGTGTTTAGATCTTGTGAATAATTTGGACCATATTTTTTACTTGAAACCTATCTTGAAAATTAACAAGCTATAATGATCTAGAGGAGGAAGTAAATCACAAAAAAATAAGAGAGTCAGCAAATAACTCACATTTCTTGCTGCAGCTGCAGGTTAACCAACCAAATCTAAACCAGTTATTGCTCTTTGACAACAGTGAAATCCAGAGTAAGATCTTAGTCATGGTTAGCGGAGCCAGAGGTACTACTATTGTACTTTACTCAATCTGTGTGCCCTTCATTTACAGTCACATATAACTTGGCATAAAAGAATCTCCTTTTAAAGTCATGCATAAAAATTTAAATATTATTATTGACTAAAGAAGTATCAATAAGATTCCCAAATAATAGTGATGAGATACCCAAAGCAAAATCTGTAGATAAACAAACAGAAAATGTATAACTAGATTTGTTTCCCAGCCTACATCCACTCCACTTGCAAAGACTTGTCATCCTTTTCGTAAATGTGGGGACAAAAAAAGGCACAGCTCATGGATACTGTATCTATCTCCTTCCCACTCAACATATGCTTTCCTTTTATTTTTCAGTTATATCTGTCTCTGAAATAGGTATTTTCCTCAAGAAAAAAAATTTCTTTCTCTAAAATAAGGAGGAAATGATAGATGGAAATGAAAGTTTTGAGGAGAGTTTCTACTGCTACTCATTAAATATTTTGGTTGGTGCGAAACGGTTAATGAATAGAAATTGTTCTCATTTTCAAATAATATGGAGAAAGATATTTTGTTTCTTCAGTAAGTATCAAACAATCATAATAAAACATTTAGGAAAAACCAGACTTGCTTATAATTTGCAACCCTATGACTTGAGTCTTATCAGTGCAAGACTGGCCTTCTAAAAAAACCCCTAAACTGTGTGATAGAGAAAATTACAAAATCTTATACATTCCCAAAGGCATGGAGCTGTTTGTTAAACAAGTTAGCATCAATCATGGAGACATTGCTGCAGCCAGCTACAAGCAGAGTTTCCAGAAAGAAGATAAATTCTGAGCAAAGAGGGGTGTGAAACCAGCTACATACCACCTCCTCAAAGCTGAAAAGTTATGCTGCAAGGGGTTGCAGGATGCAGAAGTACTACTGAGAGTGGGAAGCAAGGACTGGAACCATTACCCATCCTTACTGTTTTAAGAAATCGTACCTTCCAGTAGGGAACAGAGCTAGTTCTAGAGCTCTGTCTGTTAAACATAATTTCTTTAATGATTGGTTCTATATAAACAATAATTTTCTATTCAAGTCAGGGGAAAAAAGGTACCTTGAGTAGTTTAACCTTGCTCTGAATATTTCTAATGGCCTGTAATCAAAATTCTCAGTTCAATAAAAAGGTAAGTACACTATTCTTTAGCATCTTGATCTGAATTTAAGTGAAGAATACCAACATCATTTAATTAGTTGCTGACATAGAAAAACATTGCCTTCCAATTATAAGGCTCAATACACAAAGAAGGGAAATAAAACCAAAGATATTTAAATAAGTTTACTTTCAGGCAAGCCTGCTCTTTCCCGGGGTTCTTCAATTTCCATCTCAGATGCATAAGTTATCTTACTTTTTCAGGCGGTCTCCCTGTCCTGATCTTGAGGCCTGCATCGTATCAGAAAAAAAATTTCAGAGTTTTTCAATTCTGTGTAAATTGGGTTGAACTATTGCAGTGGAACAAATGAGAAGTTATTCATTACTCTACTAACCTCACAACCCCATTTTAGAGAAACTAAATGCACAACAAGCCTGTTTTATAAGTCAGACTGGAAGTTTCTCAAAACTCTGACATAAGTATATGGATTTTTACGAGTAATAAAAGGGACATGATATGAGACTTTGGCTCTTGGAATCTGTGTCATTTCAGCACAGAATATCTTTAGAACCACAGTCCTAATACTTTCTGCAAACACCTTGGGGGCATTGTTGGAACATCTTGGTATTAAATAGGAGTTTAAAATATGAACTGAATGAACTAGTCAAGCACTAACTATGTAATTTTGCTCTTTCTGTGCCAGAGCTCAAACTTGGGATGTAGACAGAAACTCATAAAAGCCTTTAGAGCAAATCCCAGTTTGCTGCCCATTGAACAGCATCCATGGGAAACATTCCTATCAGCTATAAAAACATCTACCAGTGATAAAATAGGCTTTACTGAAGCAATCTGAAGACAAACAAAGATTTAGGTGTATTTGATTGAGCACTGAATGAAGGGAAAACCAGTTCTGAAGAGCAGTTCTCAGCTGACATGCAAAATAGGTACAGGACACAAATCTTACAAACATTTTCAAATAAAATGTGGGTTTAGAAATCCTAAAGCAGGAGCTTTCATATAGCATATATGGCTATATTTCAGTAGTCATCTCTAGTAACCACTTTCATTTCTTTTCTTACCCTACTGCATAACATGACTGGTGAAAGGCTTCTTCCCATTAACTGGAACAGAATACACCTCTCTCAGCAGCTGATGTGCTCCAGCAGAATGTGAATCAGCCTTCACCTCTCTCACTTCAGCTTGCCTTTCCCTACTCATGAGTACAAACAGCTCATCCACTCTCAGAAACATCTGTTCATCCTCTAATGAGGAAGGAGGCAACAATCTCATTTTCTAGGTACACTTCTATTAAAAAACTGGTCTGTTCTCCAACCCGCACACTTGCAGTAACTCAAACTACTAATCCTTTTCTTCCAGTTAGGATCTCCATTATCTTCTGGATTACCCTGCTTGCAAAGCTTCCCTACTGTACGTCTCTGAAAACCAATATGACATTTGGAGTTGAGAAAGTTGAAAAAAGCAAGGATTCTCCTTGGAAATAAACTCTTCTCTTGCTTTTGGGTTGCTACCTGGAAATCTGAAAGCCTCTTGATACCAGAACTACCTTCTCCCCTTTCTTCCTTTTTAATATTATTGTCTCTCTTTTAATTATTGTGGCACCAGGAGACCCCAAATGCAATCAGTGACTCATTCTGCCAGTCTCTGTGAAGACATATGGTATGAGACAGTCCTTACCCTGAAGAGCTTACAGTTTAAATAGGCAAGACAATAATGAGACACATTAGCATTGTTATCACCATCTCCCAGGTGGGAAATCGAGTCACAAAGATGGAGAGCAACACGCTCAAAATCACGTCTACACTGTACAGTGAAGCATGGTTCAGTCCTTTTGGAGTTAACAAACATTAAACTGATAAATTGACACAGTGGAAAGAAACACTGATGTGCCAGTTTGTGTGCAGAAGCCCTACAGACCAGAAATGCACCATTTTGGACAAGATGATGAGCTAGGAAAGGAGGCATTGCATTAGCACATTTCCAGTATGACCAACTCAAATGTCCACAACACAACTTTGTTTTCCATTCAGTCTGGGCAATCCAGGATGCACTGAACAGGTGAAACACAGGTAATGCAGAAGTATAAATTATTCAAGACTCAATCAAACAGATTTATTTAAAAGCCATATACTGTTCCATATGGTGTTGCTTGTTCTCAGGATGGAAAGTGGACCTTGTTTACAGAGTTGCCTTCTCAGCAACCATGTTGATCTGGACTCCAAAACATGGGCAGAAAATTCCCATGTTTTCATAGTAAAGATCTGAAAGTGAAGCCAAATGGTATATTGTGCATCAGTTTGGGAAACCTGTTATGAATATCTTACATGTTTGAAAAATAATACGGTAAAGAGTAAGACAATTGCATACAGTTTTATTTCCTTTGAGGAAGAATATGTTTCTGAAATGACCTTGTTTATTACACCAGATATGAGAGATTTTTCCTGTCTCTTTGAAGTGATATTACATGTGGTGAGCTTATTGAATGAATAACATTCGGTGCTATTCATCAGTTGAAAGGCTACTGGGTACTTAGCTGTGCTGTTTTGGTAGTCTATTATCCACTTTTTCTTTCATCTGATTAATAGAATATTAAATTTTGTTTCTTTTATCAGAAGGTTAATGATCCTGAGTTTTGTAAAATTTGTATATTTTTTCCAAAATCTAGTGGAAAAAAAATTCCATAGTGCTTTTTTGTACCTGATTCTTTTTTGCTGATAGTCTCAGGAATTTTATTGGAGTAGTCCTCCATTATAATTTTGAAGTACAAAATCATTTTCATAATACTACTAAGAGCTATGAAATAAATTCCTCTCCCCTCTCTGCCACCAAAAGTAAAAAAAAAAAAAAATTTGACAGAAAAATCAACCAAGAAACCAGCATGGACTGTTGTGAAAAATGCACTTATTGAATCACTTTTGGTCTACTTATTTTTGGCTGCATATTATATCCTTTTCTTGTTTTAAAAATACTTCAATACACTGTAGAGCATGCAGATAGTAATCTGCAATTATCTTGTATTATCAGACAAGTAGTTTGGAGGTACTACACTAGTACTTGACATTTGTTATTTATCTTGATCTTCTCTCTCAACTTTTTGATGAGAAAATATTGCATACAAAGCTGGTTCAGATAACTCAATACTTCTACCCTAATTATTTACTTCACAAACACACATGCAAAGCTTTCACATATTAATAATCTATTACATAAAGAAAAGCACTGTACAGCAAGTCTTCAAAAGGAAAGTACAATCTATTTACCATCCTTTTGTGTAACTATTTTTGGTAGCATCTCCTGATTGTATAAAATGAATGGTAATTTGATTTTTTTTTCCCAAGTAAAATCATACCACCTGTACTTCCTCATCTATAAAGCTGGTGGTTTATTTCCACAATTCTAAGGAGTATCACTGTGTAACATAAAGTCTATTTTATGTATCAGTTGGCTACTTAGCACAGTGACTACATGTTAGCTCATTAATGAATCCCAATAAGTAATCTGTGGGGGATCAAGAATGATATCCCATTTTCCAGATGGGAAGGTCAAGGGGGAAAAATATAACTTCTAAACATAACAAAAATCAATCTAAAAGATTGGCATTTTGTTCTAAGCTTGACTGTATCTATTGATGTAGATCATCTGCAGATTGCAAGGAACAGTTACCATCTCCAGAGTTCACTTACCACATACACTGGATTATCTATTCTAAGGTAATGTAGGAATGTGCAATTAATTAATTAGAATTAGTCTTAAAAGACATGATATTCACACTAATCATTTATGATAAAGCCTTCTCTCAAATAAGAAGTTTCCCCATGCCCTCTTATATAGACTTTTACATTAATCAGCTACTCACATCATCTCTAGAATAATTTGCATAACTATCTAATATTTAAGGAGGTGTATGATGGCCTCTAGTGGTGCATAGCAGCATGAAAATGATGAACTGTTGCTCCAGTTCCTCAGAGTTTTAAAGACAGCACGGAAGGAAAACAAACATACATTCAAATTGAATCTTCTGAGTTAGAGGAACAGCAAAATACAGCTCACAGCAAAGAATGCGAATGTTTCGTTACTTTTTGCTTGGTAAGAAGGAAAAAATTCCTGAAGCCAACATGATTACATTAGAATAATAATTTAAAAAATATTCCAAATCCTTGCTATTTTACATTTTTTTCTCTCTCACAGGCTTTTGATCGTTCTGCATAGCTAAGCTTTGGCCTGCTGGTACCGTCGCTCACTAACTCTTTGGGAATACTGTGGATCCTGAGTGAGAGAATACATCTGATTTTCCATAGAGAAGGTGTTTATAGAGCAGATATTCTTAAACCTGGATTAGTCCTTCATGTTAAAAGTACTTTCATCATTGTGTTTATGAAATATTTTTAAAAAGATAGTACTTGATAAGTCAATTCCTGACCAAAAACCACCAAAATAAAATTTTACCATACCAATTTGACCTTATTCTAACAAATGGTACCTTGTAAGAAGGCTCACCCACAGGTGATGAGATTTACTATCATACTGCAAAGTATAGACATGTACATTCTTTAGCAGGTTAAATGTGAAACAGCTACCTCTCTATGCATGTTCTATTCAATCTTTTTACTTTGATATTTTTATTTCTGCATGGCTTCTTGATTTTGTCTTCCCAAATGTTTAGCAAAAATATCAACACTTATAGTTTGAAGTTTTAGGCTGTAATTCCATCTTGAGGTTTCATGTATTTTTGGAATTAAAGTTATGAGAATTCATAGATACTAATTTCTTTCTAACCAGCAAGTCGCAATTACCTGTGAAGTTTCTATATCTTGCTTTTAAAAGTTTGCTAACCAGAAATACACTCGTAAACATTTCTATTTAACAGAATTTGAAAGCCAAAGCTACTGATCTCAGTCAGCGGCCTCTGCAGCTCTGCTTCAAGCAAATTTTCAGAAACTAAATCCTAAGACAGATAATTGCTGTAGCTCATTCCTAAGGAAAATGCAGAGATCAAAGGATATAGTAAGACCATTCAAGGGAGCTTCTGAATATGTCTTTCCCTCTGTTATATTAACATTTTGCAACAGCATTCTTATCCGTCCTAGGCTATCTGCAGATCGAGTCCATACGTACTCTGGACAGAAAGTTAGGGCAGAGAAGGATGTCACAAGGATTATTTTTTTTCCTAATTCTGAAAGTAATTTCACAACTATTGTCAGAGAGATGGAAGCCTGTAAAGGCACAGAAACTTCTGTAATTTCTGCATTTTTGCAAGGGAGGTTGTTCAGTGCAATCAGGGTTCTTTTCACAGAGTTTTGAAATCTCAGGGATGTAAATGTTGTGAGATTCCTGTGAACTGCTTAGACTGACAGCAAGCAAAACTTTTTCACATCAGAACAGAAGACTATAGCAAAGGAAATGCCTAATCAAATGGTAGGTAACTGATTAGGCCTTTACTGTCCATTAGTTTCCTCTAAGTGCAAAAGTTAAAATTTGAATGATTTTCTTAAATACTTCTGATAAATTTTCAAGTATATATGGTTTTTCAGCTGTACATTTTCCCTGGCTGTTTCTCAGGGTCTCATGAATTTTCAGTATCTTAGTACCTCTTTAGCTACATTGAGCTCTTTCTGTTACACAGCCCTCCCCTAAGCACTGTATCCCCAGTCTCAGGATTAGCAAACCACATTTTCCCTGACCCAAAGTGATTCTCCTAGATGAAAACCATGATCCTTTCACAGGGGGATTTTCTCTCTCACACTCTTTCCTCCTCTGTCTCACAGGCCCCTGCTCCCAGCATCACATCTCTGCTCTCCTGCTCTCCCTCTCTAGGATCTGGATGCCCAAGACAGTGTGAAATATTAACTAGCTAATGATTTTTATTTCCCTTGCCGTAGATCAGAGGAGGTACTAGGAAAACCACCGCTATGAAGCAGAATGCAGAGAGAGCTGTCATCTCAGGAGCTGCCTGTGCAGCAGTGATGTTAATGTACAATGCTATATCTTAATAGCCATCTCAATTGGCTATTAAAATGCAGCACTGCACATTAAAATCACTACCCCACTGCTACAGGAACACTTACGAAAGATGCAGTCTCTGAAAATTACCTTTTGGCTCAATGGAATGCTGCCATGCCAAATGTCTCAGCTCCTCTAATTTTCTGCTAAAGAAATAAAACTCTTAATTTTTAATTTTAAATATACATGATTAGGCTGAATGGCACATTCAGCCAATACAACACACAGATAACACAGGTGAACTGCACGCAGTGTCTCAGAATTCAACAGCAGAAATACTCTGATTCTCCTCAAGAAAACTGTGCTAACTTCCAGAGGAGTTATTATCCTCAATTTCTTTAAAGAATGCCTTTTAAAATAATCTGCTTTCAGGTACTGAAGAGGGGAGAAGAGGAAAATGTAGCTCATAGGAATTTGTTTCTGGAAACTTACAGGTTATAAGCAAGTGAATTCTGAAAAGGCTGGATAACAGAGATGATGAAGGCTACAGGATGAATGTGGGGGTAAAAGACATGAATGGAGTACAGTCAAAAAGAGGAACTGGTGAGGCTGGTAGGCTGTATAATACAGGGGGAGGATGAGGCTTAAAAAAGATTTGATTCCTTTGATCCAGACAGATGGTTTGTGGGACAACTTTGTCTCAACTTCTGAGTGCATAGATTCAGGTGAGAATAAGGAAAACCACAGAGGCAGAGGTAAAAGACAGAATGATGTAATGAGCTCATGTTGCCCTCCCTGAGTCATAGTAGAAAGATAATAAAAAGTCAAGACAAGACAAAAAGATCTCTAAAATATAGGAAAAAATATGTTTCAATTGCATAAGCTTCAAAAGGTAGACAGGGTCTCTGTGTTTCAAATATCTACCATACTGCATTATCTGATTTGAAAAGTAGAAATATATCTGTTATATAGGCTAGAGCATCTTCTCTTTAGCTACACACAGCTACTACACATCTTGTGCTACACAGTCCATACCAGACATGTCTGACCTGGTTTGAAAGGTAGAACTAGTCAGGGACAATCATATGAAGCCAAGTTTCTTCAAAGAAAAGCTGATGCATAAACATTTGGTTTCAAATATAATGAGTATCATCAGGTTTTCTTAACCTTTTACCTGAATTCCTGGTGTACCAGCCCAAGGGCCAGAGAAAACTGCACCTTTTGGCTGAAGTCAGACTTCATTCATTAGTCTGCATCAGAGCCAGGGACTCCTGAAGCTGCAGGGCAATAGCCCCAGGGAGTCTGCCAGCAGGGCTGTCCTGAATCTTGAGTCCTTGAGGGAAACGGGCAGCCAGCCCAATGGAGTTGACAGTGTTGGCAGTTTCATTACTGGTATCATCTGGGATGCTGACAGGAACATCAGTTTCAACTAAAAACCTAAAGGGACAGAAAGTTCCTACTTGTCAGAGAATTGAGATGTGTGATTTCTCAGATTTCGTCTGAAACCAGCACTCCTTGGTCCTCAAAATCCACAGATGTGCAAACTAGAAACTACAGTTTTGACAGCTCTACTGCAAAATTGATCCTTATTTTCCTTTTTAAGTCTTTTTGTAAGAACATAAAACTGATGAATCTGTAAAAAAAAAAAAAACACCAAAAAACTCCTACCCAAACAAAAACATATTCCAAGCTACAAAGAGATAGGATGGTGGTTTATATAATTTCTTGCTCAAATTTGCAAATATCTGCCTCACAGTTCAGTAAAATTCGGAAAGTGTTATATAATAACTCTTGAAATCAAAAAAGCAAAAACACTGCTCTGCAGCAGAGATCACTCTCCTCTTTTTAGTCTGACATTCTACATCAGTCTCCAAAAACAGAGTAACAGATCACACTACGGAGTGACATTTGAGCCTACACAAGAGTGTGGGAGCAAGTGAAGAGTAAGCAGCTCACTATGCTCAAATGGCAGAAAAATATTTGGTCACCAAAAGAAAAAGCAAAAACCAAAACCAAAAACCTTTGGTCCTTTGGGATTTTGAACTTCACAGAATGGTAGAGGTTTGATGGGATGTCTGGATGTTGTCTGGTCTAAATCCCCTGATCAAGCAGGACCACCTACTGCTGGTTGTCAACAACCTTTCCCTGAGAGGTACTTTTTGTCCCTATAACTTGGTTATCCTTTTCAATCTCAGTTCAAAAAAGGCAATTACTTCTGAATTTAAGCTCAGGGGGGAAAAATAAAATACTATTTTAAATAGTTTAATAGAAGCTGGGCTGGATTCCACATTGCCCAGCACTAAAGCCTGCATGACTTCAGGAAAGGGTGATGATTACCATGTGTAACAGTGCCCAGCTGTCAAATGAGAGATCAAATGAGCATCTGCCTTAAAAATAAAATAAATCTTATCTAAAAAACAGAGCCTCTGCAAAAAAAAACAACAGTGTGCTGCATCACATCCTCCCCTCCACCTTCCCCTTCTCCCCTCCTTCCAATTGTACTGTAAATAATCTGAGCCACTGCTTTATGCAACACCAATAGTAAGCACCAGGAAGATACTGCACTGGTGACCTTGGATTTTCCAGCCCATTACTCCTGACTGGTCTCTGCAAGACTGCTACATTGCCACCTGCCACATAACACCTCCTCCAATGTCGAGAGGAAGTCAAACTCTGTTCGCGCTTCCCCCGGTCCTGCCCGCGCTGTGTCACCGAGCTTTTGCTGTTGATCTGCGAACAGAGGGTGATCCGGGGCTGTCAGTGTGCTAAGGATCCTTCCTCCCTCCCATGCCTGCGTTTGTCACTTATCTGATAAAAGGTGCAGAGGAAGAGAAAGGAATAGGAGTGGAGACATTTCCATTTTCAGCCTGGCTAAAGGAGTATTTCAAAGCAAGGGATGCTGTGAGCTTTATAAAGTAATCAAAAGCCCCGTACATATTATGATTTTAATAATTTTTTTTAAAGAAACATAGATACTTCCAAGGCATAAAGATGCATATGCAGTCTGATTATGTCCAGAAAAGAAGGGTCAAAAGAATGTTTTCGACATTCGTAGTAATTTTTACATGAGGGCCATATTTGAAGTAATTAGCATAGTTGTTTCCCTTTTTATTTCTACAAAAGCTGATGACAGACTATCCAGAGACCCTAAAGAAAATTGCCTCAGGGGAAGACAAAAGCTGTCAACATCAAGCTGCAAAGATCTCTTTGAGGAAGAAAACAAATTCCCAGCAAGAGAATTGATATGCCTGCTGATGAGCTGTTCAAATATGAAACACAGACACTGGGAGGGAGCCTGCTGCAGACACATCCATAGAAGAAACAGAACATTTGGCAAAAAATTTGGCACAGGAAAAAATGAAAACTGAAAGCAAGCATAAGGATGTGATGGAACTAAGAAATGCTGGCATGCCATGCAGAGGAGAAGAGCTGAAGGAAAAGCAAATATGCCTAGCAAGCTAAATACAAAAACATGTGCTTGCTGGCAACACCAGCAAGTAGTGATGCTACTTGATTCGAGTGTTAAGGAAGCATTTTATGTCACACAGAAAAATGTCCTAGACGTGTTGATATTACTGTATTTTTATTGAACTAATACAACAGCAACAATAAGAAAGGTTTAACAGCCTACCTCAGAGAGTTAAAAAAGGATTTTCTGTTTCCAAAGTTTTTCAATTCCTCAAAAAAAATTCCCACAAAAACATTTCCCGCAGGCATTTTTAATTTTTTTCATCTAAATGCCTCCATTATCTGTTAGATGGTGAAACATAAATCACTTGGACCAATTCAGGCTTTTTTCTCCTTTTGGTTGAAATTCTTGTCTGAAGATGACATTTCATGAGAGCTTCATTATTTGAGGTATTTAAAAGTGACACTATGAACTATGCATGCTCTTAAGATCATAACTGTAACCTGTCACCACCTGGTGGCATCTTTAGTGGAGTCCCTGAGTATTCTTATTTGTTCAGGGAGACTTCGTCATCATATTTATTCCCATGTCCTAATCAAGAAAGATAATCTTGGAATCCTTCAGAAGAGTGTCCTTGAGGAGCCAATCATCTAAGAAAGGAGAAAGTTTCAGTTTCTCTTTTGGAATCTTAAGTTTTCTCTACATTCACATGGTCCGCTGAAAAATGGGGAATCAGCAGAGTCCTCAAATAGAAGCTTCTATTTGAATGTAGACATCCAGCATGTACTTAAAAAAAAATAAAAATACCCCTCCTCTACTTCTACAAACATCAGGGAAGCCACATTTAAAAAGAAAAAAAACTAACCAACAAAAAACCCCAAATCAACTGCAACTCGCATAAGCGATTAATGAAAGCAACCAGGTGCAAAAATACTTAATCTATGTAATTTGATCCCTTTTAGCTGTTTTATAAAATAATTCAGGCAGAGCTAAGATAATAATTCCACTACAGACAATAAGGCAGTCATAAAACAGGGCAGGTAAAGCTATGACAATAATGAAATGATCTAAGTAAAGCCTATTATCTTCGTTAATTTTCACTCACTTTCCACCACAGTGGGAAGATATTAACATGCTAATATTTTCTATCCTATTCAAAAGCAAATGCATCTCTTGAGCAAATAAGCTAAATTATCAATTTCTTTGTATTAGGATTTAATAATAATAATAATAATAATAATAATAATAATAATAATAATAATAATGAATTAAATGTGTGCACAAAGTTCCTGGTTGAAGCCTTCAGATGCAAAATGTGACTAATTGCTGTTTAAGAGAGTATGCCTGTCTGTTACTTTAGAAACTCTAAAGCAAGCACCTTGAAAAAGCCAGATGGTTTTATAAAATACATCAGTAAAAAAGCTTGACTCATTTTACTAAACTTGTCTTACTATAAACCTTTAGATATCCTCAAACCTTTCAATTTTTGTAGTAAAACATGTCATACATGTAGAATTGTCACTACCAGTTTATTCTGTTAAACAAACTGAATAATAACTGTGGTACCTAAAGGTACAAGAAATGACTCAGGGTTATGCTAAGAAATGTTGTCAAACAGTTGTGACTGGGGCTCAAAAACCAGTTTCTAAAATTAAATAGTCAGAAGTCATGCTCCTTCTGTGGAAGCTCCAATACCCTCATCTGAGAATACAACATGAGGAACTTGATTGAAGCGATTCATTTCAGGTTTCAAAACATGAATTAATGAATAAATGAATAAATAAATGGAAAATTTCAGGAGTTAATAAGCACAAGTCAAAGATCTAAATCAATGTCCTTTTATACACAGTTAGATTAAAAGTGTTGCATACATGGGATTTTAGTGTTCACAGAGGAAAATTATTTCTTTTGGTAAGATTCCTTGGGCCTTGTAAACCTATTGTTACATTTATGCTTGAGAAAATCTACAGTTTTCTAAATACATGCAAAGCTACAGACAAGCATTTAGTTTTGCAGGCTTTTTTTTTTCCACCTGCTTTTAAATTAGTTATTTTAAAAGAAACAAAGTTCTCAGGTTGTTATGAAAATATTTAGAATCCCAATTTCTTTCATCCTTGTTTCATTATTATTCACGACTCTCACTCATTATACTTTTAGTGACTTTCAAAAGGAGTGTGTATCCACTCAAGTGAGGCATGTAAAAGAAAACAAGCCCAATTTTACTCAGAAGATCACTCAGCAAATTAAAGTTTCCCTATACATTCTAAAACCTCTAATATTACCATAAAAGCTGTTAAATTCCCACAGTACTTACAAGACCTGTTTTAGGACAGCACAAAAAAAAACTTACTATTTTTATGAACACAAGAGAAAAGAAATAGCAAAAAAGCCCATTAAGAACTCATTCTCTTTTCCATAACTTGCTAAGCAAAATGCACAATGTAATCCTCAAAAATCTCTGTTGAATAACTTGTCCAGCACCAAAAGGGGACACCAAAACCTGTAGAGTTAGGAATCAACAGTATTCGAGGATCATATGCAATACCTGCAAACCAGTGATACCATGACAGTGAGAAACTACATTGACTTCAACTAAAATGCCTGTGTTAACAAGAAATGTAACTATAGGAAGGCAAAGTCTCTCATAAGATCTGTCTGCAGTAAATGATTACAAAAGTTTATCAAACTCTATATTTGATATACTAGAAAAAATATCACCAGAGAGCTCTCCTGGTTGTAAAATTTTATTTCTATTGCAGAATCCACTAAAACATGAGAGACTAGAATCAAGATAAATTTCAACTTCAATAACTATAAAAAGGTTTAAATCTGTCGCTCTGAAGCCATACAAAATAATGAACAGGATCACAGAAGGCACGTGAATTACACTGTGGATCCCAACTGACTAAAGTAGTTTTAAATGAATAACAATATAAACCCAAACCAGAAAATTAGACATGTCCCAACATATTTTAAATTCATGCTAACAATGCTGTTATTTCTGATTAATTCAAAAATGTCTCAATTTCAGCATCTTTAAAAACAAAAATAGACAACTGAAAGGACATTTTGCAACTGTCTGTAATGTACTGAAACTTCCCACAGCAATATTAGGGATCAAGACTTAATTTTGTCTAGAATCTTACTCAGCAAGATTGGCAGAGGAAAGACAGCAGGCAATGGAAATAACTACTGTGATGTATCAGAAGTTGATTTAAATTCACTCTAAGCTACATGCATTGCAATTCAAAGCCACACATACCAGTGATTATATTCTTCAAAAGCTAAACCACATCAGAATGATGACCTTGTTTTTTTGCATTGAGGGAAACAAAGCACAGTAAATGCTCCAAAGATATTCTTGATAACAAGAAAATCAAATGCATCAAGTCCTTACTAGAACTTCCAAAGCCATAAATTTTGCATGGCTACAAAGCCCAGATGAATAGATCTATTTTTTCTCATAGGTTTTGCTACTTTAAACAGTAAAGGTTTGGATCTCATGTTGAGAGCATTAGACACAGCGACTTTAGGAGTGGACTAAGGAAATGGAATAAAAACAATTATCACTTTTGAAAATCTAGTGCCGTGTCCTCATGTAGGATCAAGAGTTTGATTTCTTTGTCCCAGGGGCTGGTATTTCCCAAACAGTTAAGACAGGAAGCAATGTAGAAGGCAAATATGGAATCAAACCATAGTTTAAAATATAAAATAAGCTTACTTTATTTATAACTGAGACTTGACTGAGAACAAACCAGCTGCAGCTAACTTATTTCTTGAAGCAATTCTCTATTATGTCCCAAGTATAATGGGCTGGAGGTTTTTACCATTGGTAGTTGGTCTAGTGAACAAGAACTCTTCAAATGCTGTCTAATACAAAGTTAAAAACAAGAAAAAAACTACAGCCCAACATCAAACCACTAAAAGTGTGCAAGTAGCAAAAAAGCTAACAAAATAACTACATACCTCCCTCCCCCAAAAAACCCAACCAAACAACAACAGCTGCCAAAACACCTCAAAAAACCCACACCTGATGCATAGTCTTGGAATCATTTTGTCCCCGAGATTCCATATTTTTCATTAGACCTTCCAAATACCTACTTAGAAGAAGCCCTTACACTACCTCCAGTCTTTCTCCTTTACATTGCACAGGTCATAATCCTGACAGACTCCTGCTTATTCATTTATTTTCTATATTGGTTATCATTAAAGCATGGACCTACATGGCCAGCTAGCTAAATGAGCCTTCTGAATACACAGTGATAAAACATATCATAATTCCTGAATTCTGAAAAGCAAGTACAAGTTATGTAACGCTAGTGCATGCTAAAATAATTTCCACAAAGCTATTAACTTGATATTATATAGATCTGCACTTTAAATCCTTGCATAAGGGCTGGTTGGAAACAGCTGTAGATAGAGATGAAACTGAATAGATGAGAACTCCAACAAGGAATGAGACAGACCTTTGACAAATTACCTTATAAAGACAACAGAAAAAGAAACTGAAATACTTTAACCTCATGTATTTGAGTTTTATTTTAAAGGGAATAATGTCAAAAACACAAGGAGAGGTTTTTGCCTCTTTAAACTAATAAAACTCCATGAAAATCAAGGACTCTAAGAGCTGGGGTTAGGAAAGACCACAAACCCAAACTAAACCAAACCAAACAACCTAGCAAAAGCTCACCAGAACATGAGGAACATCACATCTATTTTAAATTAAGAAGGCAAAAGTTAAAGAAGAAAAGATAATTCCAACAGCTCTATCTGTACAGCACCTCTACGATCATACATGATCCAAACAGCCAGGAAAGGATTTTGGGCTCTGTGGTGCAATTCTGTTCCTGTTTACTGAGATGCAACTCTCCCTCAAGTCACCAGAAGCGAAGTCTGAGAAACAGAGGGCAAACTAACTCCCTAATGACATCACAGACTACTCCTACCATTGATCTTTAAGAAATGCAGAATCAGGGAACTGTTACTGAGGATAAGTCTTGGAGCACAAGTTGGCAGCTGAAATTTTCTAAAATTGCCACAAAATACACATATTAAAAAAAAACACCTAAAAACTTCTTCACCAGCCAAAAGGATGAGTGGGAAATTACATGGTGAAAGCTGCTGTTGCTGAATTGCAGTAAACGTGACCACATATGTAATATCATGGGACAATACACATAAAGCTCCTTCTAGAAAGTGGGAGGAAAGAAAATGAAAGAATTCACCATTGTGAACAAACATAGAAGTTCTTTTATCAAGACTTCAATGGAAGTAAAGTGATGAATTTCAAAAAGGAGTTTTGCTTGACTAAGGAGAATTTAAATAAGAAATGAATAGTGGGTCAACACCTCCAGTTCTTATTAGGTACTTCACTGCCAAAAAAAATCCTGTCTTCCTTTGTTTGTACATTCTGCATTCTGAACACACATTCTGCACTCTGAACAGAATGAGAACCTGCATGAAAATTATAAATTCTTTTAGTGCTGCTATTTTGAATTAATATATTATGTTAGCTTTAAATTATCATAGTGGACAAACTAGCTGAGCTGTCTTTCTTTCAATACTGGTGTTCCCAAGGGGAAAATGCTGCTTGTTAAAGCTAAAATCTCTTAATGTTTCCTTGAATGAGATGTAGAGAGCATTTTTAAAGCCTTAACAATGTTCTTATTATCCCAACATAGTGTTTACACAGGATAATGAGTTACCATACACTAACATAATACACACGCTAATAAGAATGTATTATCTGCTAAGAAACTCAGAATATTCCTCACACTACATTTCCAGTGCAAGCATACTGTCCAAAGACCGTTTATTCTCTTGTGAGCTCATGAATTGTTCAAACTCTGCTGTTTACTTGACACTTTTTGATACCTGGAAAGCAAAACCTTGGAAGGGAATATTTGCTAAGTGGGATTCAAGAGGAACTAAGCAGTGCTGTTGGCTTTGGCGTGCCCTGTGCCTCGCTGCAGGAGTGGCAGAACTGCTGATGCAGAACAGTGGCACGGGAAGGAAGCGAGGGAGAATGCCCACACACAGCTCTCAAAACCTGGAATTTGCCTTTTTAGGTGCTGTCTAGATCTGCACTGATTCAATGAATATATTTTAAACATAAATATTGCCTTCAGCTTCCTGGACGCCCATCAATAAGAAGTCGCTAACACTCTGTGGGAGGAAAGATTAAAAAAAAAAATAATAATAAAGTAACTAAAATGGAACTAGAACAGAATGTGGGTGTTTAGCATAACAAGTACGCTCTGACAGGAATGTAAGCAGTTTGCAGAAAGTATTTAACTTGATTGGCAGAAATCTCTTAGAAGCAAATTAGTGATGCAAACTATTTAAAGGAAAATTAGAAATACAATTTAAGCATATTGGATACCCATTAAGGATTGAATTATGTAAAACCCATCGTACAGTATGATCCAGCAGTCCTGCAATCTACTAATTTTACTTGGATCATTTATTTCCATCACAATTTAATCTAAGAACAGTAGTTAAAGAGCAGGTTTGATGTGTCTGTATAAATCATATTATGAATTAATGGCCAAACAACAATAGTAAGCGTTCATTGGTCTGTATGAAGTGACTTTTGTGTCTTCTGGAGTGTGACCTGAGATTTTGCCCTATACTAGAATATCTTCATTGGCCTGAGAACTTTCCACCTTGATATTTCAACAGTCTTTTTATTATATGTCAAACAATGTTAATCATAATGATGAGAGCAACACGGGGTTAACATCAATACTCTAAAAACCATTTTTTTTCCTGAATAAGATGTCTTTTTATTTCTTCTTTATCATTACAGAGCAATAACCCAAAGAGATTGCCAACCTCCATTTACAGGCTATCCATTTTTATTTTCTCAACAAATTCTGTATCAAATATTCCCATTTTTCTGGGTAGGAAAAACACCTGCATAATAGCCACAAAAACCTAACTGGATATCGGAATATTCAACCACTTCCTTTTCATTTTTCTATTAAAAAAAAAAAATTAAAATTTTTTCCTATGTTTTGAAGAATTACTAATTCTAGTAGCATTGCATAATTTAGCACTGGAAAGGCTTTTTTTTTTGTTATTTTGTTGTTTGCTTGTGGTATATTTATTAAAAAAAAAATAAAATGAAAAATAACCAAAAACCCAAAACAACCCCAAACAACCCCAAATCTGCTCCATAAAATTCAGAGAATTTTCAATGAGTAAGCAAACACACAGATCTCAAATCTGAATGTATGAAAAGATATATAATAAAAATCTAATAATTTTTTTTTGCTGATGGATTAAAAGATATTATAGATTCAAAAATGTTTCTGAAAATTGTTCTTTGCAGATGTCGTAACTGCAACATCAAAGAAATTCACCCAGCCAAAGGTGGGAAAAAAGGAGGAAAAGAAGACAAGCCAGTAGTATCATAATCTTTGTTGACTGAGTTTCTGATAAAAAATAATAAAATACTAACTCTCAAAACACAGATGGAAGACATCTCTAGGGAAGGATCCAGGTTAAGTAAGGACCAAAACATTTACAGGAATGACCATGAGGTGATTTGTCTCCTACCCACAGAACCGGTAAATCTGAAGCAGTCTCTCATTAGCAATCCCATCAGATTACTGCTGATGAATCCCTGAACTGAAATATGTTGACTAAGAAACATGTTATTTTACTGCTTCACTGATTCTAAATGTTTGGAATGCCAGACCAAAGTAATGTGATATTGTATTTAATATTCTAAATTGATAACCATGGTTTACCTGCTGTTCCAAATAAGAAATTCTTTATGACAAACCATAATACATTAGAAATTATATTAATTTTTTCTTCTTCAAGCAGCAGAAGAATAACAGCTACCTGTACTTTTTAAATAGCATTATGTCTATGTTCATTTCAGTACTACAGAATAAATTGGGCAATATATGCAATTCCTGACTTGTCATGTCATGCACCCATCTATAAACATATATTTATTATGTTTAATTAACAAACTGGGAACATGTATTTCATACAAACTCTTATTTATAGAAGTGCTTTTATAATTTGGGTATATAATTGAAGTCAGAAAGCCAGAAACATGTCAATCAAAGGAGAACTGAATGAGGTAAAATTCCCAGGGGATGTAGTAAATTTTAAGTCTTTGTATTCTTTCCTTTTTCAAAAAGTTGTCTGAAATAATTTCTTTAAATACATAGTTTCATATTGAATTCTATTTCCTTGTTCCATAAAGTTTCTGCAAACAGCAGCTCTGCACATACACAAAGGGATCATCCCCTTCTTGTCTAATACTTCTGTCTTTTTGTACCTGGTGAAAAATCACTACAAGAAAGTGGCATCTAATGCTAACATTTTTTTCCTGTTTTAAAAAAAAATGATTAAAAAAAAAAGAGAGAGAGATAAAGGCAATACAAGTCAATAAGTTTTCGGAAGAAGCAATTATTTTTTGATTCCTATATGAGGCATGGGTAGAGATTAGGCTACAAAAATCAAGCTAGATAGCTCCTAAATACCTCTCTAAATCATTTGTTAAACTTTCCCACACAAAAAATATTTTTCAAGCACAACAGGCATTTGAAATAATTGCAGACAAATTCTAGATATACTGGATATACTAATATACTAATAGTAATATATTAATTATTCCACTTTCTATAATATTAAAAAATGAAGATACTAGAATAAAACATGTCATTTTAAATATTGAAGCATTTTAACACGCTTTAAAGAGAGAGTGACCCTATATGAACAGATGCACTAAGGACACAAAAATGAACACCTACATACCATTTGTAATTCCTATGGTTCCCAAGCTGCCAAACACAAAAGCTCCTACTGCACTTCAAGTCAGCAGACTATTCTCTAAAAACACACGTTATCAGCACATTACTGAAAAGGCCTTTCTGTAATATACATTAATATGTTAATATTCTCAATTTTATTTTTTAACTTCTGTCAGAATTCAAACAATTTTTTGACCAAGAAAAATGTAGGAAAGAAGAAAAAGGACAAAAATTGTGAACTGGAATGAGATAAATGCACAGTCTTGACAAATCTTCAGCTTTTTCTTGTTTAGCACGTCTGGGGCCACTTAGCAATTTAACGTAATCTCAAAGCTAGGCTTTTTAGTTCTACTTGTGAATACAACCATCAGAACACAAACTGAATCAATTATCCTGGAAAATCTATAACTCATACTACCATGTCCAGTTATTTTAACAGGTTTGTAAGTTCATTTAAACATTTCTGCACTTAGCTGTAACCGTTCTTATTTTTTGAGTTAAGTTGGTAACCTTCTCTTATCCATACGAAGATGGATTTTCTAAAGCTGTTGACCACACACACTGTGACTCAAGGATAACTTTATTAGTTTTATCTGGGACCTTAGCAGAAAGAAAGAAAGTGTTGGTCAGCTTGACAATCATATGCCTGTTATGGTTTTTTGTGAATTTACTATGAAAAAAGTGAGGTGATTTCTAACTTTCTTGAAAATTGATATAGATTAACTTAGTCAATGAATATGTAAAGGGAAGCAAAAGTGGTTTTATTCTTAGGGCAGACACTGCCTCAGCATCCCAGTTTAAGCCCACTTCAGCTAACAGATGCACATGCAGTGTAATGCAGTATATACGCACAGAATTACAGTAAACACACTGTAGTTCAAAGACTAACACTGACTAACACTAACAAGTCCTTTCAAAAACTCAAAAATCAGAAGCTGACCATATTTTTGTTGAAATTTTTAAAGAGCCTCAAGATCCACAACTGAAAATTAATAAAAATTATGAGATTACCAAAAGTCTTACTAATAATCTGTTTTAGAAGGTTATGTAAATTAAGGAATAATTCTTCTTTTCAAAATAAGGGATTTTTTTTAAACAGACTATTGCCAATAATCAAAATTGAGTACCAATTCAATAGTTATCAACACAACTGAAGGAATTATCATCCCCTTCATAAACCACCCCTAATTCTAATTTACCTGGGGTTTGGGTTTTTCAGTGTTGTTTTTAACACACACATGACTACACATCTGACTGCTTCCATTCTCAGTATTTGCATAAGTTAAAATGAGAAAAATAGGGATTTTGCCACAAACGCAGTTGTGCCAGGTAATGACCATTTCATTTACACCAATTATTGTATCTTCTCAAATGTAATGACATCAATCCCTTTATCTTGTCCATTGCCACAGCTCATGAGAAACTTCAACAGGAAGAATGGAATTACACATGAGTAATATTGATGGGAACATAGGATCAAGTGCAGCACAAAGGTGAGATCAATAGTCTATGTCCAGATACTCATTAAGAAATCCTCAGAACAAATAATGGAAAAGTGTATCCTAATTAATGTAAGATATTCTTCCCCAAACCACAAATACTTTAAGCACTTAACATCATGAGTTAGTTTTCCCAGTAACACAAAAAAGAAATGTTCAAATATGAGGAAACTTCATCTCGGAAAATTTTATTGCATTTGAACATCAGGTTCCTACTTTCAAAAGATATCCTACAGCCCAAGTATAGCACCAGAATGTCCTGTTCTCTCACCTTGCATCCAATTCTTTGTTCTTTTCATGCCTATTTGTCCTGCAAAAACATTTCTTAAGTTCCAGCTGGTGTTAAGAAGACCATATAGGTCAAAGGACATGAACCTTTTGAAGTTAAATAAAACCTTGAAATTAAATAACTGAATGCCTAGGGTATGGAGAAGAAAAAAAAACCTTGCTCCCTATATTTTGTATTTTCTGTATTCACCTACTCCCCCAAGGATAAATATCTCACTAATTGTAGTAATTGTCACTAATACACTACCAGCAAATTTATTCTCTGCTGGGAAAAGTTTTAAACACCTTTAATTTTTTTTTTTAAGTACTTGTTCATCTTTTTTTCCTTCATTTCTTATTATAGCACAACCCTCTCAAATATTAGTTTAAGACAGGAATGAATTTACAAATTTACAATAAAAAAACCCAACTTCTAATTCTGCAAACATTAACACACATGTGCAGTGCTAAGGACAGGGTAACCCCATAGACACTACAGAGCTGCTCACTTGAGTCCAAATATTTCCTATAGCAAATCTCCTGAGTGGGAAAATGTAAGCCAAACATTTTATTTTGCAATTATTTATATGTATGAATATCTAAAGGGAATAACTACTCACACATATAAAACTACTTCAAGTTAGGGGAAAAATAACCTAATCACAATTAATGCCCACATTATTTATAAAATGCTTATCTTCAATACATAGCATTTTATTAAATTTATAAATATGTATTCAAATTTAAAGACAGTACAAAATAGAAATTGTGTTTTAATTAAAATATTTTTATTAAAATAGTATTAGTTAAAACTACACAATAAATATATAGATCATAATTTGATTTAGATTATTGTGCTGGAAAATATTTTGAATAAATGAAAAGTATATATGTGAAAGACTACTCAAATGCTAACTAAAAATAGATATTGGAAGGAGCTAACTCATTTTAAAAAACAGGTTCTTTAACATAGTTTAGGGCTTTTTTCTAATTATCTTTTTCTGAAGTTTGCCTTTGAAAATAACATGATTAACATGTAAAGAACTCAAACTCTAATAACACAAATGCCAAGACTAGTCCTGACAAAATTAAAAATCAATCAATATATGTAACAAAATAGTCTCTTTGCTGCGACATTTCTTTCAAAAATTGCTGCTTCTTCCTCTATATGGTATTTTTGGGAATGAAGGACCAAACTCAAAGAAGTCATATGAATAAAGAACAATTAAAAAAAGGCCACGTTAATTTAGGGAAAGCAACATTAGAGACTGGCATCATTGTTCAGATAAGCAGAACAACACGACAGCAACTAAAAATCTAGAAAAGAGGGGGAGAGGAAGAAAATAAGAAAAAAAAGAGAAGCCCCGAGGATATGGAATTCAAATAGAAGCCTGAAGAAAATTAGTAAAAAGCCCAAATGGAAAGTTGAGAGGAAAAAATTCGTAGGACAGCCAGAAAGCAAGGACTGTATCCTGGGAGCAAAGAAGTGAAATGATGCATGCAAACAAAAACTAATTGCTTGAAGACCTAGAAAGGACAATATGAACAAACATATAGAAAAGAATATCTGAAAATCTGGCACAAGCCTAGCATAAAGGCTTGGCCTTTGCAGTAAAATGAATGGTGTTCCATTAGGTTCCTGTAGAAGATAGTCCTCCAATTTTAAGTCATATAGCGGGTTTTCCTTTCAGAGATTTAGACTGAAAATAATTGTATCCTATAACCTCAGAAAAGGGATAAAGTATATAAAATAGGGGCTTTTGAGGAGAAATATTCTGTGCTGGTGAAATCCAGCAAAAATACAAAGTCTGCAGAATGTCTTAGGCTAAGTAGTAATAAGAAGACGAGGGGAAAAGGAGCTTCAAGCTCTTTAGGCCAGAAATATTTTACTTGGGCTTTTGGTCCATTTCTGTTTCTCTGCCCCTCCAATGTTACTAAATTACAGGCCCTGTAAGTAAAACGGGTTTAGCTGGTGATAAATGAGCAGGAAAAAAAAGGGGAGTTTAATTCCTGTAGGATGCAGAGACAGGAAATGAAATTCAGTCTCAGAAACCTTAGGTCATTTCTTTGTAATAACTTTGGAAGTATTGCTAGTAACCATTTTTCAAATTCATCAGTGATGGTAACTTAAAATGATCTAACCCACAGAGCAAGAGGTTTGGCTTTCTGTCAGAAGCTTTGTCTTGAATTGGGAAGAAAAAAAACAAACAAAAAAATCAGTATATGCTCATGATGTACAACATGATTGCCACAGAATATACTCACATTCTGGATTCACAATATTGTCTCCAATGAAATCAAGGCTGACATATGGTAAGCTTTCTCTCTTTCTCTTAACATAGTTCAATCTTCTATCCCTGAAAAAGTCAACCTAGATATATCTTCAAATTTGGAACAGAAAAGAAAAAGAATAAAAAATAAATTAACAAACAAAGAAAGAAACAAATCCACCCAAAAAAACACCAAAAAGCCCCAAATTAAAACAAGCCAACTGATTCTGTCCACAGCTTAGTGTTGTGGAAAACGTGGAAGGCAAAAATCCTAATTAGCCAGCTCAACCACACATTGATAAATTAATGTTGAACATCCAAGAGCAACTCGCAGTCACTGTCCGAGGCAATGATTCATAGGAGATTATTCCCACAGAAGAAACACTTTCAGAAATGTGAGGTATATGTTGGTTTTTTGAACTAGGAATTGCATGTAAAATGAATTATGAGTCACTAAAAAAAAACAACTTAGCAACTAAAAAGAATATTAATTTCTCCCTTACCATATTTGGAATAGAGTTTGACCTAAAATAAAAATCTTTTTGTACATCAAATATTTTGTGACTATACTTCTTGTTTTTTTACTGTACAGATTCCTACCAAGCATAAGCATCTTAGATCTCTTTGGTATCAGTACATAAATCTATCAACATTTATGCAGAAACTTCCCCTTCACTCCATCAGTCCCATCATTTTATTTCAGATAAAATCTGAGATTGGAAAAATAAACACAGGAGAAATTCAAAAGCAACCAAAGCTCTACTTCTTGTTTAATCACAGAGGCAGAAGCATAGGAATTTCTCCAGGGACTGGGTTCAGGACTTTTCCTTGAGGCCAAACAATATTTTTACTGTTTTAAAGTACTCTGTTTATGTACCTGAAGAATGATAAATTAGAAGCCAGATCTACTGCGGAGTTTGTAAATACTCACTTAAGTTTTACTGCCATGAAAGAGAGTAAATGATAAAGCTGTTGACTTGACCTCTGTGCATAGATGCATTTCTCCAACTATCAGAACGCAAACTGGGAATAGTTTGGATGACAGCATAGTGGCATCTACACTGACTTGCCTGTAAACACTTGTAGGAAACACAAACGGGTAAGTTTTTGTTGTGTTTTTTTTTTGTGATCCAATTCATATCACCTTTATTCTGAAATTAGCAGCAAAGTCCTGATCACGCTTTAACACTTAAAAAGTTTCACAGGTTACATCAGATTCAAAACTCCTGAAAAGTGTCAAAAAGGGTTAATCCCACTTATTAAAGATGCCTCAACACACAGAGGCAATACTTGTAGGATTTTATTTTTTCAAATGACTGTAGTGCTTTTAACTTCATACCATCAATTAACTGTTACCCTTTCAGCCACAGGAAATTTGTTTGACCCACAATGATGGATTGATTTACTTCAGACATTGTGTGGCTTACAAGGGTACCAATGTGTATTTTACATGAGGTAAACTTTGTTTTTCCTCAATCCCCTACCACTCCTCAAGCTCATTTATAAAACAGCGATCACCACACATACCCATGAAATTCAGACCAGGTCAGCAAGGCATTTGCTCTTTGTTGTCCATTTTTGTCATCAAAACAAATGATGCATGTGGTGGTGCTCATAGCATGAAAAATGAAAATAAAGAACTTACAATAGAATATGGAATAGAATTGAAACAAGGGGGGAAAAAAAGTCTATACCTGCATCTTGATGAATCTGGAATCATGGCAAGGAAAGAGAATTCATTTTGGTAAAGGGCAGCTGGTAACACCTGTTTTAAAAACACATTTTATTATTTTTTCCACATATCATAGGGAACACCCAAATATTCAAAAACTATATGTTTGACTCTGTGCTCACAGGTAAGAGATTTTTTGATGTTTCAAGGAGAAATCACAACATTCTGTCAGGGTAATAATGACTTAATTACTCTAGTAGCTTTTAATCAAGGGGTGCTGGTACCTCTTCCGCATAACGAGCTTAAATTTTCAAGCAACAGTGTTTCCTTTTTTTCTCAGCCTGAAGCAAAACTGAAAGCAGATAGAAATTTTATACTTTGAAAAATATTTACTTAAGTTAGAGGAAAAGGAGTTTCTTGCGGCTTTTGTATTCAATTTCAGACATGTTAGTGATTGTAACCAAGAAAACATAGATCGTCCTGCTTCTTCAGTCTAGAGGTGCTATCGAACAACAACAACAAAAAGCATCCCTGAATTGCCAAAAATGTATTTTGGCTTTCTGATTTTATTGAGTTGTCAAGAAACTGCAAGAACCTGAGAGCAGCCCTCTCAGAGGATAACAACACTTGACAGCAAATACTTGTCTTTCTTCAAATTGTTTTCCTCTTGCTGACAGCTTTCCAATCTTCTCCAGAATTAGATTGAATTGGTTTTCTTTCCTTACAGTTCCAGTTTTCTTCAGGCTTCTGCTTAGCTGAAAGATAGTACTGTCTATGGTAAACTACCCTAATGACTACCACAGGAAAAGCTGACGTGACATTTGTAGTATCCCACAGTCCATGGATGTGGCATTTGATTGACCTGACTCCTCTGTTCAGCCCATGAAAGGAACTGAGAAGCTGGGAGTGATACTTCTGATGGTCACTGCAACTTTAGGCAATGTTTTGGGCCCTCCATGGCTCAGGCAGCCTTGCTGTTCCGTGGGGCTGGGCATTGGGTAACGAGGGCTGGCAGCTCCACATAACAACCAAAGAACTGAAAAGAAGGGCTCATCAATTCCCAGGTCTCCACTACACTCTCCGCAGGCCTAGGAAACAAGGGAGATATTTGCCTCCACCCAGAGAGCAGTATACTCAAAAGGGCCAGACTTCAGGGACACAAGCATCTGACCTGCAGATGTGTCA